>NC_057727.1:6403091-6555494 GCF_004010195.1 Chiloscyllium plagiosum
GTGCACACTTGTCCCTCTCCATCACTAGAGTAAAAGTCACCGAATTGTGGTCACTGTCCCCAAAGTGCTCACCTACCTCCAATTCTAACAGCTGGCCTGGTTCATTATCCAGAACCAAATCCAGTATGGCCTCACCTCTTGTTGGCCTGTCTACATATTGTGTCAGGAAACCCTCCTGCACACATTGGACAAACGCCGACCCATCTAACGAACTCGAGCTATAGCTTTCCCAGTCAATATCTGGAAAGTTAAAGTCCCCCATAACATTTAACTGTTCTCTCTCCCTATTCCTCGACTCTCGATCACGTGGCACGGATAACAAACCAGAGACAACAACTCTGTTTGTTCTAACTCTGAGCTTCCAACCTAGCTCCTTGAAAGCCTGCCTAACATCTTCAGCCCTCTTCCTACCTATGTCGTTGGTGCCAATGTGGGCCACGACTTCAGGCTGCTCCCCCTCCCCCTTAAGGACCCGGAAAACACGATCAGAGACGTCACGTACCCTTGCACCTGGGAGGCAACATACCAAACGTGAGTCTCTCTCGCCCCCACAAAACCGCCTATCTGTGCCCCGAACTATCGAGTCCCCAATAACTATTGCTCTGCTCTTCTCCACCCTTCCCTTCTGAGCAACGGGGACAGTCTCCGTGCCAGTCTGAGGCAATAGAGACACAGCAGGAGTCAGAGTTGCCCATCTTGTTGACAATTCTCTCCTCTTGCCTGGTAAGGTATGATGCCTTCTCTTGTTATTCTTCCAAGGGATTTGGCCATTGCTGGCAGTATAAAAAAATAAGAAACAGGAGCAGAGAATAATATTTGGCCCGTGAAGTCTGTTCCCATATACAATAAGATCATAACTCCATACTCTACACCATGATCTTTAACCCTCCTACCCAACAAGAACCGATCATCCTCCATCTTAAACATGACCCTAGGGCCATTACATCTGAGGCAAGTCCAGCATTTATTACCCCATCCCAAATTGGCCAGAGGGCAGTTCAGAGTCAACCACATTGCTGGGGGTCCGGAGTCACATGTAGGTCAGGTAAGGATGTAGACAAGCAGGAGGCTGGAAGAGCATGGCAAGCCAGGCAGCATCAGGAAGTGGAGAAGTCAACATTTCAGGTATAACCCTTCTTCAGGACTGGGAAGGGTTATACCCAAAACGTTGACTTCTCCATCTCTGGATGCTGCCTGGCTTGCCATGCTCTTCCAGCCTCCTGCTTGTCTGCCTTGGATTCCAGCATCTGCAGGCTTTTTTCTTTGTCTCAGACCAGGTAAGGATGGCAGTTTCCTTCCTGAAAGGTATTTTGTGAGCAAGATGGGTATTTGGCAACAATAGTTCCACAGCCACCATTCCTGAGAATGGCTTTATTTTCCCCATGCATCAATTGAACTTAATTTCCACCAGCAGTGGTGGGATTTAAACCCAGGTTCCTCACGGATATTAGTCTAGGACCCCTGGATGACCATCTTAGTGATATTACCATGATAGCACCAGCTCCGGACTTGAGCAAACCATAGAAATATAGTAAACAGTAGGCCATTCAGCCCTTCCAGCCTGCTCTACCATCCCACATGATCATCTGATCCAGTACCCTGCTCCCACTTTGTCCCCATACCCTTTGATCCCTCTAAGATCTAGAACACAGAACAGTACAGCACAGGAAAAGGCCCTTTGTTTTTCCGAACATGACGGCAAATGAAACGAATCTCTTCCGCCCGCCCTTGATCCATATCCCTCCATTCCTTGCATATTTATGTGCTTATCTAAAAGCCCCTTAAATGCTCCTATCGTATCTGCCTCCACCATCACTCCTGGCAGCGCATTCCAGACTCCTACCACTCTCTGTGTGAAAAACCTTGCCCTGACATCTCCTTTGAACTTTCCCCCTCTCACCTTAAATGTGTGCCTCCTAGTATTAGACTCTAATTCCTTCTTGAAAACATTCAATGTTTGGCTTCAACCACTTTCTGTGGCAGAGAATTCCACAGCCTTGTCATCTCTGGGTTGAAAAAAATCACACAAAATCCCAGCAGCGTGGAAACTGGCCATTCGGCCCAACGTGTCCACACCGACCCTCTGTAGAGCATCCCACCCAGAGTGCCCCCCCATTCTTGTATCCCTGTATTTCCCATGGTTAATCCTCCTAGCCTGCACATCTTCGGACTGTGAGAGGAAACCAAAATCTCTCGTTATCTCTGTCCTAAGTGGCCTACTGCATATACTTAAACTGTGACCCCTAAGGCCTGGACTCTCTGGTCATCAGGAACATCCTTCACACTTTTACCCTGCACAGTTCTGTTAGAATTTTACAGGTTTCTTATTCTCTCAAACACCAGTGAATACAGTCCTAATTGATCTAGTCTCTCTTCATAGTCCAATCCCGTTCAACTCCTAAATAGGAATTATTCTGGCAAAAAGCCATATTCTACCCTTTAACCTTGTTTCTCTGTTAAAAGTACAAGTAGTTCTGTAACACGATGGCTGCGTACTTGTGCAAACCTGTGTTAAAGTGGCTGACTCGTGACTCAGTTGTGAGGAAGGGTCACCGAAGCTGAAATATGAACTCTGCTTTCTCCTCACAGATGTTGCCAGACCTGCTGAGTTTCTCCAGCAACTTCTGATTTCTAGCATCTGCAGATCTTTGGGTTTTCTTTGGTTGACTCTGGTCCGTCCTCTGGGCAATTAAGAATGGACAATGAACATTGGCTTCACCAGAGTTCATATTTCAGCTTCGGTGACCCTTCCTCAAAACTGAGTCACGAGTCAGCCACATTGCTGTGGATCTGGAGTGACATGGAGGACAAACCAGGTAAGGAATGGTCGTTTCAAAAACAGAAGTTGCTGGAAAAGCTCAGCAGGTCTGGCAGCATCTGTGAAGAGAAATCAGAGTTAGCATTTTGGATCTGTTGACCCTTCCTCAGGAATGATGGTAGCTTTCTTCCCTAAAGTGAACCTGACATGTTTTCTTGCCCTGGAAATTGTCAATGGTTTCATGGTTATCATTTGATTCTTAATTCCAGATTTTTAATTGAATTCACATCCCCTGCCTTCCATAACAGGATTAAAACCCAGGTCCCCAGAACATTACCAGGGTCTTTAGATTGACAGTCCAGTGATAACACCACGAGATCATTGCCTCTCCGTGTACACAGAAGCCAAAAGTCTTGCCATGTTTTTCAAATCAACTCTTTAGGCATATATAACAAATGGGACTTGAACCCAAATTGTCTGGTTTGAAAGTTGGGACGTGACCACAGCACTACAAGATTTCAAAAATATCCAAATAATAGTTTATCCAGTGGTGTGTTCAACTCTGTTTCTTGGGTCGATGCAGATTTGATTTGATTTGATTTATTATTGTCACATGACAAAGAGACCTTGGAGTGCAGGTTCATCGCTCCTTGAAAGTACAGTCGCAAGTAGATAGGATAGTGAAGGAGGCGTTTGGTATGCTTTCCTTTATTGGACAGTGTATTGAGTACAGGAGCTGGGAGGTCATGTTGCAGCTATACAGGACACTGGTTAATCGACATTTTGAGTGTAAGTTCTTCATCAGGATCAGCATTAGCTCTTCACTCCTGATGAAGGGCTTATGCTCGGAAAGTCGCTTCTCTTGCTCCTTGGATGCTGCCTGACCTGCTGTGCTTTTCCAGCACCACACTCTTCAACTCTGATCTCCAGCATCTACAGTGCTCACTTTCTCCCAGAGCACTAGTTAGGCCACTTTTGGAATATTGTGTGCAGTTCTGGTCTTCCTCCTATCAGAAGGACACAGTGAAACTTGAAAGGGTTCAGAAAAGATTTACAAGGATGTTGCCAGGGTTGGAGGATTTGAGCTATAGGGAGAGGCTGAATAGGCTGAGGCTATTTTCCCTGGACCATCAGAGGCTGAGGGGTGACCTTATAGAGGCTTATAAAATCATGAGGGGCATGGATAGGGAAAATAAACAATGTCTTTTCACTGGGGTGGGGGAGTCCAGAACTAAACGGTATAGGTTGACAGTGAGAGGGGAAAGATATGAAAGGGACCTAAGGGCAACTTTTTCACACAGAGCGTGGTACGTGAATGGAATGAGCTGCCAGAGGAAGTGGTGGAGGCTGGTACAATTGCAACATTTAAAAGGCATATGGATGGGAAGGGTTTGGAGGGATATGGGACAAGTCGTGGCAAATGGGACTAGATTGGGTTGGGATATCTGGTGGGCATGGACGGGTTGGACGAAAGGGTCTGTTTCTGCGCTGCACACCTCCATGAGTCTATAACTCAAATCAAATCAAATCAGCATAATTGCAGGGGTGGAGGTTTGGTGGGGAGGAGGAAATCAAAGTTTTATAGAATGTGAACTGTTGCAGCAAAGACATGTCCCAAGAGACTTGGGCACTGAAAGCTGGACTGGCACTCCCAGTGAGAGAGTGCTGCTTTGTCAGAGGTGCTGTCTTTGAGTGAGATGTTAAACTGAGGCCCTGACTGCACCCTCCAATGGTGTATAACACGGTAAAACTTCAAGGAAGAATGGGTGGTATGTGTATGGAATAAACTGCCAGAGAAAGTGGTGGAGGCTAGTACAATTGCAACATTTAAGAGGCATCTGGATGGGTATATGAATAGGAAGGGTTTAGAGGGATATGGGTCAAGTGCTGGCAAATAGGACTAGATTAGATTAGGATAGCTGGCTGGCATGGATGATGTGGATAGAAGGGCCTGTATCCTTGCTATACATCTTTATAACTCCATGACTCTATCTACTGAGATATCGTGAAAAGTGTTGTATTGTGTGCTAACCAGACAAATCATACCTTACAGTGACCATAATACAATCACTAATTATCATAAAACCCCTCTAACTCACTAAAGGGGTGGCACGATCGCTCAGTGGTTAGCACTGCTGCCTCACAGCACCAGGGACCCAGGTTCAATTCATGCCTCAGGCAACTGTCTGTGTGGAGTTTGCACATTCTCCCCGTGTCTGCGTGGGTTTGCTCTGGGTGCTCTGGTTTAATCCCACAATCCAAAAAGATGTACAGGTCAGGTGGATTGGCCATGCTAAATTGCCCATAGTGTTATATGCATTAGTCAGGGGTAAATAAAGGGTAGGGGAATGGTTCTGGGTAAGTTACTCTTCGGAGGGTCGGGTGGACTTGTTGGGTTGTTGAGCCTGTTTCCACTCTATAGGGAATCTAATCTAATCTTACATAGGTATAGCAGGATAATAGAACAGAATTGAGAAAATGAGGACTGAAGATCAGGGTCGAGAGTGTGTTGCTGGAAAAGCACAACCGGTCAGGCAGCATCCGAGAAGCAGGAGAATCAATGTTTATGGCATAAGCTCTTCATCAGGAATCCTGATAAAGGGCTTATGCCCAAAATGACAATTCTCCTGCTCCTCGGTTGCTGCCTGACCTGCTGTGCTTTTTCAGCACCACGTTCTCAACTCTAATATACAAGTGGTCTGTTCATAAATATGATAACAGCAGGGAAGGAGCTGTTCTTCAATCTGTTGGCACATGTTTTCAAACATTTGTATTCTCCTGCCTGATGGAAGGCACTATAACCGGGTTTGGGAAGGGTCTTTGATTATGTTGGTTGCTCTCCCAAGGCAGTAGGAATCGGTGGATGAGAGACTGGTTTTTGTCATGGGCTGGACTGGATTTACAACTCTCTGTAATTTCTTGCAGAGTCAATCATTGCACCTGTTTAATGTGCAGACCAGAATACGTTTGCATTTTAATTGATTGATTGATTTATTCTTGTCACATGTACCAAGATACAGTGAAAAGTGTTGTTTTGTGTGCTCTACAGGCAGATCGTTCCATACAAACAGTAGCAGAACAGAGTACAGTATGCAGTATTACAGCTGCAGAGAAGGTGCAGAGAGAGAGAACAGAATTAACACTTGAGTGGTCTGGTCAAAAGTCTGATAACAGCAGGGAGGAAGCAGTTCTTGAATCTATTGGTACGTGTAAGTTACCCATTTAACTTATGCGAGTGTTTATATCCTTGTGGTGTCTCTTTGTGCTGTAGACACATTACTGAAGCAGAACTTGTTTCCCAGACTATCTTCCCCACTCCAATAGCAGTTAATAATTTGGAATGTACTTCAGATTTTTTTTTTGTTGTTCTGCCCTTTCATGTTGACTCTTTGCTGAACCTGAAATTTATTCTTCAGACAGAATATCTCCACCGTGAAGAATTGGGAAAGTACATCTTTTGTTTCAGTCAAGCATCCCTTAATCTGAGCTGATGTGCTTCCATCTCTCGCTCTTGTCAGTCGTGGTCTATTTGCCATGAATGGAATTTACTTTCCCTCAGCCTATTGTGTGCACTCAAGCTCCAGTCCATTGGCTGTGGGGAGTCGTAGGAGACACTTGTGTGATATTTAGCTGCAGTCCTGGCCTGTCCCTTTAAGGTCGCTACTCCAAGGGCAGGGAGACGAGAGGTGGGGAGGGGCAGATTTGGGAAACAGTGCAGCCAGTTCCTGAGGTCAAAACAAAAAGGCTGCATCTGATATCACTGCAATTGCTTTGGGGCGTGTACAGCGCCCATAAAATACCCAGTCACTGCCAATAATGACACACACATACTAAAACGTGGGAGCAAAATAATATTTATTCATAAACACTCGAATCAGTTCAGTTCAAGTCCCATCTCAAGCCTCATTCCCAATAACAGAAAAATCAAAAGAACTGCAGATGCTGTAAATTGAGAACAGGAACAGAAGTTGCTGGAAAAGCTCTGGCAGCATCTGTGCAGAGAAGCCAGAGTTAACGTCTCGGGTCCTCAGTTCTCAGGAAGGGTTACCAGACCTGAGACATTAACTTTGATTTCTCTGCATGGAAGCTGCCAGATCTGCTGGGCTTTTCCAGCAACTTCTGTTTTCATTCCTCATTCCCAACACTTGCCTCCCTCTGCCCCTTCACTAACTGTGCTCACCACCCCCTCCTCACCACCGCAACCCCTCTCATTTCCCAGCCTCATCGCCGTTTACTGTTCCCCTTGAGAGACCAAAAACGCTGCAGATGCTGGAATCCAAGGTAGACAGGCAGGAGTCTGGAAGGACACAGCAAGGCAGGCAGCATCAGAAGGTGGAGAATTCAATGTCTCGGGTGTAGTGAGCAAGGGAACAGTGGAGAGACAGGGAGGTTGGCAATGAAGGGTCAAATAAATGAGTGCTGGATAGCTCAGCTGGCTGGATGGTTGGGTGAGTGATGAGAACAATGTGCGTTCAATTCCTGCATCACTTCTCACAAGTTAGGGCACAGAGACTGGGAAGGTGGCACTGAATGGTCAATGGGCTACAGAAGGTGATGGAGTGTCACTGGAGGACCCGGGTGAGGGGCCAGTGGGGCAGAGTGGCATCAGGAGTGCCTGTGTAATATGAGTTTTCCTCAGGTAGGCAATTTTCACGTGCATGATTATAGGTGGAGTGGGCACGTCTTTGAGCTTCTAGATGACCAGAGGATTAGATAGGGTGGACAGTGAGAGACGCTTTTCCCAGGATGTTGATGTCGGCTTGTATGAGGGGACATAGCTGCAGGTTGAGGGGTGATAGATTTCAAAGGTAGGTTCTTTATTCAGAGAGTGGTAAGGGCGTGGAATGCCCTGCCTGCCAATGTAGTCAACTCAGCCACATTAGGGTCATTTAAACAGTCCTCAGAAAAGCACATGGATGATGATGGGATAGTGTAGGGGGATGGGCTTAGATTAGTTCACAGGTCGGTACAATATTGAGGGCCCGAAGGGCCTGTCCTGCTCTGTATTGTTCTATGTTCTATGTTCTATGCACATTGATGACATCAATGACATGGATACCCTGCCCCAGTGCAGGGGCTGGAGGCAGAGTGAAACAGAATATACTGGGAGTGCCCAGCATGCCTCACAGTATCACAAAAGAATGAAAGAGAGCGAACATTTTGAGTCAGTGCCCTTTCCTCAGCTGGCAGGCTCTGAGGTCACTCCGAGATTAATTGCTGCTGACCAATGTTGGAAATTACTGGCAGTCACTGAATAACTTTCCCTGTTTCACACAATTCAGAGTCTGATAGCTGGTCACACTCACCAACTCCTACATAAATAAATTGTGAATGCTTATCTCAAATAACAGGTGATTTTGGAGATAATTAATGAACCCTTTCATCAGCTGAACACCCTGGAGTTTGATTCCATTGGGATCAGCAGTTCTCCTGGATCTTTCCTTGCATATCAAACCCAGGTGAAATCTTTATTGTCACAATGCAATGGCTAATGAGCAACATTCTTCCTGTACACCCCTGTTGTGTCAAATAACAATAAATAAAATGAATGCAAGAAACTTCAGAGGCTGAAATCTATCTGAAATCCATTGCACTCTGGAGTAGTGAATTCTGTAATTTCTGCCACATTAGAGAGATTTAGACAATCCTTAGATAAGCACATGGATGATTTGGGGATAGTGTAGCGGGGGGGGGGGGGGCGAGCTGAGAATAGTTCACAGGTCGGTGCAACATGGAGGGCCGAAGGGCCTGTTCTGAGCTGTATCGTTCTATGTTCTACGTTCTATGACTCTGAGAGAAATAATTCACCCCCTCCCCCTCCAAGTTCTGTTTTACAATTGCTACCCCTTGCCCTAAAACTGTGACTTCTTGTTCAAGGTTGCCTCACAAGGGGGGGGACATCGTCTTTATGTCAAAGGGGGCAAGGATATGTGAAAATAGCACTTGTGACAGACGGAGGGCAGGAGAGATTGGCAAAGGCATTGATGGTAGCAGGGAGGTGGAAGTGGTACGCCAAGAGAAAGGGATCAAAGGGTTGGGTCTTGAGGAAGTGTGAATGACAGAATCATGTATGCCTCCTGCCCCAAAAGCAGTTTAATAAAGGAAAAAAAGGGGAGGTACCAGAGCTTCTCAAACAGCACAGGAAAGGGTGGAGACAGCAGGTTCATAGAGAATGAGGCAAAACTGATGCTAGAGATTAGAATCTAGATTAGAGTGGTGCTGGAAAAGCAGAGCAGGTCAGGCAGCATCCGAGGAGCAGGAAAATGGGCATTTCAGGCAAAAGACCTTCATCAGGAAGGTCTTTTGCCCAAAACGTCGATTTTCCTGCTCCTCAGATGCTGCCTGACCTGCTCTGCTTTTCCAGCACCACTCTAATCTAGACTGATAGAAAATGAGAGAGAGCAAGCACTGCAGCTCCTGAAACAGAGTGAGAGCATGGGGACAGCAGCTTTACAAAGAATTGAATTAGCTTTAATATCACGTACTCAAATGAGTACAATGCAAAGTTTACAAATTTAAAGGATTGGAGAGAATGGGGACAGCAACTTCTGAAACAGCTCTACAGTGTGGAGATAGCAGCTTTATAAAGAACTGGAGAGAATGGGGACAGTAGTTTTATAAAGTCTTTTCCCTGGGGTGGGGGAGTCCAGGACTAGAGGGCATTGGTTTAGGGTGAGAGGGGAAAGATTTAAAAGGGAACTAAGGGGCAACTTTTTCACACAGAGAGTGGTATGTGTATGGAATGAGCTGCCAGAGGATGTGGTGGAGGCTGGTACATTACAACATTTAAAAGGCATCTGGATGGGTATATGAATAGGAAGGGTTTGGAGGTATATGGGCCAAGTGCTTGCAAATGGGAGAGATTAGTTTAGGATATCTGGTTGGCATGGACGAGTTGGACTGATGGGTCTGTTTCTGTGCTGTACATCTCTATGGGTCTATAACTGGACAGTGTGGGGACAGCAGCTTCCGAAACAGCACGAGAGACAGCAGCACTTTGCTAGGAAGTGTCAAAAAACAAACAATTAGTTAAATGGAGAAAGACTCCAAAAAAAAAGTGATAGAGCAGAGGGAACTGGGTGTCCTCGCACATGAAACACCAAAATGTTAGCATGCACTTGCAGCAAGTAATTGAGAAGTCAAATGGAATTTTGACTGAAGAAGGCTTATGCCCGAAACGTCGATTCTCCTGTTCCCTGGATGCTGCCTGACCTGCTGCGCTTTTCCAGCAACACATTTTCAGCTCCTGTGATGAAGGGGTTGATTTATCAAGAAGAGCTGAACAGGCTAGGACTTTATTCATTAGAGTTTAGAAGAATGAGGGGTGATCTTATTGAAATATATAAGATTCTTTCAGAGCTCAGCAGGGTAGATGTTGAGAAAATGTTTCCACTAACGTGGGGTTCTCGAACAGGGAGACAGAGTTGTAGAACAAGGGGACAATCATTTAAATATGAAGGAATTACTTCTGAAAGTCTGGAATTTTCTTCCCCAGGCAGTCATGGGGGCTAGATCACTGAAAAGTCTTAAAGAGGAGCTGGATAGATTTTCTGAAATATTAGGAAGTTAAGGGCTATGAGGAGCAGATATTAAAGAGGGATTGTGGCCTGGGGCAGACCAACCATGAAGGCAATGAAATTTTTTGTTACTCATTCACAGGATGAAGACAGCACTGGCTAGGCCAGCATTTATTGCCTCGAGACCAGTTAAGAGTCAACCACATTGCTGTGGGTCTGGGCCATAGTGTAGGCCAGACCAGGTAAGGATGGCAGTTTCCTTCCCTGAAGGACATTAGTGAACCAGTTTGGGTTTTCCTGACAATCAACAACAGTTTCATGGTCATCATTAGACTCTTAATTCCGGATATTTATTGAGATCACATTCCACAATCTGCTGTGGTAGGGTTTGAATCCAGGTCCTCCAGAACATTATATGGGTCTAGGAACCCTCTAACCACACGGGATGAATGCAGATTTCTCCAGCTTCCTCATTTCCCCTCCCCCCACCTTTTCTCAGTCCCAACCCTCGGACTCAGCACCGCCTTCTTGACCTGCAATCTTCTTCCCGACCTCTCCGCCCCCACTCCCTCTCTGGGCTGCGCTTTTCCAGCAACACATTTTTCAGCTCTGATCTCCAGCATCTGCAGTCCTCACTTTCTCCTGGATTAATAGTCCAGCGATAATACCACTAGGTCATCACCTCGAATGGCACGACTTGAGGGGCTGAATGGTCTACTCCTGCTCCTATTTCTTATGTTGCTATGTGAAACCAGCTAAGTAAGCAAAATTGGGGTGGAGGGTATGACGTAAGATTCTGCGTTGTAATATCCTCTTCCTGTACCATGGCTGACGCCGCACAGAATGCCAACAAAACTAGACTTATCCCAGGAATCCAGAAGACCAAAGTGAATCTTCAATCATAGAATAAAATACGTACAGTGTGGAAACAAGCCCTTCGGCCCAACAAATCCACATCAACCCTCCAAGTAGTTAACTCACCCAGACCTATTACTTGACATTTACCCCTGACTAATGCTTCAAACCTACACATCCCTGAACACTATGGGCAATGTAGCATGGCCAATTCACCTAACCTACACATCTTTGGATAATGGGAAAAAAGCCAGAGCAAACTCACGCAGACACAGGGAGAAAGTGCAAACTTCACACAGACAGTCTGCCAAAGCTCAAATTGAACCCAGGTCGCTGGCACTGTGAGGTAGCCGTGCTAACCACTGAGCCACGACACCATCTGTAAACTGTGTTCAATCCAACTAACCAGCAATGAAAAGGGAAAAAAGCTTTTTCCCTCCTTTATTCCTATTGGAAACGCAACTCACATTTGCATTGCTACAGCGTAGAATTGTTAATTCAGATTTTTCAAATGTGGTCCAAAGAGGTGATTTCAGTGCCCAGCTTGATAAATGAAATCAGTCTGCAGTTATACCCACAGATGAAAGCATACATTTCAAGCCAACTCGATTTGTTCAGAATAACATTTTCCCATCAATATTTCCTGTTGTGTATTATGTGTGTGTATGTGTGAGTACGTATGTCTGTGTGTATGTGTGTGTCTGCACCTGTGTGTGTATGCTTGTGTATGTAAGAGAGTAGAGAGTATGTGCGTGTGTGTGCGCATGCGTACGTCTATGCATGTGCACGTGTGTGTATGTGTGCGTGTGTGTGTGCATGTGCATGCATGTGTGTGTATGTTTATGTATGCGTGTGTCTGTGTGTGTTTGTGTGTGTGTGTGTGTGTGTGTGCGTGTCTGTGTCTGTCTGTGTGTGTGTCCAGATGGACCTGCTGATTGGGTGACTCATCAGGCTACAGGACAAAGATTTGCAAATTGCTCATCTCTGTCTCAGCTCTTTAGAAATCCCAACCTACGCACAAAGCTTCTTGAGAAAGCAGCTCAGTGTGTTTAGCAGCACTCAAGCTTATTTGTGACTTGATGAGCTTGAAGACGGGTTCAGTGAGCGTGGTAGTGAGCTCTCCCTGGTTGCTTCTGAAAGGATAATGCTTTTAAATCTCACCGACCTGCCTGAGATGGAGAGAATCGTCAACTTTCTCTTCATATTGTGCCCATTCACTGTTACACCACAGGGCATTTTATTCATTCCAGAACTTCTTTCTGTTGCAATCCATTCACGAGTTGTGGGGGTTGCTGGCCAGGCCAGAATTTACTACCCATTAAAAATCAACCACATTGCTGTGGGTCTGGAGTCACATGTAGGCCAGGCCAGGTAATGATGGCAGATTTCCTTCCCTAAAGGATATTAATGAAGCAGATAGGTTTTTCCAGACAATAGTCATCATTAGACTCCTATATCTACATTCTCATCGAATTAAATTCCACCATCTGCTGTGGCAGGATTCAAACCCAGGTATCCAGAACATTGCGTGGGTCTCTGTATTAACAACCTAGCTGTAATACCACTAAGACATTGCCTCCCCTTCTGGGCATTGCTTAGCAACTTTAAGGTGAGATTGGTGTGAAGGAAAGAATTTGCATTCATGTGGCATCTTTGAAAGTGTTTCTGCAGCAATAGGAAGAGAGGCTTTTGACTCATTTTGATACTGGATGTAGGTTTGCTCGCTGAGCTAGAAGGTTCATTTTCAGATGTTTCAACATCATAATAGGTAACATCATCATTGAGCCTCGGGTGAAGCGCTGGTAGCATGGCCCACTTTCTATTTATGTATTTCGGTTTCCTTTGGTTGGTGATGTCAACTCATGTGGTGATGTCATTTCCTGTTCTTTCTCTCAGGGCATAGTAACTGGGATCTAAGTCAATGTGTTTGTTGATAAGGTTCTGGTTGGAATGCCATGCTTCTAGGAATTCTCGTGCGTGTCTTTGTTTGGTTTGTCCTAGGATGGATGTGTTGTCCCAGTCGAAGTGGTGTCCTTCCTCATCCGTATGTAAGGATACTAGTGAGAGTGGGTCAGGTCTTTTTGTGGTTAGCTGACGTTCAAGCATCCTAGTGGCTAGTTTTCTGCCTGTTTGTCGAATGTAGTGTTTGTTACAGTTCTTGCAAGGTATTTTGTAAATGATATTAGTTTTGTTTGTTGTCTGTATAGGTTCGTTCAAGTTCATTAGCTGCTGTTTTAGCGTGTTGGTGGGTTTGTGGGCTACCATGATGCCAAGGGGTCTGAGTAGTCTGGCAGTCATTTCCAAGATGTCTTTGATGTAGGGGAGAGTGGCTAGGGTTTCTGGACGTGTTTTTTCTGCTTGTTTGGGCTTTTTGTTCAGAAATTGGTGGATTGTGTTCATTTCATACCCATTCTTTTTGAATACATTGTATAGGTGATTTTCCTCTGCTCTGCGTAGTTCCTCTGTGCTGCAGTGTGTGGTGGCTCATTGAAACAATGCTCTAATGCAGCTTCGTTTGTGGATGTTGGGATGATTGCTTCTGTAGTTCAGTATTTGGTCTGTATGTGTTGCTTTCCTGTAGACGCTGGTTTGAAGTTCCCCATTGGCTGTTTGCTCCACTGTGACATCTAGGAATGGCAGTTTGTTGTTGCTTTTCTCCTCTAGTGAATTTTGTGCCAGTAAGGGTATTACTGATGGTCTTGAAGGTTTCCTCTAATTTGTTTCGTTTAGTGATGACAAAGTTTTCATCCAAGTAATGGAGCCAAAATTTGAGTTGGATGGTTGGCAGAGCTGTTTGTTTGTGTCTCTGCATTATTGCCTCTGCTAAGAACCCTGATATTGGAGATCCCTTGGGTGTTTCGTTGGTTTGTCAGTAGGTTTTGTTGTGGAAGGTGAAGTGGGGGGTAAGACATAGGTCTACGAGCTTGACGACATTGTCCTTGCTCATGAAGTTGGTGGTGCTTGGTGTATGTGTCTTTGGGCCTTCTAATAGTGTAGTCAGTGTTTCCTTGATCAGGTTGATGTTGATGGATGTGAACTGGGCTTAACGTCAAAGGAGACCTTTATTTCATCCTCTTCTATCTTGGTGTCTTTGATGGTCTTTCGGAATTCTTGGGTGGAGTGGATGAAGTAGTGCGAGTCTCCTAATAAGTGATTTCCTTTTTGCTGTAGTTCCTTGGCCAATCTGTAAGTGGGTGTTTCAAGTCGCAAGATTATGGGTCTTGGGGGGGGTGCTCCTGGTTTGTCAATTTTGGGTAATCCGTAGGAGCGTGGAGAATTGGATCTGTCTAGTTTCATTTTTTGGAAGTCCATCTTATTTATTTCTCCAGATTTCTGAAGTATTTTGAGTAGGGCTGTGATTTGGTTCTCTAGTTGTGGGGTTGGGTCTATCACCCCGTGTTGGTAAGTGTTGGTATCTGCAAGTAGTGGGTTTGCTTTCTCAATGTAATCTCTGGTTTAAAATAACTTTCAAACGTCCTTTGTCTGCAGGTAGGATAACAATGTCTTTATGTTTTATTAGTCTTTCCAGTTCTTTCCTTTCTTGTGTATTAAGTGTGTTTCCTTCCTTTTTCTTGCTTAATGTTGGTGTGACTGTCTGTCTGATGGTTTGCTGGGATTCTTCTGTGAGTCAGTTGTCTTTCAGTGTTGTTTCTAATGCTGCTAAGAAATTCTTCTTGTCCACATCTTGGAAGTTGTAATTTAATCCTGTTACTCAGACTGTATTCTCAATATCTGTTAAGAGTTAATAAAAGCTTATCTGGCTGACTCTTAACAGACGTCATTTACAGAATACCGTGCAAGAACTGTAACAAACACTACATTGGACAAACAGGCAGAAAACTAGTCACCAGGATACATGAACACCAACTAGTCACAAAAAGATAGGGCCCAGTCTCACTAGTATCTTCACATACAGATGATGAAGGACACCACTTCAACTGGGACAATACATCCATCCTAGGACAAGCCAAACAAAGACACGCATGAGAATTCCTAGAAGCATGGCATTCCAACTGGAACTCTATCAACCAACACATTGAGTTAGACCCCATCTACCACCCCCTGAGAAAAATAACAGGAAATGATGTAATCACCAGAAATGACGTCACCACAGGAAATGGCGTCACCAACCCAAGGAAACCTAAACACATAAATAGAAAGTGTGCCGTGCAACCACTGCTTCATCTGGAGGCTCACTTAAGATGTTACATAGTATGGTGACGAAACGACTGAAAACGAACCTTCCAGCTCAGTGAGCAAACCTACATCCAGAACCTCAACCTGAGCTACAAATCTTCTCAAAGTTTGCTAACTAATTTTGATATTGGACGGGCAGAGATGGAGGAACAGCAAAGAGACAGGTCAATCCATCTTAGCCTGATCTGCAGAACAATTGACACCTTTTCACGAAACACATGCGACTGCTATCCCCGTCCAAAAGCAGCAGGGTCGGTCTGGATCTGATTTCAAATGATTTCAGTGGCCACTCAGGCCCTGGTTTTTGTGCTAGCCCTTTAGAAGAGCAACTCACTCAGTCTCGCTCCCCAGCGTGTTCCACGTGTTTCTCTCCTCGAATAATGACCTGATTCTCTTTGGAAAGCCCCTGATTGAATCTGTCTCAATCATTCTCTTGGGGAGCACAGTCCAGATGCTTAGCACTCACTGAGTTAAAACAAAATCATCGTGTTATTGATGCTTCTTGTGCCAGACACCTTTGAAAATCTGTGGAACTTGGAAGTGTCAATGGTCAGAGAGGATTGGTTCTGCTTGTACAAGGAACATGGCACATTAACTTAAAACAACATTCAGCAATTAGGCATGCAAATGGTCTTCATTGGAATACTGGAATATTGCAGTAGAGTCATAGAGTTGTACAGCATGGAAACAAACACTTTGGCCCCACAGACCAGATATCCTGACCTAATCTAGTCCCATTTGCCAGCATTTGGCCCAATATCCCTCTAATCCTTTCCTAGGTGTCCCTCTAGATGTCTTTTAAATGTTGTCATTGTACCATTGCCTCCACCATTTCCTCTGGCAGCTCATTCCATATACGTACCACCCTCTGTGTGAAAAAGTTACCCCTTATGTCCCTTTTGAATGAACTAGAATCCCCACAGTGTGGAAACAGGCCCTTCAGCCCAACAAGTCCACACCGACCCTCTGAAGAGTAACCCACCCAGACCCATCCCCCTACGCTATATTTACCCCTGACTAAAGCACCAAGTCCACACATCCCTGAACACTATGAGCAATTTAGCATTGCCAATTCACCCTAACCTGCACATCTTTGGACTGTGGGAGCAAACCCACACAGACACAAGCAGACTCCAGACAAACAGTCGCCCAAGGCTGGAATCAAACCTGGGTCCCAAGTGCTGTGAGGCAGCAGTACTAACCACTGAGCCACCATGCCACCCTCAAATCTTGCCCCTCTCATCTTAAACCTATGCCCTCAGGTTTTGGACTCCCTATTCCAGGTAAAAAAATACTTTAGAAATTCACCCTATCCATGCCCCTCATGATTTTGTAAATCTCTATGAAATCACCCCTCAACCTCTGACGCTCCGTGGAAAATAGCCCCAGCCTATTCAGCGTCTCCCATTATATCCTCAAAAAACTCCAGTAGATTTGTTAAGCATGATTTTTCTTTCATAAACGTATGCTGACTTTGACCAATTCTGTTAGTGTTTTCAAAATTTCTTTGCATTGCTTTGTGTCAAGACATTGTCTACGACCCAGTATAGAGTAGGAGGAAAAGGATTTGTGACCCTGAATTCTCTTTGTGTTATCTGGGGAAGTTCCCCCAAGGAGGGAGAACAATAAGGAAGATGGGATATTGCTTCGGCTCCCATCTACATTCCTCCCTGTAACAGCACAACCAAAGTTCATCCATCCATCATCCATTCCTCATCCATCTCATCTGATCCTGGCACAATCATTTTGGGCAATTTGGTGACTTACATGTGCCTTGCACACGATGGGTCAGAAGTGGGGAAAGGGTGCTCGGGGCTTGGAAACCTTTCCTCTAGCAACAAGTTCCATTAATTCAGCTGTCAGTGCCATTAATTATTTCAGTTATTTCATGTTCTCTTTCTCATCTCCAAAGTACCACAAACATCCAACAGCTTCTTGTGACAGACAATTTCAGAGATAATGAATTTAAAAAAAAGACTTCTGTTACATCACTCGGTTTCACTGAGTTCTGATCAGAGGCATCTGTTAATCTGAAAGAAACAGTGCTCATAGATGCAAATCTGAGTGACTCTTGTGCCTTATTAACAATGCAATGCAATCTGCAGATAATTACAAACTGCAGTGTTTGCACTGTTTCCCTCTAACTACTCGTGGCAAAGGGAATGTTATTAATAGGGAATAATCAGGTACGAGGTGATAGGGGATTAACTGAATTGTAATTGAAAATCTGTTCATGCAGGAATAAATATTACTGTGTAATTACAAGCTATTGTGCAGTGAGGGACACAGGGAGACAGTGTCAGTTTATTAAATGCATGTTGTGGCTTTGAGTAGGATTACAGTATCCAGTATAATGACCAAGCAGTGCCTGACCTACAGAAAACACTTCCACAATAGCCTGATGCTTGCTTCAATGGGAACAAGTGGTCTCAAAGATCACTACTTGTTTCACACAGTTCAGTTTGGTGATGGAAGATTCTCATACAAACATCCGAAAGGCTTTTTAGCTCGTGAATAACTTTCAAAGCACAGATTTTGGAACTCTGTAGAGAAGTTTAATTTATGCACAGTGAAATCCTGCAAACAGCAAGTACGTCAGCAGACCTATCTTAATGAAAACAGAAGTGTCACTGGACTCATAATGTTAACTCTGCTCCTAACTCAACAGATGCTGTCAGACCACTTTCTCCAGCACTTTTAATCTTTATTTTGAAAAATGAGGGGGTGAGTCTAATAGAAACATATAAAATTATCAAGGAAATAGATAAGATAGAAGCAGGGAGCTTGTTTCCACTGGTGGCTGAAACTAGAACTAGGCAGAGCCTCAAAATAACAGGGAGCAGATTTAGGGCTGAGCTGAGGAGGAATTTCTTCACCCAGAGGGGTGTGAATCTGTGGTATTCCCTGCCCAGTGAAGCAGTTGAGGCTTCCTTGTTGAATGCTTTTTAAGGCAAAGATAGATAGATTTTTGAACATGTAAAGGAATTAAGGGAGATTGTGACAAAGCAGGTCAGTGGAGCTGAGTCCATGAAAGGATCAGCCATGATCTTATTGAATGGCGGGGCAGGCTCGAAGGGTCAGACGGCCTACTCCTGATCCTGGTCTTACATTCTTATTTCAGATCTCCAGTATGTTTTCTGTGTACCTTGCGGAATGACTATTATCCAGGACACGAAGAGGGCACAATGGGATTTTGATTTTGTTTTTATTCTTGAATGGAATGTGGACAGATCAGTATTTGTTGCCAGCCCTAATTGCTCTCAAACTGAGTGGCTTGCCAGACCATTTCAGGAGGGCAGTTAAGAGTCAATCACATTGTTGTGGGTCTGGAGTCACATGTAAACCAGATCAGGTAATGATGGCAAGGACATTAGTTAAAAAGACAAGTTTTTAAACGATAATTGGAAGCGGTTATTATTAGACTAACTTTTAATTAAACTTGACTTTTGCCACCCGCCATGATGGAACTTGAATCGATTTCCCAAGAATATTAACTAGAGACTCTGGATTACGAATCGCTATTCCTCTGTCTCACTACAGTCACAGTCATTGCTTCATCAGTATCCATTATGGTTGTAGAATGATTCTACTGGACCAGAAGACCATCAGATAGAGGAGCACAGTTAGGCAATTGGCCCATTGATTATGGCTGGTACATTTTTCAACCCCATCCTTCTGCTTTCCCACCATAACCCTTGATCCCCTTACCAATCAATAATCTATCTCTGTCTTAAATACAAACAATGACTTGACTTCCATTGCCTTCTGCAATGGGTTCCATAGTTTCACCACCGTCTGACTGAAGAAATTCCTCCTCATCTCTGTTTTAAAGGGCCATCCCTCCACTCTGAAGCTGTGCCCTTGGCTCCTTGTCTCTCCTACAAGTGGAAACATCTCTATGACCACTCTGCCCAGGCCTCCCAGTATTCTGTAAATTTCAATCAGATCTCCCCTCATCTTTCTAAACTCCATCAAGTATAGTCCTAGAGTCCTCAACTGTCCCTCACATGACAAGCCCTTCATCCCTGGGTGTAAAACTCCAGTACATCCTTCCCTAGATATCTAGCCCAAAACTGCCCACAATATTCCAAATACTGTCTGACCAGTGCCTTATACACCATTAGCAGTACATCTTTGCTCTTGTACTCTAACCCTCTTGAAATGAATGCTAACATTCACTTGCCTTCCTAACTGTCAACTGAACCTTCATGTTAACCATAAGAGAATTCTGAACTAGGATCCCAAGTCCCTTTATGCTTTAGATTTCTGAAGCCTTTCCCATTTAGACATTAGTCCATGCCTCTATTCCTCCTACAAATGGTATAAACCTCACATTTTCCTACATTGTCCTCTACCTGCTGCTTCTTTGCCCACTCCCCTTGCCTATCCAAGTCCTTCTACAGCCCCTCCACTTCCTCAACACTATTGGCCCCTCCACCTATCCTTGTGACATCTGCAGACTTAGCAACAATGCAAAAACTGGTGTATAGTCCATCTGGTCTGGGTGATTTATCCACCTACAGACCTTTCAGCTTCCCCAGAACCTTCGCATTTATAATGACCACTACACTCACTTCTGTACTGCTGACTCTCTTGAAGTTCTGGTAGGCTGCTGGGTCTCCTGCAATGAAGACTGATGCACTAATGGCAAGAAGAATTCCTCACTGTCTAAGCACTGACCTAGAACCTTTCACATCTCTCTTCTGGATTCGTACAGGATCTAGTTTCGGTTTCTTAGCCGTATCGTCCTTGATTTGAGACCACTAAACCCTGTTATGTTCTTAACCATCAATTGCAACTCTTTGCCCAACCGGCTAAAAGCAATATATCAAATCCTCCAGCAATTTCCAACATCTAGAAGTATCTAAAGATGAGTGGCCATTCAACCCATCAAGGAGGATAACCCCTAAATTCCCCTCATATAATGTGTACAATCTACCCTCTCACTCTTTCATTGGAACTGAAAGAATAGAAGGGAGGACTCATCAAATTGTCACATTAAAAGTATTGCAGAAAAAATAAAGCTAATTGTGTTGGGGATAACATATTAGCACAGATTTTTCTTATTATGATGTCTGACTTGTGCCATTGATGTAGGCACACAATGTGGTGACTTATAAAACTCTTCACTGTATTTTTCATGCAAAAGTGCACAACAATAAATTTCTAATCTGTTATATTCTATCCTAACAGGAAACAGAAAATGAGTAAAAATGTGTTGTCTCCCAGTTGCTCTTTATGAAATATCTCCACAGCCCCTCATGATAATCAGGTAACACAGCAGATTATTAATTGACCAGCAGACCTGATTTAACATTCAGATGTGCAGGGATGTGAGTGGTCCACAGGGTATTTGAACATCTGTGTCTCTCTCTGATCAGATTCGGAAATCTTTTTGATCAATCTGAACAACGGAAGTTTTCCACCAAGATCTTTTGATAAGTTTCCATCTGTCAATGCAAACATCGCCTCCCCATCAACCCCTGCTGAGTTTGTTTGATTTGACAATATTCCTCTGGGCTTTACACGCTCCCTGCTTCTCATCTTTTTTCTTCTGTCCGTCTCCTGCTCTTTCTCCCTTTCTCTTTCCATCTCTGCCTATCCCTCTTTCTCTGCTTTTTTTTTCTGTTGCTCACTATCTCTGCCTCCCTTTCAGCCAGCACCCCACCAGTTCCACATTTCTTTTGGGTAACTACCTGTTTTTTTCCTCTGTCACATGACTCTCTGTCTGTTCTTCTTTTCCCCACCTGCTGACCCACCTCAGTGTTCCCCTGTGTCTCCCTCGGCTACTCTACCACATATTTCTCTTCCTCGGCTTTAATCTCTCATTTTCCCACCGGGTGTAGGAGTTCTGACCTCTTGACACCACTCCAATATGTTTACTCTCACTCTACTGATAAAGAATATTTGCAGATTCGGTTGAGGGAAGGAAAACATTACCTTTTAGACCATATCATTAGCATTTTAGTTGGGGACTGGAAAGAAAATATTCAGTCTAAGACTTCTTCTATCAATCCGAATTAAGTAAAATGATTCACACCGCACAAGCCTTGAGCTATTAACTATTTATTTGTGAGCTCATGGGGAGAGACAAGTCAGCCACGATGGTCACAAATCACTCTGACGAGATACCGAATTGCGTGGTTATATAGGTTACAATCAGCAAACTGTTAATTGAACCTTACTGAGTAAGTGGGCAATCAGCCCCAGTCACGTAGCTGTTTGGACAGTGTTGGTTAGTAGTTGATAAGCAATGTTAGTATAACAATAGGTTCTTGTTAAAGAAGACCATTCCCACACTGGGAAAGAGTTCACTATCAGGTGCTAGTACAGCTACAAGGTCAGCCACCTCAGTGAGCCTGGGAACGTACAAGCAGACACTAATATGAAAATTAAAATGAATTCCAAACTTTTAATATGTGACAAAATGGCTGCTTGGGTTATAACAAATCTCCCACAATTTTACAGGTCATTCCGGTATAACGTCAATGCGAATTGGCTATAACGCAATTGATGAATTGTGAATGATATTTGGATAACGTGGACTTTCTACTGAACGGATATAGTAATTTTCTATTGGCGATCTTCTACAGTGTGATTTTCTATAGTGTTTTTCCATAGCATGGGTTTGCAGAGGAACACAGCTATTGCATTATAGCTGAACAACCTGTATACAGTTAGACTTAACCCTTTCCACTATATCTCCCCTCAAGTCAAACATTGTATCCATTGTGTAACTTCCCATTTCATCAGAGCAGCCAAAGAGAATGAGACTGTGTATGAGAGGGGGCCATGTAAATCTGTGTGTGTGAGCGAGATGAGAGTGAGTGTCAGTGTGTGTGCGTGTATGTGTGTGTGTATGTCTGTTTAACAATGAGTATGAGACTGTGCATGTACAACAGAGTGACTCCATATCTGTGTGTGTGTGGGTGCACATGCTGTGTACAACATTGAAAGTAACACTGTGTGTGAGATAATGTGGAAGTGAGACTGTGTGAACAAAAACAGATATTGTTGGAGAAAGTCAACAGGTCTGGCAGCATCTTTGGAGAGAAAAACAGAGTTAACATTTTGAGATTTTGAGTGCAGTGACACTTTGTCAGAATATTCTGAAGAGAAGTCAATTTTGGATTTGAAATGTTAATTCCGTTTCTCTCTTAACAGATGCTGCTAGATCTGCTGAGTTTCTCTGGCACTTATTTCAGAGGTTTCACCGCCTCCAGCACCAGGAGGCAGGTAGCTGTTCTTACTCGGGTTAAACAGGAGACACTCCAGTGTAATTACCAAGCAGGGGGCAGCCCTGGTGCCACTGTACTTTCACCAGTCACTTTTTGCTGTGAAATCAGGGTCCCAAAAACAGGAGTAAAATTCAACCACAGGATCTTCTCACGCCCTTGCTCCCTCTTACCCACACTCTTTTCTCTTTATCAGCTTTACATATTGTCATCTCGTCCAGCTCTCAGTCTCCTTCTCTTGATATGGAGGTGCTGGTGTTGGTCTGGGATGGACAAAATTAAAAACCACATTCCACCAGGTTATAGTCCAGCAGGTTTATTTGGAAGCACTAGCTTTCAGAGCGCTGCCCTTTAGTCTACAAGCTACCTGATGAAGGAGCAGCACTCTGAAAGCTAGTGCTTCCAAATAAACCTGTTGGACTATAACCTGGTGTTGTGTGATTTTTAACTCTCTCGTTCTCTCCACCACTTGGTTTTCCTGCTTTGTTGCTTTAGCTCTCTCTGTGCTGCTCCTGTGTCTCTCTCTTTGTCCTGTCTCTCAAGTTTTTTATCGATTTCCCGATCTTTCTGCTTGGCTCCATTGCTTGCTTCTTTTACTCTGTCACAATCTATCTCTCACTGTCTCCAAAGAACTCTCTCTTAATTTGTCCCAATATTTCTCCAAATGTTGTTTGTACGGATTGCCAGCTGGTTGGTATGTATATCCCATATTAAAGTGCAAAGTAATGCTGAGGTTCCAGCACTGTTGAGCTAATAATGAAATGTATAAAAATTACTCTGCTGTTTAACAAGTATTAAATCTTTTCTGAAGCCCATTCATGAGGAAAGATAAACTCTAAATCTACCTTGCTGTTAAACCGATATGGAATGTATGCTGTTCCCATTGCCTTCCCAGGTGAATACTTTCCACCTAGCCAATGTATACAAGATAATAAGAGGAATAGAGAGAGTCAATAGCCAGAGACTTTTCCCCAGGGCAGGATTGACTGGTACGAGGGGTCATAGTTCTAAGATATTAGGAGAAATGTATAGAGGAGATATCAGAGGTAGGTTCTCTTCATCTTCCGCCTCGGAACACTTCAACCCCAGGGCATCAATGTGGATTTCAACAGTTTCCTCATTTCCCCTTCTCCCACCTCATCCTAGCTTCTAACCTCCAGCAACTCGATCCCCTGACCAGTCCGGACTTGTCCGACCTGCCCAGCTCCTTTTCCACCTATCCACTCCACCCTCTCCTCCCTGACCTATCACCTTCATCTCCTTCCCCACTGACCTATTGTACTCTATGCCACTCTCTCCCCACCCCCACCCTCCTCTAGCTTATCTCTCCATGCTTCAGGCTCTCTGCCTTTATTCCTGATGAAGGGCTTTTGCCCGAAACGTCGATTTTGCCTGTCCTCAGATGCTGCCTGAATTGCTGTGCTCTTCCAGCACCACTGATCCAGAATCTGGTTTCCAGCATCTGCAGTCATTGTTTTTACCTCTTTACGCAGAGAGTTGTGAATGCATGGAATGCTTTGCCAGCGGTAGTGGTGGAAGCAGAGTCATTGGGGACATTTAAGCGACTGCTGGACATGCACATGGATAGCAGTGAGTTGAGGGGTGCGTAGGTTAGGTTATTTTATTTTACATTAGGATTAAACCTCGGCACAACATCGTGGGCCAAAGGGCCTGTTCTGTGTTGTACTTTTCTATGTTCTATGTTCTACTGCTGAGGGCTTAAACATAGATGAACAAGACCAAGGCTTAGTAACCTCCCAATAGAGCAATTTACTGGTGGAGTTTAACAACAATTTCAAGTTATATAGCACCTTTGTTAAAACATGAAAATTTAAGTTGGTGTTCAACTTGAGAGGGTTCAGAAAAGATTTACGAGGACATTGCCAGGGTTGGAGGGTTTGAGTTGTAGGGAGAGGTGCAATAGGCTGGGACTGTTTTCCTTGGAGCATCGGAGGATGAGGGATGACCTTATAGAGTTTAATAAAATCATGAGGGGCATGGGTAGGGTAAATAGACAAGGTCTTTTCCCCGGGGTGGGAGAGTCCAGAACGAGAGAACGCAGATTTAATGTGAGAATGAAAGATTTAAGGAAGACCTGGGAGTAACCTTTTCACACAGAGGGTGGTGCGTGTATTGAATGAGCTCCCAGAGGAAGTGGTGGAGGCCGGTATAACTGCAGCATTTAAAAGGCATCTAGATGGGCATATGAATAGGAAGGGCTTAGAAGGATATAGGCCAAGTGCTGGCAAATGGGACTAAATTAATTTAGGATATCTGATTGGTATGGATAAATTGGACTGAAGGGTCTGTTTCCATGATGTATGACTCTGTGTCTCTACAAAAGGAACCCAATTTGAAAAAATGCAGCTGCTCCATATAATGGAACAGTTGACCAAATGCTTACTCAAAGGGGAGGCGTGGAGGAGTGTTTTAAAGGATGAGAGAGTGAAGGCCATGAGTTTGGCCCCAACAAGATGTTTCACCTGATGTTGTCCTGATGTTTACCTCGTGTCATCACCTGGAATCTAAGAAGCTATAGAAGTATCTTACAGACATTCATTACACAAAACGTGTTGACTAATGTTACATATGTGTATGAGCTAATATTGAGCTATTAGGTTACACCAGAGGAACATAAGAAGGTAAGAACTAGGAGCAGGAGTAGGCCGTCTGGCCTTTGGAGCCTGTTCCGCCATTCGATAAGGTCGTAGCTGATCTTATCATGGACTCATCTCCACCTACCCACCCTCTCACCATAACCCTGATTTCGTTTACTGTTTAAAAGTTTATCTTTGCCTTAAAAGCATGTAACAAGGTAGCCTCAACTGTTTCACTGGACAGGGAATTCCTCAGATTCACAACCCTTTGGGTGAAGGAGATCCTCTTCAGCTAGTCTGAAATCTGCTCCCTCTTGTTTTGAAGCAATGTCCCCCAATTCTAGTTTCACCCACCAGTGGAAACAACCTCCCTGCTTCTATCTTCGCTATTCCCTTCATAAGTTTATATGTTGCAGTAAGATCCCCCCTCTCATTCTTCTAAATTGAATGTCTTCTGAATCTCTCCTCATAAGCCAACCCTCTCAACTCCGGAATCAACCTGGTGAACCTCCTCTGCACCGCCTCCAGTGCCAGGACATCCTTTCTCAAGTAAGGAGATCAAAACTGTAGTCCAGATGAGGCCTCAACATCTCCCTATACAGCTGCAGCAAAACCTCCCTGCTTTTAAAGGAGGAGGAGCCCTGCTTTTAGTAGAGTGCTATGCTTGAAATGATTCAAGTTAGGATGGAGGATCTGATCTTTAATCCTCAGGTCATATACAGTGATGTTATCACGTGCACGATTCTCGAAGCAAAGAAGTTTGTGAGTTGAAACATAAAATTGGTTTGGAACTTTAAAGTTTGGCCTCATGTACCTGGCCAGCACTTCCAGCGCAGGACTGAGTGAGTATCGTTTCTATGATCTACAAGGCAGCCAACTGTGTTAAAGCAACTACCCTGTAGTTCTCCTGAAGTCACTCATCGGCAGAGTAGACCCTTCTGTGAAAATGAAGTGGGGAACCAAATCATAAACCAGGTGTCATGGGATACGGAGTAACTCGGTAAACAGAGTGGTTCAGCCTTGACTACAAACTGAGGAATGTTTGTCTAAATCTCACTGTCAGGAGATTTGAAATTTTGCAAACAAGGGAGTTGGGGAGGTGGGGAGAATGATTTACGAACATGGGTAAGCCCTGGCCAGCTGGGTGAATACTCTCCCAGGAGCAAACAGTTGATCAGAGAAATATCCTTACCACAAATTAAAGTCCACACCTGCGTTCGCATAAATCGCCATTATGTGGCAGAAGGAAGACAGTACCGTATTGGGTTTTCAAAGACAAAACACAAAGGGATGACCTTGTGTCATTTCCCACGCCTTTGTTGCAAAGCCCTATCATTTATAATTCATAGCACGATAAAAGTCAGTTTAGGAAATACAGTGCTGACCTCGGAATCCGAACGCCCTATTGTTCGAACAAATTGGAATCCGAACAACTATTTCGAGAAAATTTTGCCCTAAAATCCAAACACATTTTCAGAATCCGAACGCCACGTACCGTTCAGGTCGCACATTGTTCAGTTCATCCCGGGAAGTAGTCGTGAAAGCATCTCTTGTGTGTCCATCACGAGTTTACCTGGTGTTTTCACCTCAATTTGTGCTGTTTTTTTTAAATTATCACCCTTGTGCATTCACCATGGCACCTAAGAAGAGCAGTGAAGCAAATAAGAGTAAGCGAAAGTACGTGAGAACGACAATTGAGTCTCCTGTGCTCTATTTACTTCAATTGAGACAAATATCAAATACTTGATATTTATGTCATTTACCCATCTTATTTTACCGTAACCATGCGTATTTGCAGTTAAAAGTGTCTTGAAAATGTTTTGTTTTGGTCCAGAAACGAATGAATTCACTTTCCATTATTTCTTACGGGGAAAATAGTTTCGGAATCCGAACATTTCGCAATCGGAACAGCCTCCTGGAACGAATTAAAGTCGGATTTTGAGGCAACACTGTATTCGCAAAATGTCAGGGTCTTTGTTTGGTTCAAGTCACACTTTCCCAATTAACATCAGCAATAACCCCCTCACTCTGCCACATAACATCCACCCCCTTCTCCCTCCAAATAAACAGCGACCTCCAAAGATAATGATAGTACAGTGAGATGCAGCTTTCAGACTTTTATTTATTTATTCATTAGTATTAAATGAGTTGCACTTTCTCTTTAATAAGCAACTCACTTATAAGCAGCTGTAAATTGTCATCTAATGAGGACCTGGCTGTGGAATCTGGGCTGCACCATCTGAGTGTTAACACCTTCAATACTTCCCTTCTATCTCTAACTTGTATGAGAAGCAGCATCAGAACGAAAGGATTCGGACCACACAGAGAGGCCATTCAGCCCCTCCAACTGTTCTATCATTCACCTGTATCATGGTTGATCCATGCTACTTGATAGTTTAATCTTCCCACAATTGCAGCACAAAATGTGAACACTGGGACGGCCCAAAGATCATGAAGCAGGGAGTTGTTGCAAAGCAGAAGGGAAATTTAGGTTAAGCAACAAAAAAATCAGCTTGTGTACTGAGTCAAGCCTATGGTTTACATCCAGTGGGAAAAACCCTTTGCCTGACCTATCCTTACCATTGGTCCTCCATCCCACAATGCACCCCTTTGCTCCAGAGAGGATCTGTTACTCTGCCCCTATTGCTGTGTCCAGTGCCCTCCCTCACCATCATCACCTACAGCTGGAGGTCAAAGCACATCTGCTCAAGCTCCCATTCCAGGGGTAGGGACACTACCACGACACCACAAGAGGGCAAAACTCAGTTTATAAGAGCTGGAATCAACAGGTAGCATCTGATATGTTGTAAAAAAGACTTACATTCACAAAAGGACTCTGACAGTGATAGTATCCCTACCTCTGGGACCGGAGGCCTGGGTACAAGTTCCACTTGCTCCAAAGGTGTGTGGTAGTGCCTCTGCATTGGTTGATCTGAACATTTCAAAAGGCTGAATTAAAATAGCTATTAACGTCTCAGAGAGGGGAAAGACATAAAAGAGACCTAAGGGGCAACTTTTCACGCAGAGGGTGGTACATGTATGGAATGAGCTGCCAGAGGAAGTGGTGGAGGCTGGTACAATTGCAACATTTAAGAGACATTTGGATGGGTATATGAATAGGAAGGGTTTGGAGGGATATGTGCCAGGTGCTGGCGGGTGGGACTAGGTTGGGTTGGGATATCTGGTCTGCATGAACAGGTTGGGCCGAAAAGTCTGCTTCTGTGCTATAAGTCTGTATGACTCTATTAGTCTCCAGCATCTGCAGTCCTCACTTTCTCCTATAAGTCTCTATGACTCTATGAGGATTCTTGTGGTGCATGGTAGTGTCTCTATGGTACATTTTCCCTATCCTTCATTTTCCCTCTCCTTCATTTGACAGGAGCAGAGGAAGAGGTGACACTGAGGACTAAGGGCTGCTGGGAATATATCTGGGTAGTGGCTGACACTGTGGCACATCTGGGAGGAGGAAAGTTACCTGGACGCTTTGTTTCAGGAGGCAGTCACACCTGGAAAATAAATTAATTCAAATTCAGTTAGTGATCAGGGACAATGGGGTGTGACTGTAAGTGAGGCGGGTAATTCTGAGTTCAGGGGTGCAGGAGTCTCAGCCCCTGACCTTGTCCAACAGGTATGAGATTTTTGCTCCCTGTGTGGATGAGGGAAAGGGCTGTGGACAGGATGAGCCAGCTGACCACAGCACCATGGTGCAGAAGACCATTCAAGAGGGGGGGAGCAAAAGGCACGTAGTTGTTATAGGGGATTCTATATTTAGGGGGACAGATAGTATCCTTTGCAAACTAGATCGGGAGTCCTGCATGTTGTGTTGCCTACCCGGTGCTAGGGTGCAGGAGATCTCCGACTGGTTTGAAAGGATATTAGTGCGGGAGGGAGAAGATTGAGTTGTTGTAGTCCACGTTGGCACTAACGACATAGACAAGGGTAGGTTAGAGGACCTGTTTGGGGATTATCGAACACTAGGAAGTAAATTAAGGAACAGCTCCTCAAGGGTCATAATCTCCGGATTACAGACCGAGCCACGTGCCAATTAGCTTCGGGACAAGAAAATTAGGGAAGTAAACATATGGCTAAGGGAATGGTGTGGGAAAGAGGGGTCCCATCTTTTGGGGCATTGGCATCAGTTTTGGAAATGGGAGGATCTGTACCAATGGGACGGTCTCCACCTGAACTGATCTGGAACCATTGTTCTGGCGAAAAGGATAAATAGGGTGGTCACTAGGACTTTAAACTTGTGAGTCGGGGTGGGGGGGGAAGTGAAAGGGAAAGTGACAGGAAGTATGATGATAAGTAAAAAAGTAAGCAGCATGTTAGCATGTGTGCAGGAGGGTTTAAGTTCAAGGCAGACTATGGAACAAGCAAAGAGGAAGGATAACTCAGGAGATATTAGAGATGTTATGAATCATGAGAGTAAGAAAGCTAGCATAAAGACACTTTACCTGAATGCTCGTAGCATTTGTAACAAGTTTGATGAGTTAATGGCACAAATCATTGCAAATGAGTATGATTTAGTAACCATTACAGAGACATGGTTACAGGATGGTCACGACTGTGAGTTAAATATTCGGGGTACCACACTGTTCAGAAGGACAGACAGGAATGCAAGGGAGGTGATGTATATTCAAGGACAACATCAGGGCGGTGCTGACAAATGATATGGGTTCTATGGAAAATGAGGTTCAATCCATTTGGGTGGAAATTAGAAATTCTAAGAAGAAAAAGTCACTGATAGGCATAGTCTATAGGCCAGCAAATAATAACACCACATTGGGGTGGGCAATAAACACAGAAATAACTAATGCCTGTAAAAATGGTTAGGCAATTATCATGAGGGATTTTAATCTACATGTAGCTTGGACAGACCAGCTCAGTCAGGGTAGCCTTGAGGAGGAGGTCATTGAGTGTGTCCATGATAGTTTTCCTGAACAGTATGTAATGGAAGTGAAGGGGGAGCAAGCTATCCTAGATCTGGTCCTGTGTAATGAGGCAGGAATAACTAATGACCTCATAGTTAGGGATCCTCTTGGAAGATGTGATCACAGGATGGTTGAGTTTGGAATACATGTGGAGAGTGTGAAGATAAAATCCAATACCAGGGTACTGTGTTTGAACAAGGGAGACTACAATAGAATGAGGGAGGATCTGGTGAAAGTAGACTGGAAACAAAGATTTTATGGTGGGACAGTTGACGAGCAGTGGAGGAATTTCAAAGCAATTTTCCAAAGTGCTCAGCAAAAAAATATTCCAGTGATAAGGAAGGACTACAAGTCGAGGAGTAATCTGTCTAAGGAAATAAGGGAGGCTATCAAATTGAAGGAGAAGATATACAAAGTGGCCAAGATCAGCGGGAAACTAGAAGATTGGGAAAGCTTTAAAGGTCAATAGAAAGCACAAAAAGGCCTTTAAAGAAAAGTAAGATAGAACATGAGAAAAACTAGCACAAAATATCAAGACAGATAGCAAAAGTTTCTATAGATATATAAACAAAGAAGATGGCTAAAGTAAATGTTGGTCCTTTACACGATGAGAAGGGGCATTTAGTTATGGGATATGATGAAATGGTCGAGGCATTGAACGGGTATTTTGTATCGGTCTTCATAGTGGAGGACACTAATAACATGTCAGTGATTGACAAAGAGACGAAGATAGGTGAGGACCTGGGAACAATCATTATTATGGAAGATATAGTGTTGGGCAAGCTAATGGAGCTAAGGCCAAATAAGTCTTCTGGCCCTGATGGAATCCATCCCAGGGTTCTAAAAGAGATGGCAGGAGAAATAGCAGGTGCACTGGCAGTAATTTTCCAAAATGTGCTGGACTCTGGGCAGTTCCAGCAGACTGGAAAACAGCAAATGTGATGCTATTGTTTAAAAAGGGAGGTAGACAAAAAAAAGGGAAATTATAGTCCAGTTAGCTTAATCTCTGTAGTGGGGAAGATGCTTGAGTCTATTAGCAGGGCACCTCGATAGAAATTGTCCATTGTGCAATGCAGCATGGGTTCATCAAGGGCAGGTCAGGCTTGACAAATCGCTTGGAATTCTACGAAAACAAGGTGGACAACGGGGACCCAGTGGAGGTGGTGTACCTAGATTTCCAAAAGATCGTCGACAAGGTGCTGCACATGAGGTTGCTGCAGAAGATAAAGATGCATGGTGTTACGGGTAAAGTATTAGTTTGGATCGAGGATTGGTTGACTGACAGGAAGCAAAGAATGGGGATAAATGAGTGCTATTCTGGCTGGCAATCAGTGACTAGTGGTGTGCCTCAGGGATCGATGTTGGGACCACAATTATTCACAATTTATATCAATGATTTGGAGTTGGGGACCACGTCTATGGGGTCAAAGTTTGCAGATGACACTAAGTTGAGTAGCAGAGCAAAGTATGCAAATGACTGTGAAACTTTGCAGAGAAAAATAGATGCATTGAGTTAGTGGGCAAAGATCTGGCATATGGAATACAATGAACATGAAGTCATACATTTTGATAAGTGTAACAGCAAAATAGATTATTACATGAATGGTAAAAAGTTGCAGCATGCCGCAGTGCAGAGGGACCTGGGTGTCCTTGTGCATGAATCGCAGAAGGTTGGTCTGCAGATACAACAAGTAATTAGAAAGGCAAATGGAACATTGTCCTTCATTGTTAAAGGGATTGAGTTTAAAAGTAGGGAGGTTATGTTGCAGCTGTACAGGGTGCTGGTGAGGCCAGACCTGGAGTACTGTGTGCAGTTTTGGTCTCCTGACTTGAGAAAGGATGTATTAGCGCTGGAGGGGCTGCAGAGAAGGTTCACGAGGTTGATTCCAGAGTTGAGGGGTTGGTTTATGAGGAGAGTGGAGAGTGTGTTGCTGGGAAAACACAGCAGGTCAGGCCGCATCAGAAAGGCTTATGCCCGAAATATCAATTCTCCTGCTCCTTGGATGTGGCCTGACCTGCTGTGTTTTCCCAGCAACACAGTCTCCATTCTCCTCATAAACCAACCCCTCAACTCTGGAATCAACCTCGTGAACCTCCTCTGCATCCTTCAATATTCCATATGCTGCCACTTTGCCCACTCATGTTAATTTGTCACTGCCAGTGTTTAGTTTCTGTTCCTTAACATTACACGATTTTGAAAGGACATAAACAGTCCCCATTCGACCATTAGCAACCTAACCCTGAGCTTTGGGACACATGATGAAAAACTCATCCACTTTTCTTCTGAAAATTGTTGGAATAACAATGGGCAGCTAGTGTGAGGCAGCAGGCTTGATAGTAACTAGAGCTTCCTTGCTTCCTATCGAGATTCTCACAATAATTCAAAGAAGGCTTTGCCCATAACAGTGGGACAGTGAGCATTGCTATCTGTGTGCACTTGCTTGACCTGAAATGTACAGTTAAACACTTAGCCGGTTGAAGGTAATCTGTATCTTCTGCAGTGGGTCTATTTCACACACAGTGATGAGAGTATTCCCAATGTCTTCGACAGTGACCTGACCAGATGCACTCACTCTGTCTTACTCAGTTGTAACTGCATCCTATCCTTTTGGCTTTTTAAGCCATTCTGATTTTCTAACAGATGCCAAATGTACATCGCTGAACACTGAGACTGTGAACCAGCCTGAGCTGAGAGAAAGTTTGACAAGGAGGTGGGAACCAGAACTACATATTTGAGAGGGGGATAGTTGTAGATGGGGCAGTGACAGGATGTAATGAATCTATTGAGAAGGTTTCTCATGTGATGAAACAAAGGGATCAGTTAAAGTCTGTCTGTCTTAACGCAAGGAGTGTCAGAAATAAGAGTGACGAATTTAGAGCATGGATCAGTACTTGGGGCTATGATGATGTGGCCATAACGGAGACGTGGGTTTCACAGGGGCAGGGATGGTTGCTTGATGTTCCAGTGTTTAGAACATTTAAAAAGATTAGGGAGGGGGAAAAAAGAGAAGGGGATGTAGCATTGCTAATCAGAGAGTGTGTCACAGCTACAGAAATGAAGGTTGTTGAGGAAGGTTTGTCCACTGAGTAAATACGGGTTGAAGTTAGGAACAGCAAGGGAACAGCCACCACATTGGGGGTTTTCTACAGACCCCCTAGTCGGAGTAGGGAGATTGAAGAGCTCATAGGTGGGCAGATTTTGGAAAAATACAAATGTAGCAAGGTTGTTGTTATGGGTGATTTCAACTTTCCCAATATTGACTGGAACCTCCTTAGTGCAGATAGTTTGGATGAGCCCTTTTAGTCAGGTGTGTTCAGGAGGGTTTTCTTACTCAGTATGTAGACAGACCGACGAGGGGAGAGGCCATTTTGGCAATGAGCCAGGACAGGTGTCAGATCTTGCGGTGGGAGGACACTTTGATGAAAGTTATCATAACTGCCTCACATTTACCATAGCCTTGGTGAGGGAAAGGAGCAGTTACTAAGGAAAGTTATTTAATTGGGGAAAAGGAAATTATGACGCTATCAGGCTGGTGTTGGGAAGTACAGACTGGGAGCAATTGTTCCACAGAAAGGGCAGATGGAGTTCAACCTGGATAAATGCAAAGTGATGCATTTTGGAAGGTCGAACCCGAATACTGAATACAGGATTAAAGACAGGATTCTTGGCAGTGTGGAGGGACAGAGGGATTGTGGTGTTCAAGTGCATCAATCACTCAAAGTTGCCACCCAAGTGGATAGGGTTGTTAAGAAAGCATATGGTGTTTTAACTTTTTTTAACAGGGGGATCGAGTTTAAGAGCCACGAGGTTTTGCTGCAGCTCTACAAGTCCTTGGTGTGACCACACTTGGAATACTGTGTCCAGTTCTGGTCACCCTATTATAGGAAAGATATGGAGGCTTTGGAGAGGGTGAAAAGAAAGTTTACCAGGATGCTGCCTGGACTGGAGGGTGTGTCTTATGAACAGAGGTTGACTAAGCTCGGACGTTTTCTCTGGAAAGAAGGAGGAAGAGAAAGAGGAAGAGAGGAGATCTGATCAAGATATACAAGGTAATGAGAGGAATAGATAGAGTCAATAACTGGAGACTTTTCTCCAGGGCAGAACTGATTGGTACAAGGGGTCATAATTTTAAGATAGTAGGAGAAAGGTATAGAGGGGACGTCAGAGGAAGGTTCTTTACGCAGAGAGTTGTGAATGCATGGAATGCGTTGCCAGTGTTGGTGGTTGAAGCAGAGTCATTAGGGACATTTAAATGACTGCTGGACATGCACATGGATAGCAGTGAGTTGCAGGGTGTGTAGGTTAAGTTATTTTAGTTTAGATTAGGAATAATCCTCAGTACGATATCATGGGCCAAAGTGCCTGTTTTGTGCTGTATTTTTCTATGTTCAATGTTCTAAAACATTTGCATTTATGTATAACCCTTGGAATCCCTACAGTGCAAAAAGACACCATTCAGCCCATCGAGTCTGCATTGACCATTTGAAGAGCATCCTGCCCAGACGCAGCACCCCCCACCATATCCCTGTAACCCACCTAGCCTGCACATGCCTGGACACTATGGCAAATTTCCCTTGGCCAATCCACCTTGCCTGTGCATCTTTGGGCTGTGGGAGGGAACCCACGCAGACACGGGGAGAATGTGCAAACTCCACACAGACAGTTGCCCGAGGCTGGAATCGAACCAGGGTTCCTGGCGCTGTGAGGCAGCACAGTGTCATCTGCTTTCCCAACCTCTGGATATCCCAAGGGTCACTGATGTACTTTCAACACTGATATAATCACTGTTATAATGTAGGAAACTCAGTTGACAATTGTGCACAGCAAGCTCTCTTAATCAGTAATGCAATAATGAATAGATCACTTATGTTTATTAATGTTGGTGTAATTTTGCTTGCAGGAGAGATATTTCAGAAGAAAAAGGCATGCTGTCAAAGGAAGCAACTTATATTCAATGTGTAAAGCATTCTTGCCAATGATTCAAAACCCTTTTCTCATATAGTATAAATTGTTGCCTTGGCATTCTTGCAATTCTATCCTGGTGGATTGCAAGATGAAAAGATTGAATAGATGTCTCTACCTTCTGGATAGATACTTATTGTCAGAGAGGGTGCAGGGAGGATGTTCCTGAGGGTGGGTGTATCCAGAACCAGGGGTGACAGTTTGAAGATTCGGGGTGGACCATTTAGGACAGAGATGAGGAGATGTTTCTTCATCCAGAGGGTGGTGAGCCTGTGGGATTCATTACCACAGGAAGGAGTTGATGCCAAAACATGTGGAGAGAGGAACAGAGTTAATGTTTCGAGTCTGGTACAACTCAGTCAAAAAGGGGTGGCACAGTGGCTCAGTGGTTAGCACTGCTGCCTCACAGGGACCTGGGTTCGATTCCACCCTCAGGCAATTGTCTGTGTGGAGTTTGCATATTCTTCCCGTGTCTGCGTGGGTTTCCTCCGAGTGCTCCCGTATCCTCCCACAGTCTAAAGATGCGTGGGTCAGGTGAATTAGCTATGCTAAATTGCCTGTAGTTTTAGGTGCATTAGTCAGAGGGAAATGGGGCTGGGTGGGTTACTCTTCGGAGAGTCGGTGTGGACTGGTTGAGCCAAAGGGACTGTTTCCACACTGTAGGCAATCTAATCTAACCTCAAATGTAGACAATACCGGAGGAACTCAGCAGGTCATAGAGTCATACAGCACAGAAACAGACCCTTCAGTCCAACATGTCTATGCCAACCAACTGTCCGAAACTAAACTAGTCCCGTTTGCCTGTGTTGGGCCCATATCCCTCTAAACCTTCCCTATTCGTGAACTTATTCAAATGTCTTTTAAATGTTGTAACTGTTCCTACTTTTTTTTGTTAATTCATGGGATGAAGGCATCGCTGGCCAAGCCAACATTTATTGCTCATCCCTAACTGGCCAGAAGTTAGTTAAGAGTCAACCACATTTCTGTGGGTCTGGAGGCACATGTAGGCCAGACCAGGTAAGGATGGCAGATTTCCTCCGCTAAATGACATTCATGAATCAGATGGGTTTTTTCAACAATTGGCAACAGCTTCATGAACATGAAGATTCTTAATTCCAGATTTTAATTGAATTCAAATTCCACTATCAGCTGTGGTGGGATTCAAACCCAGCTCCACAGAACTTTACCTGGGTCTCTGGATTAATAGCCCAACAATAATACCATCAAGACGTCCCCTCATCGAGCACTTCCGTTGACAGCTCATTCCATATCTGTGAAGAAGTTGTCCTTCAGGTCCCTTTTAAATCTTTCCCCTCTCACCTGAAAAATATGTCCTCCACTTTTCGACTCCCCTACCCTAACGAAAAGACTTTTGCTGTTCACCCTATCGGTGCCCCTCATGATTCTATAAACCTCAGTAAGGTCACACCTCAACTTCCTATGCACTAGTGAAAAAAGGATTTGGCAGTATCTGTGGAGAGAGCAACAGAGTTAACAGAGTCCAGCGACTTTTCTACTGAGCTGAAAGGTGTTGGAAAATGTTTGGAGAGAGGCAGGGACCGAATCAAAAATACAAAGGGGTTGTTAATGATGGAGAAAAAGATAAGATGTAAAACTAGATGCAAAATAGGGCATGAATTGGAGAGGATGGGTCCTTTCATAGAATCCCTACAGCATGGAAACAGGCCATTTGGCCCATTGAGTCCACACCAACATTTCAAAGAATGTCCCACTTACATCCTATAGTCCCATGACTAACTCACCCAGCCTGAACATCCCTGGACAACTTAGCGTGGGTAATACACCTACCCAGCACATCTTCAGGCTGCGGGCGGGGGGAGCTGGAGCACCTGGAGAAAACCCGCACAGACATGGGAAGAATGTGCAAACTCCACGCAGACAATTGCCTGAGGGTGAGCTGCTTTCTTAATCTGCAGATTTTTTTTTTAGATTAGATTACTTACAGAGTGGAAACAGCCCTTTTGGCCCAACAAGTCCACACCGACCCTCCGAAGAGCAATCCACCCAGACCCCATTCCCCTACATTTACCCCTTCATCTAACACTACGGGCAATTTAGCATGGCCAATTCACCTGACCTGCACATCTTTGGACGGTGGGAGGAAACCCATGCAGACACGGGGAGAATGTGCAAACTCCACACAGACAGTTGCCTGAGAATTGAAGCTGGGTCTCTGACACTGTGAGGCAGCAGTGCTAACCACTGTGCCACTGTGCCGCCTAATGGAGGTCTATCCTTTACCGAGCCATTAATGAGGTGTGTTTTCTCTTGAAGTGCGTTCGAGCAGGAGAAAGACTTAAGGTAGCAGTGAAATGCAATGAAAAGTCCATTAACCTGACAGCTCTTCAATGGATTTATTTGCCCTCACTGTCAATTGTATCCACGCCTCTGATTCAAAAGGTTATAAGCTCAAATCCGACTCTAGAGAATTGAGCACAAAAGCTAGCACGATGCTCCACTCTTCGTATTTAAAGGTCAAAGTTGATGAGATGTCAAATTGAGGTTCTGTCTGTCCTCTCAGCTCATGATGAAAGATTTTAAGGAACACCTTTGAAGAAAAGTAATGAAGCTCTCATTGGTTCCTTGGTACTGTTCACCTCTCACCCATAATCGCTAGTTCCACTGTCAGGCCATCATTTATTGCTGTTTATGGGCCTAGCTGTGTGAAAATTGATTACTTGATTTCCCAACTTGCAGCAGCAAGACTTTATTGGTTTGATATCTATACCTGTGGCATGGGTGGCACGGGGTCTCAGTGGTTAGCTGTGGAAATGGTTTCAGTGGGAATCTGAAATAAAAACACAAAATATAGGAGGAACTCAGCAGATCTGGCAGCATCTGTGGAGAGAGAAACAGAGTTAACATTTCAAATCCAGTATCCATCAAAAAGGGGTGGTGCGGTGGCTCAGTGGTTAGCAACACTGCCTCACAACGCCAGGGCCCCCGGTTCGATTCCAGCCTCGGGAGACTGACTGTATGAAGCTTGTACCTTCTTCCCCGTGTCTGTTTGGGTTTCCTCCCTATAGCTATATGTACTGGGGCTGTTTTCCCTGGAGTATTGGAGGCTGAGGGATGACCTCATAGAGGTTTAAAAAGTCATGAGGGGCATGGATGGGATAAATTGATAAAGTCTTTTCCCTGGGGTGGGGAAGTCCAGAACTCGAGAGCATAGGTTTAGGATGAGAGAGGAAAGATATAAAAGGGACCGAAGGGGCAACGTTTTCATGCACAGGGTGGTGCGTGTATCGAATGTGCTGCCAGAGGAAGTGGTGGAGACTGGTACAATTATGATATTTAAAAGGCATTTGGATGGGTATATGAATAGGAAGGGTTTGGAGGGATATGGGCCGGGTGCTGGCAGGTGGGACTAGATTGGGTTGGGATATCTGGTCGGCGGTGGACGGGTTGGACCTAAGGGTCTGTTTCCATGCTGAACATCTCTGTGACTCTATGACTCTGTCTCTTCTGAACAGTCTGGCCCTAATTCTCAGACCATGTCCCCTAGTTCTAGAATTCCCAACCAGTGGGAATAATTTATCCTTATCTACTCTGTCTTTTCTTGTTCCTATCTTACAGGCCTCATTTGTATAATTCTCCCTTCATAATGTAACCCCTAAAGTCCAGGAATCATTTTTGTAAACCTACATTGTACTCCCTCCAAGGTCAATATGTCCTTCCTCAGGTGTGGTGCCCACACATGCTTACAGTACTCTAACTGGGGTCTAACCAGCTGCTGAGATTGTTCAAGCTAGACTAGTCTAGCCCATCTGCTCCTCTCTTACCTGCAAGTAGATGTAGGTAACATCCCAGACCTTTCAGAAGTTTCATGTACACTGTAAATTAGCTAATCCATACCTCTTGCCTCCACAGCTGACTATTCCAATGCCCTTCTGAAGTATGGCATATATAGCACCAGGGTCCCAGGCTCGATTGTAGTTTTGGCTGATTGTATGAGTGGAGTACTGGAGTACCCAGTGTCTGCATGGGTGGCTCAGCTTTCCTCCCACAGTCTGGGAATGGAAAGATATTTTTTAACTCCTTTACAGGATGCAGCTGCCTCTGGCTAGATAGTATTTATTGCCCAAGGGAAGTTAAGAGTCAACCACAATCACTGTGGGTCTGGAGTCACATGTAGGCCAGACCAGGTAAGGATGGCAGTTTCCTTCTCTGAAGGACATTATTGAACCAGTTGGGTTTTTCCCCAACAATGGATTCATGGCCTTCATTAGACTCTTAATTCCAGGAATTTATTGAATTCAATTTCCACCATCAGCTGTGGCGGGATTCGAACCCAGGTGCCCAGAATATTACCTGGGTCTCTGGATTAACAGCCCAGCAATGGTACCACTTGGCCATCTCCTCCCCAGTTTAAATGGGTTAGTCACTCTAAAGACAGGGGGCCAGGGATGGGCTGAGTCTGGGTGGGATGCATTCCGAAGGTTTGGTACCAACTTGATGGACAGGATGTCCTCTTTCCGTACTGTAGAATTCTATACTCTCTTTGATCTTGCTGATTGATCCCCTTTTTCCATTGGCTGTTCACTGTAGAATTTTAGATTTTATAGATGGGATTGATTCTGTTACAAACACATTGAATTTTTGAGAAACTCATCTGGTCTGGCAGTATCTATGGGGAGAGAGAGAGAGACAGTTTAATGGTTTGAGTTCAGGATAGCTCTTCTTCAGAACTGGATATGTTTTGTTTTATTAATAGTTTTAACATTAGCCAACATGAGGAAGGAGTTGGAAAGCATTAAACAAGCCAAAAGATTAAAACTGAAATCCATTGGAGATAAGAGCAGAATTTCTTCAAAGGGTGTATCTGGAGGAGAAGTGGCAGTAAATTTAATTCATGAATAAAAACAAAACCCTGGAGATGATAAATTCTGTTGATCTCCTGTGGTAAGTCCATCTCTTCATGATGGAATTTGCCTGTAAGTCTCCCCAGGTTCCACTTCCAGCTCAATTTTGATAGCTTTCTCCAACATAAAATCTTCTTTGGACTGCAATCAGTCTGATAACGACATCAATAATTTCGATCTGTCTCTTATGAATTCTGCTCTCAAAGTTCCACAAAAAGTTTTCCACTAATCTGTCGAGGTCTTCATTATGAAAGCATTTACTGATTATCCTGGATGCTGAACCCTTCTAGTAAATCTGCCATTTCAAGAATTTTATTTATAGACGCATAGTTATAGAGATACACAGCAGGCAAACAGACCCTTCAGTCCAACTCGTCTATGCCACCCAGATATCCCAATCCAATCTAGTCCCATTTGTCAGTACTTGGCCCATATCCCTCCAAACCCTTCCTATTCATATACCCATCCAGATGCCTTTTAAATGTTGTAATTGTACCAGGCTCCACCACTTCCTCTGGCAGCTCATTCCATACACGCACCACCTTCTGTGTGAAAAAGTTGCCCCTTTGGTCCCTTTTAAATCTTTCCTCTCTCACCCTAAACCTATGGCCTCTAGTTCTAGACTCCCCCACCCCAGGGAAAAGAAATTGTCTATTTATCCTATCCATGCCCCTTATGATTTCATAAGCCTCTATAAGTTCACCCCTCAGTCTCCGATGCTCCAGGGAAAACAGCCCCAGCCTATTGATTCCCATCCAGCCTATTGGGGCAGCATGGTGGCTCAGTGGTTAGCACTACTGCCTCACCCCACCATGGTCCCAGGTTCGATTCCACCCTTGGGTGACTGTCTGTGTGGAGTTTGCATATTCTTCCCATGTTTGCGTGGGTTTCCTCCCACAATCCAAAGATGTGCAGGCCAGGTGAATTGGCCATGCTAAATTGTCCATAATGTTAGATGCTTTAGTCAGAGGGAAATGGATCTGGGTTGGTTACTCTTCGGAGGGTCGTAGTGGACTGGTTGGGCCGAAGGGCCTGTTTCCACATTGTAGGGAATCTAATCTATTCAGCCTCTCCCTAAAGCTCAAACCCTCCAACAGACAGAAGTGATTGTGTAAAGCTCTCAGAACATTTTCAGAAATATGACTTCTTTTATATTTTGTTGAAATCAACGTTTCGAGCACCAGCTGAATATAATAGTGTATTTATTTGTTCAGCTTTAGATTTAGCATTTAACTTAGAAGGAATTCCATATTTTAAGAATTGCTTTTTCAAGCCAGTGTTCTGGTTAAATCATCTCCAAAAATAAATTATTTATTTCACTATTTCTTCTGAATGTGGTTCTTTATTCTTATTTGTTTATCGTGTCTGTAGGTTTGCTCGCTGAGCTGGAAGGTTCATGATCAGGCATTTCGTCACCATACTAGGTAACATCTTCAGTGAGCCTCCAGATGAGACCGGCTTCGTCCGGAGGCTCACTAAAGTTGTTACCTAGTATGGTGACGAAACGTCTGAACATGAACCTTCCAACTCAACGAGCAAACCCTACACCCAGAACCTCAATCTGAGCTACAAATCTTCTCAAAACTTGTTAATTTGTTTATCATTTTAAAGCTGCTTTTAATTCTGCAGTATTGAAATGTTTTTCCTGTTTACCTCAAATATATAATGATTCTGAAATAAATAATTGCTGATGGCATCAAAACTTTCACTCTTGTCTTAAATCAATGCTGTTGTAATTGTCTTATCTTAAGGCCTCTCGGAACTTTTCAGTTCTGTAAAATAGTTGCAATGCAGCATTCTCCCAGTGTGAAACTTTTGCCCTCCTGCTGCTTTCATGATTACCACTGACTGAATGATTTGGAGGAGCCTGTGTTGGACTGGGGATAACAAAGTTAAAAATCACACCACATCAGGTTATAGTCCAACAGGTTAATTTGGAAGCACTAGCTTTCGGAGCGATGCTCCTTCGTCACAACCACCTGGAACCAGTTTTGGTGCTCTGAAAGTTAATGTTTCCAAATAAACCCATTGGACTAACAACCTGGTGCTGTGTGATTTTTCACTGACTGACTGTTTTGAGTATTCTTGAAGCTATAATATTCTTACAGGAATAAACTTGCTGTTCTTCCAAAACTTTTGTTTCTTTTTGGTCAAAGAGATATTTTTCACCATTGTTACATTGAGGTATTTATACATTATTGCTTCATATTTCTTGTTTAAATTAAGAAAGACTTTAATGTTAGCAATGATCTCATTTGTTTTTTCTACTTATTCTATAAAGGTAATGCTTAACATTTTTCTGTTTCTCTTACTACTTTGTACCTAAGTTTTCTTGCACCTAGTTACCTAAGATGGTGCTGTGTGTGGCAATGTTATGCACTTTTCTCTGTACTCCTGTACTTGAGTACACTTGACAATAAAAGTTCAATCGAAATCTAAACTTATTACTTGCAATAGCAATAGTTTATGTTGACTGGTTAGATATAATTGTAAAGAGAGTCAGAGATGTTTGTCCAATGGGAGCTGATACCAGGCTGGGTCACCTCCCAGTAAAGATTGCGTGGTATCATCAAATTGGGTGAAGCTCAATGTGTTATCTCCTTCAGAACCATTATCTCGTACAGCATCCAACACTCTCTCCACAACCAAACCACGGTGCTCAAAGTATGCACCATCTGCAAGACACACACAGCACTGACTCTTAAACCCTCTGTGAGCAACACCTTCCAAATCAGCGACATCTACCAACCAGAAGGGTATCAGACACATGGGAACACTGCCTCCTCCCACTTTGAGCCACTCACCATCTGACTTGGAAATGTACCACTATTCCTTTATCGCGGCTGGGTCAGAATCCTGGAACGACCGCCCTACCAAGGGGGATGTTGGCCTAGTGGTGTTATTAATCCAGAGACCCCTGTAATGTTCTGGGCTCACGGCTTTGAATCCTGCCATGTCAGGTGGTGAAATTTGGATTCAATTTTTGTAAATTCTAACGATGACCATGAATTCATTGTCGATTGTTGGGAAAATCCCATCTGGTTCACTAATGTCCTTTAGAGAAGGAAACTGCCATCCTTACCTGGCCTGGTCTATATATGACTCCAGACCCACAGCAACTGACCAGTGGGCAGTTAGGGATGGGTAATAAATGCTGGCCTTTCCAGTAATGCCCACATCCTGTGAATAAATAAAAATGAAGCAAACCGTGGACTGCAGTGTTTTAAGAAGGCATCTCACTATCATCTTCTCCAGGATAATTAGAAAATGGACAATCAATATTGGACACATCCCACAAACAATGAAAGAAGATTCCATCACTTCCATGATCAGTTGATCATTCCTCTCAGCAAATATCACTGAGTCCTTTGATTTCAGCCAAACATGATAAATTTGGCAAAATATTTGCAGGTGTGAGCAGTCCACCAGCAGCCCCTCTCTGACTCCCAGGAAACCTGCCGAATTTACTCAGCATTCTACTTCCCCACCCACCATTACCTGCTACCCTTCCCCTCGCTTTCGCCAACTGTAGCACCCCTACCAGGACAAATAGCAGTCTGTTTCACTGGCAGAGACCATTATGAGCTCATTAACACCACAGCATGCCATTAAGTACCCAAACTGGTTTGGAACCAATTTCATCCAACAGTGCTCTATGTATGTGTTTTGTAAATCATTGCTCTGAAATAAAAAGGTGGTGAGCAGCAATCAGAGATCTCATTACTGCCTCGGTTGAAATTAGCTAATTAAACACCTATCAAGAGTGAAAGCTGCGATTGGCTTAATCTGGAGAACTCTGTCCTCCACTGGGTTGAGGACTCACTGACTGAGCAGTGCACCTTAATGAGTTCAGATTGTTTAATTTGCTCACTTTAGTGTTGTGCCAGCTCTCTTGTGTGTGAAAGGGAATGCCATGAAGGGGACAGTCCAAAAACGTAATCCTATTCAAGGAATTAAGGCGAATGCTCATGTCAGTCACTTCAGTTGATGTTTTCAATTTGAGATGGCAGCATGATGGTTCCATTCCGGGCTGAGTCCTCTGACGTACAACTGTGCAGACACTCTGGGGTTCCTCTGACCTTCCGCGCAGTTGGAGTCATAGAGTCTTACAGCACGGAGACAGGCCCTTTGGCCCAACCTGGTCCATGCCGACCAAAATGTCCATCATCACTAACCCCATTTCCCTGCACTTGGCCCATGTCCTTCTAATCCCTTCCTATCCATGCATTTGTCAAAATGCCTTTTATATAGTGTTAATGTACCTGCCTCAACCACTTCCATTGGCAGCTCATTCCATATGCGTACCACCCTCTGAGTAAAAATGTTGCCCCTCAGGTTCCCTTTTGTTCTTTCCCCTCTAACCTTAAACTGATGTCATTTAGTCCTTGAGTCCCCAACTCTGGAAGAAAGACTGAGTGCATTCACCCTATCCACGCCTCCCATGATCTTATATTCTGCTTTCAGGTTCCCCCTCAGTTTTCCATGCTGTAAAGAAAAATCTCCTAGCTTGTCCAACCTCTCCCTATAACTCAGACCCTTGAGTCCAGGCAACATCCTTGTAAATGTCTTCTGTGCTCTTTCCAGTTTAACAACATCCTTCCCATAACAAGGTGACCAAAACTGAACACAATACTCCAAGCTGACTCCTGGCTTCAGAAGTCACTGTCATGCATAGACCTCAGCGATCTGAATACCAAAATAAATATTAGAAGGAGTATTCAGAGCAATTTACAGCAAATGCTGAAATCTCTATTGAAAGCAAAAAATGGTGGAGATCACAAAAGGTCAGACAGCATCCATGGAAAGAGAGCACGCTAACAGTGGCTCAGTGGTTAGCACTGCGGCCTCACAGCAACAGGGACCTGGATTCAATTCCAGCCTCGGGCGACTGTCTGTGTGGAGTTTGCACATTCTCCCCGTGTCTGCGTGGGTTTCCCATGGGTGCTCCGGTTTCTTCCCACAGTCCAAAGATGTGCAGGTCAGGTGAATTGGCCACGCTAAATTGTCTATAGTGTTAGATGCATTAGTCAGAGGGAAATGGATCTGGGTGGGTTACTCTTCGGTGGGTCAGTGTGGTCTTGTTGGGCCAAAGGGCCTGTTTCCACACTGTAGGGAACCTAATCTAATCTAACGTTTCTGATGCGCCAGTGTCTCAAGCTCAAAACTCACTCGAGGAGCTGAAGTCAATTGAACTTATGGATAAATGTGGAATTCAAAATAAAAAGACTCTGGTGTCAGTCCTGCTGATCATTGGATTGTTGTAAAACTCCATCAAAGTTGCTGATATCATCCAGGAAGGCAATCTGCCATCTAGGTCTGGTTTGACTTTTTAAAAAAAATTCATTCACAGGATGAGGACATCCCTAGATAGGTCAGCATTTATTGCCCATCACTAACTGCCCAGAGGGCAGCTAAGAGTCTATCACATTGCTGTAGGTCTGGAGTCACATGTAGGTCAGACCAGGTAAAAATGGTAGAAATGCTTCCTGATTGGCCCAGGTTAACAACTCCAATCATTTCCTGAAGAAGGGCTTATGCTCGAAATGTCGATTCTCCTGTTCCCTGGATGCTGCCTGACCTGCCGCGCTTCTCCAGCAACACATTTTCTGCCCCAGTCAATCCATTGTCTCAGCCTGCGCCTGTCCCACCAAACACATCTCTACCCACGTCGACATCACCCGGTCCCCCTTAGTCCACGAACTCCCCGCCTACGTTTGGGACACCACCCACGCCCTTCATCACCCCCAAGCCTTTCATTTCCCCGGCCCCCACCGCCACATCTTCACCGTGGACATCCAGTTCCTGTACACATCGATGCGCCACAATGAAGGTCTCCAAGCCCTCCGTTTCTTCCTCTCAGCGCCATCCAACCAGTGCCTTCCACTGACACCCTCAACCCTCTGGCAGAACTGGTCCTCACCCTCAACAAGTTCTCCTTCCAATCCTCCCACTTCCTCCAAACCAAAGGGGTAGCCATGAGCACCGGCATGGGGTCCAGCTTTGCCTGCCTGTTTGTCGGATATGTGGAAGAGTCCATCTCCACCAGTTACACCGGTCCTCCACAACATCGATAACTGTATCGACGCCATCCCATGCTCCCGCGAGGAGGTTGAACAGTTCATCAACTTTCCCAACACCTTCCACTCTGACCTCAAATTTCCCTGCACCATCTTGTAAACCTCCCTCCCCTTCCTGGACCTCTCCATCTCCATACCTGGTGACCAACTAACCACAGACATCTACTACAAGCCCACTGACTCCTGCAGCTACCTAGACTACAACCCTTCCCACCCTACCTCCTGTAAAAATGCCATCCCTTATTCCCAATTCCTCCGTCTCTGCCACATCTGTTCCCAGGATGACCAATTCCATGTCAGAAAGTCCGAGGTGGCCTCCTTCTTCCACGATTGCAACTTCTCCTCCCACGCGGTGGACAATGCCCCCCAGCGCATCTCCTCCACTTCATGCACCACCGGCCTTGAACCCCAGCCCTCCCAACAGAACAAGGACAGAGCCCCCCTGGTCCTCACCTTCCACCCACCGACCTCCACGTACAACGCATCATCCTCAGCCACTCCCGACACCTCCAAACAGACCCAACCACCAGAGATATATGTTCCTCCCTACCCCTATCAGCATTCTGAAGAGACCATTCCCTCCACGACTCCCTCGCCAGGTCCACGCCTACCACCAGCCCACACCCCACTCCTGGCACCTTCCCCTGCCACGGCAGGAAGTGCAAAATCTGCACCCACACCACTCCCCTCACCTCCATCCAAAGCTCCAAGGGATCCTTCCATATCCGACAGAAATTCACCTGTACCTCTACCAATGTCATCCACTGTATCCATTGCACCCGGTGTGGTCCCCTCTACATCAGGGAGACAGGATGCCTTCTTGTAGATTGTTTCACAGAACATCTCTGGGACACCCACACCCACCAACTCCGCCGTCCTGTGGTTGAACACTTCAACTCCCCCTCCCACTCCATCAAGGACATGCAGGTCCTGGGCCTCCTCCAACGCCAAACCGTTACCACCCGACGCCTGGAGGAAGCACGCCTCATATTCCGTCTTGGGACCCTGTAACCACACGGGATCAATGTGGATTTCAAGAGCTTCCTCATTTCCCCTCCCCCGACATTATCCCAGTCCCAAGCCTCTAACTCAGCACCACTCTCCGAACCTGTCCATCACTCCCCCCTCTGACCTATCACCTCCTCTCTCACTTTCATCCACTTATCCCGTTCCCAGCTACCTTCCCCCAACCCCAAGCCCCCTCCCATTTATCTCTCAGCCCCAGCCCTGATGAAGGGCTTATGCCCGAAACATCGATTCTCCTGCTCCTCGGATGCTGCCTGACCTGCTGTGCTTTTCCAGCACCAGGCTCTCGACTCTGATCCCCAGCATCTGCAGTCCTCACTTTCTCCTCTTTGGATTCACAGTCCAGTGATAATACTGTCAGATCATTGCCTCACCTCCCCTGCATGTGATTTCAGTCATACAACAATTAAAATTGTCTGAAAGGCTCCATAAGACACCCAGTTTTAGAAACAGCCCAACATAGATTGAGGCATCAGTATTGAAAGTGAGATAGGTACATCCCGCCTGGTCGATCCTGCCTCAATAACATGTCTGAGGTTTTTCCAATCCTGGGAGCGCTGCGCCATGGTCTAGAAAGGCAGTACGCAGATACCGTCATACTTAGCACAGAATCATGTCTTCCCAGTGGAGTCTCCGACTCCTCCATGATCCCTGGCAATGCCTTGTCTCACTGGCAGGAATGATGCACCACAGACTGTGCCACAGAGGTACACAGTGAAGACAGAGTGGGCCTGGGCATCGTTAATATTGAATTTGCCCACTTGAAGTCATAGAGTCTTACAGCACAGAAGCAGACCCTTCGGTCCTAGGGCTAAAGGGCCAAAGGTTACGGGGAGGAAGCGGAAACAGGATATTGAGTCGGATGATCAGCCATGATCATGTTGAATGGCAGGACAGAGTCAAAGAGCTGAATGGTTTACTTGTAGGAAGTGAGGAAGGGCTCTGGCCCGAAACGTCGACTTTCCTGCTCCTTGGATACTGCCTGACCTGCTGTGCTTTTCCAACACTACACTCTCGACTCTGAGCTCCAGCATCTGCAGTCCTCACTTGCTCCTCCTTGTCGTCATGATTTGGAGATGCCAGTGTTGGACTGGGATGGACAAAGTTAAAAATCATGCAACGCCAGGTTATAGTCTAACACGTTTATTTGGAAGCACTAGCTTTCGGAGCACTGCTCCTTCATCAGGTGGTTGTGCCAGATGAAGGAGCAGCGCTCCAAAAGCTAGTGCTTCCAAATAAACCTGTTGGATTGTAACCTGGTGTTGTGTGGATTTTTAACTTTGTCCTCCTCGTAGGAAGTGCTGACTCCTTTCCAAAGCTGGTTTTCTTGCATTTCTGTCTCAAAGGGCGTCAGATCAAAAAAAAAACTGTTATTTTTTATTGTTTAGGAAGGGAAACACTCCTGTTGTGAGGAAATACGTGAGGTATGTCAGTTTCTGAGGCTTTATCTTTGTCTGCCGTTGTGGGAAGGCAGAAGTTTCAGTTGGCATGGATTCTGCATGCCTCCAAATTTCACTAGAGTCAGCAACAAAATCATATTTCATCATGCAGTCCTGATGAGATGGAGGTTGGCATTTGGGGGAGAAAACAATCAAAAAGCTGACCTTATCCCTGCCGTTTTGGCAGCCCTTTAGAGTGACGCTTAGCTGAAGCAAAACAGATAAAGAGATATCGTGGTGATGTCCATCTATCTTTTACCCACTCCGAAAATCCTATGATAACAAGTTCTTGTTGTAAATGTGAATATTTTAAAGGCTGCAAATCATATTGTCTGCATTCAACGACTCGAAGAGGAATTCAAGGAGGAAACTGAATTACACAGACTGAATTATTTAACAGGGGGCCAGTCAAGAGCTCATGCAACAACTTTTACAAAATCCAAGAAAGTTGAAAAGCAAAGATATGTTTGCACTTAAGTGAGACATAAGGCACATGAATTAAAATAGTCAAACAATTTATATTAGTTCACAATACAGGTAATGAAACAGAACAGATGGCACTGTGGAGACATATAAGATAATCAGAGGGTTAGACAGTGAGAGCCTTTTTCCTTGGACGGTGAAGGCTAACATTGGATTAGATTATTTACAGAGTGGAAACAGGCCCTTCGGCCCAACAAGTCCACACCGCTCCGCAACCCACCCAAACCCATTCTCCTACATTTACCCCTTCACCTAACACTACGGGCAATTTAGCATGACTCCACTTGGGTGAGCAAGTTTGCGGATGATACGAATATCGGTGGAGTTGTTGACAGTGAGGAAGGATGTGTCAGGTTACAGCAGGATATCGATAAGTTGCAGAGCTGGGCAGAAAGGTGGCAAATCTCATTAATACGCAGAAACTAATACAGACATGGAATGTCTGTCGGTATTTCTCTTGCTCCAGGGTGACCTTGTCAGCATTTCACTTGCTTTGTCTGGTGGGTGTCAGTATTTAAGTCTGTCCTCAGGGAGTGTGTGAATAGTGCACTTCCTCACAATAGTGAGTGAATCGGTATTTCTGTGTGGTGTGTGACTGTAGGACAATTTCAAAATATGCAGATACTAAACCTGGAAGAATTATAATGTTTGTGATGGACAGTGTGGAACTCCAACAGGACAGTGACACATTGGTGTAGTTTTCAGGTTTATGGCAGATGAGGATTAATGCAGAGCAGTGTGAGGTGATGCACTTCGGTAGGAAGGACATTGAAATACAGTATAAAACAGGCTGTAAGGTTAGCAGTGGTGGACTCTCCCTCTTTATGGGCATTTAAGTGGGCATTGGATAGGTATATGGAGGATAGTGGGTTAGTATAGGTTAGGTGGGCTTGGATCGGCGCAACATCGAGGGCCAAAGGGCCTGTACTGCGCTGTAATCTTCTATGTTCTATGTTCTATGTTCTATGACCAATTCACTTGACCTGCACAACTTTGGACTGTGGGAGGAAACCGGAGCACCCAGAGGAAACCCACGCAGACACGGGGAGAACGTGCAAACTCCACACAGAGAGTCGCCTGAGGCGGGAATTGAACCCGGGTCTCTGGTGCTGTGAGGCAGCAGTGCTAACCACTGTGCCACCATGCCGCCCACATAACATGAGGGGACATAGCTTTAAATTGAGGGGTGATAGCTATAGGACAGATGTCAAAGGTAGTTTCTTTACTCAGACAGTAGTAGGGTTGTGGAATGCACTGCCTGCAGCAGTAGTAGACTCGCCAACTTTAAGGGCATTTAAGTGGTCATTGGATAAACATATGGAGGATAATGGAATAGTGTAGGTTAGATGGGCTTCAGTCTGGTTCCACAGGTTGGTGCAACCTCGAGGGCCAAAGGGCCTGTACTGTGCTGTAATGTTCTATGTTCTCCATGGTGCTTAGAAAGGGCAGAATTTTCCTTTTCGGGTCAATATCCCTCTTGAAAGTTATGACAGGATCTGCTTCCTCCATACAGTTATGGATCATGGAATAAAAGGGACAACAGCAAGGTGGTTAGGAAATCAGGTGAATGTAAGAAACCGAACAATGGCTAATAGATTACTAAAGAGGTGATGGCCTTGTGATATTATCACTTGGCCATTAATGTAGGGACCTAAGGAATGTTCTGAGGACTCAGGTTTGAAATCCCACCATGGCAGGTTGTGGAATTTGAAATTAAAAATCTGAAATTAAGATGAAACAATTGTTGGGGAGTTGGGAAAATCCATCTGGTTCTGTAATATCTTTCAGGGAGGGAAATCTGCCATTCTTACCTGGTCTGACCTACAGGTGACTCCAGACCCCTGGTAATGTGGTTGACTCTTGACTGCCCTCAAGCAATAAATGCTGACATAGCCAGTGACACCTACTTTCCCATGAGTGGATTAAAAAAAGATGTAAACAGGTTAGTGAAAGTTAAAAATCACACAACACCAGGTTATAGTCCAACAGGTTTAATTGGAAGCACACTAGCTTTCGGAGCGACAATCACCTGATGAAGGAGCGTCGCTCCGAAAGCTAGTGTGCTTCCAATTAAACCTGTTGGACTATAACCTGGTGTTGGGTAATTTTTAACTTTGTACACCCCAGTCCAACACCGACATCTCCAAATCAGGTTAGTGAAAGGTTTTTAGTGGTGGTTTCTATCAGGAAGTGTACAGGGAGGACCCTAGTTCTCCTCATATACATCAATAACTAAGATTGTGGTGTACAGGGCCCAATTTGTGGATGATATAAAACTTGGGAGAATTGTTAGCTGTGAGGATGAAAGTACAGAAGTTAAAAAAGACATGACATATTGTGGGAATGGATAGACAGGTGAGTTCGAGAGTAAGAAATGTGCAGTCTTACATTTCGGTAGGAAGAGCATAAGGCAAGGGGACCAGCCCCCATAGATCTTTCCACGTGATCTTTTTGAATCAGATTTGTTATCAATCAGCATACTCTTTACTTCTGCAATTATTGTGATTTTGTGAAATTTGGCATTCTTGCATTGGTCCTGACAGCTGCAAGATGAGATGACTCAGCCAGTCTTTCATCTGAGTAGCATTCGAGTTTGTAAACATTTGATATTTAAAAGGGGACCCCATTGTGAATGCACAACTTTTACAAAGCGCTTTAGAGCAGAGAGATTTATAATCCTTTGGTTGTAGAGTGGTTTGCGACATCCACTGATTGATATATAAATGAAATTCCTTTTCATCCTTAGGCACATTCTGAATTTCATTCTACTTGGTATTAGTCCCAATTTTACCCCACCCTCACTGTTCTGTAATACCACACGTCCTTCTCTTGAAAACCATGAAATATCTTGCTGATTTCAGGAGGAATCTTTCCTCAGCTGCCTTGTTTTAAAGCAAATCAATCCTCAATGGCTTCAGTTTTCTGTGTTTGCTTAATTTCCTAAACATACAGATCTCCCCTTGGCACATCACTGCATCGCTTCCAGGTGATTTGAATTATTTCCCCCCACCTCCCATCCCTTTTATTTCCTGTTCCTTGATTATGGAGTACAGTATTTTGTAATAACATGCCCCATTGGTGTTACGTTAATGTGTTATAAACTGGGCGTGGAGTGATCCACAAAGTATATGTCAAATTATGCCAGTGGCACACTGCAGAAAGTACCAATTAATGGTCTACGTGTTGGGTTTAACAGAGCAGAAGATTAATTAGGCTTTCAGAAATGTTCCTATTTAAATCATTTGGCAGCAGTTAATGCCACCAGCTGTATTTGTTCAATTTTTCTTCAATGGGACAATTTATTGTCAGAGTTGATAGTTGGTGGCTTTGTTTTGAGAAGTTTTAAATGCTCCATTTTCATGACGAATGATGATACCAGACCTTGAGAGGTGGAAAACAGTGTTTAACTGTTTTTGTAGGTGGTCTTAAGCTGTGAGAGAGGAGGACTTGTGCAGGAATAGAACAAAATCTGGCTGATCACCTCCAACCTCACCCTTCTGCTCAACCAATGAAAGCTCAAATGATCAAAATACTTTTTCTTTCTCCACGCGGGTCAACAGGAATCCAATTCCACCGGATAATGATTAACTCTTTCACACTGTCATAGAGTCATAGAGATGTACAACACAGAAACAGACCCTTCAAGTTTCACAACATCCTTCCAATAGGAAGGAGACCAGAACTGCACACAGTATTCCAAAAGTGGCCTAATGAATATCCTACACAGCCACAAAATGACCTCCCAACTCCTACACTCAATGCTCTGACCACAACACACAACACACAACCAAATTAATGCAGGAATCAGCATAACATTTCAGAAGTATTGGGATGAACATATAAAAGGCAATACTTACAAGGCTACACGTCAATTGGTAAAAATGGGACTAGAATAGGGCAGTACTTGATGACCACCGCAGACATGATGGGCTAAAGGACATCTTTCCAGTGTTCCGTGACTTCAAAAGATGCATTTTGAGTTCAGTTGATAATGATTCATTGCAAAGAAAACGTCTCTGACTTTCTAACACGCTTTTGATTTTATTGCCGTATTTTATTAAACTTGGGTAGAGACAAAAAAACCTGCAGATGCTGGAATCCAAAGCAGAGAGGCGGGAGGCTGGAAGAACACAGCAGCATCAGGAGGTGGAGAAGTCGCCGTTTCAGGTGTAACGCTTCTTCAGGTCCTGATGCTGCCTGGTTTGCTGTGTTCTTCCAGCCTCCTGCCTGTCTACTTCTTAAACGTGGGGTCATTTAAAACCCTGCTGCCCCTCTCTGACCATGCTTCCATCCTCCTGCAGCCCTTGTCTCCATGCTGGCAAGCAATAATTCACGGTCAAGCAACATTTTTAATTCTTCTCCAAGGCCTTTCTCTAAAATCTCAACCTGCCCGACAAGCTTCCTCTAACTCTAGAGACATAGGAGCAGGAACAGGCCATTGAGCCCCTCTAGCCTGCTGTTTCATTCTAGATCAGAGCCGATTTTCCACCTCCATGTCATTTTCATGATCAATCCCCTCATCCCTTGATACCGCTCATCTCCAGAAACCTAGATAAAAACTGAAGGAACAGCGGGTGCTGGAAATTAGAAATAAAAGCAGAAGTTGCTGGAAAAGCTCAGCAGGTCTGGCAGCATCTGTGCAGAGAAATCAGAGTTAACATCATTCAATATGAAAGGTTAACTCTGATTTATCTCCACAGGTGCTGCCAAACCTGTTGAAGATTTCCAGCAATTTCTGCTTTTGTGTCCAGGAACCTATTGATCTCTGTCTTGGGCTGACTCAATGACTGAACTTCCACAGCACTCTGGGATATAGAACTCCAAAAGATTCATTACCCTCTAAGTAGAGAAAGTCTTCCTCATCTCCATCTTAAGTGGCCAACCATTTATTCTGAGACTAAGTCCCGTATTCTAGATCCCACCACCCCCGCCCCCCGGTTAGAAGAAGACGATTTTCTGTATCCCCTCTGTCTTGCACTTTGTGGTCTTCTCCCATTCTCATAAACTCTCCAAAAGCCTAGTCTCCTCAATATCTGCTCAAGAGGGGATATTAAAACCCCTGGAATTACTTTAGTCAACCTTCATTCTTTGCAATCTTACTCCTTTGGGTAGGGCGAAACCAAACAGCTCACAGCACTCCAGATGTGGTCTCACCAAGGTAACTGAATTAAGATATTTTGACTCAGTATCAAATCCTCTTGCAATATATGATTTATGGACGAGGCCAGACACCCTCAGAGGATTTTGAGACCCTAACGTTTTCTTATTTTTAAAGGTAGATGTGAAGTGGATATTCCAGGAGTGATGCAGTTGGTCGAACCACTTGGCTTTAAGCAAAACAGAATTTATGTAAACACCACAATTGAAATACGAACGAAAGAAACCAGAATGTAGAATAATTTAACTATTGGAAAACTCAATTGACCCGATACAGAAACTATTACTAATTAAATATTCCAATCCAATAACCATACCCCTTGGCAAAAAGGTAAATTCAAACACAGATTCTTATGGGCAGGAAGGAATAGCATCAAAAGAGAGATTAGAGAAACTCAGTGGAATCCTTTACTGAAGCTTGCAACTCCCATGGGCTCTCACATCTTCAAAACTTACAAACTAGGGAAAACCTGAACTGGGAGACCTGGTCACTCCCCTTCTACTGTTAAACTAAGACTTCAGCACCCCAGCCCTTACCACCTCTCTTTCAAAAAAAAATCCAGAACAAAATAGCCTTTCTAAAGTGACAGTAACACCATACCACCAACCTATCATCTAATTGTTTCCTGCATCTGCATGTTAGCTTTCACTAACTTATGAACAAGGACATCTAGGTTCCTTTGGACATCAACATTTCCCAACCTCTCACCAGTTAAGAAATACCCTGTACCTCAGTTGATCTGACCAAGCTTCCCACGATATTCCATTGGCCAGACTCTTGTCCATTCACTCAGCCTTTCCAATTCCCCTTGATGCCTCTTTGCAACTGCCCGTGCCCCCACTCAACTCACGTCCTCACCAAGTTGTGTGTGATCCACAAATGCAGACTGATGGACAGCATCCAGATCTTTGCCAACGACGATGAGTTGCTGGGACCCGAGCACTGATGCATCCCAATGCTATCCCAGTGCTCTTAGCCTTCCAATCTCACAAGAATAGATTAGAATAGTCTTTATTGTCACAAAACTGAGTGAGTATAGTGAAACATTTATACGTCATCAATTACAGCACAGACTTAGATACAGAGGTACCTCAGCATAGCTTCTTCAGTTGCAAGGTTTTTGATTCTATAAGCAATCTTCGATCAGCGCTAGTATAGATATCCTTAATCAACCTGCTCAGATATGCTACGACACAGCTATGGAGCAGGTGGGACTTGAACTTGGCTCAGAGATAGGGACATTGCCAAGGGCCACAAGAGCCAACCCACACCAATGCGCTTGGAAGTCGATAGTTATTTCAGGACGAGTGGTAAGGTCCCACTCAGAGCAGCTGCAATTTTGTTGACTGGCAGAGCAAGTCCATGTGGTCAAATGGTCCACTCCCACTCCTAGGTCATTCTTTTGTGTGTTTGTGTTATTGACTTTTCGGACATAAGCCCTTCATCAGGAATTCCTGATGAAGAGCTAATGCCCGAAACATCGATTCTTCTGCTTCTTGGAGGCTGCCTGACCAGCACCACACTCTCGACTCTGATCTCCAGCATCTGCAGTCCTCACTTTCTCCTCCACCATGTTTGTGCTATTTCCTAACCCATAGGCTGCAACTGAGTTGAAAATCTGGAACCTTAACAAAAGCCTTTTCAAAATACAACATGCCAAATTCACTAGCTTACCCTTTTCATTTTATTCATTCATCGAATGTGTGCAATGCTGCCTGGGTCAGTATTTATCTCTCATCTTTAGTTGCCCTTTGAGAAGGTGGGGGTGAGCTGCCTTCTTGAAATGCTGCAGTCCACCTGCGGTAGGTTGACCCATGATGCCCTTAGGGAGGGAATTCCAGGATTTTGACCCAGCGACAGTGAAACAATGGCAACATATTTCCAAGTCAGGATGGTGAGTGACTTGGAGGGGAACTTGCAGGGGGTGGTGTTCCCATGTATCTGCTGCCCTTGACCTTCTAGATGGAAGTGGTCATGGGTTTGGAAGGTGTTGTCTGAGGATCTTCGGTGAACTCCTCCAGCTCTTCTTGCAGATAGCGCGCGTTGCTGTAATCCACCCCCAACACCTTTCAATTGCCTGCGCTCCAGGATTCGGATTACCCTTCTTACCCTTTCCCTCCTCATTTTATCACTTTACTCCTTTATGATCCTTATTAAAACATATCACTTTAACAATTCCTTTGATCAACCTTTCCTTACGTGCCCCTGTGTCATACTTAGTTTTATAATGCTTCATTGAAGCATGATGTGGAGATACCGGTGTTGGACTGGGGTGCACAAAGTTAAAAATCCCACAACACCTGGTTATAGTCCAACAGGTTTATTTGGAAGCACTAGCTTTCTGAGCGCTGCTCCTTCATCAGGTGGTTGTGGAGTATAAGATTGTAAGACATAGAATTTATAGCAAAGGTTTACAGTGTGGTCGCCCGAGGGTGGAATCGAACCCAGGTCCCTGCAGCAGTGTTGATCATTGAGCTTCCGTGTCATCCACTCTATCAATAAACACATCGACTTGGACCCCATTTATCAATCTCTCAGAAAAAGAACCAGAAATGATATCATTCACTACCACAGACTAAACCACATAAATAGAAAGCGGGACAGAACACCAGCACTTCACCGGAGACTGACTGATAACTCCATAAGACCACAAGACATAGGAGTGGAAGTAAGGTCATTCGGCCCATCAGGTCCACTCTGCCATTTAATCATGACTGATGGGCATTTCAATTCCACTTACCCGCATCTCCGCATAACCCTTAATTCCTTGTGAGATCCGGAATTTATTAGTCTCTACCATGAAGACATTTAACGTCCCGGCCTCCCCTGCACTCCATGGCAATGAATTCCACAGGCCCACCACTCTCTAGCTGAAGAAATGTCTCCTCATTTCCGTTCTAAATTGCCCCCCTCTAATTCTTAGGCTGTGCCCATGGGGCCTAGTCTCCCCGCCTAACGGAAACAAATTCCCAGCGTCCAGCCTTTCTAAGCCATGCATTATCTTGTAAGTTTCTATTAGATCTCCCCGCAACCTTCTAATCTCTAATGGGTACAATCCCAGGATCATAGAGAACATAGAACAATACAGCGCACGACAGGCTCTTTGGCCCCCGATATTGCGCCGACCTGTGAACTATTCTCAGCTCGTCCCCCTACACTATCCCATCATCATCCATGTGCTTATCTAAGGATTGTTTAAATCTCCCTAATGTGGCTGAGTTGACTGCATTAGCAGGTAGGGCATTCCACGCCCTTACCACTCTCTGCGTAAAGAACCTGCCTCTGACATCTGTCTTAAATCTATCACCCCTCAATTTGTATTTATGCCCCCTTGTACAAGCTGACGTCATCATCGTAGGAAAAAGACTTTCACTGTCTACCCTATCTAATCCTCTGATCATCTTGTATGTCTCTATCAAATCCCCCCTTAGCCTTCTTCTTTCCAATGAGAACAGACCCAAGACTCTCATAAGACCTTCCCTCCAGACCAGGCAACATCCTGGTAAATCTCCTCTGCACCTTTCCCAATGCTTCTACATCCTTCCTGTAATGGGGCGACCAGAACTGTACACAATATTCCAAGTGCGGCTGCACCAGCATTTTGTATAGTTGCAGCAAGACATTGTGGCTCCGGAACTCAATCCCTCTACCAATGAAACCTAACACACCGTATGCCTTCTTAACAGCACTATCCACCTGAGTGGATCTAAGTACATAGGGATCTAAGTACATAGACTCCAAGATCCCTCTACACATCCACACTACCAAGAATCTTTCCATTGACCCAGCACTCAGCTTTCCTGTTATTCTTCCCAAAGTGCATCACCTCACACTTAGCTGCATTGAACTCCATTTGCCACCTCTCAGCCCAATTCTGCAGTTTATCCAAGTCCCCCTGCAACCTGTAACATTCTTCCAAACTGTCCACTACTCCACCGACTTTAGTGTCTTCTGCAAATTTACTAATCCATCCACCTATGCCTGCGTCTAAGTCATTTTTAAAAAATGACAAAGAGCTATGGTCCCAAAACAGACCCTTGTGGCACACCATTAGTAATCGGACTCCAGGCTGCATATTTTCCATCAACCACCACTCGCTGCCTCCTTTCAGAAAGCCAGTTTCTAATCCAAACTGCTAAATCACCTTCAATCCCACGCCTCTGCATTTTCTCCAACAGCCTACCAGCCGTACATTGTATGTTAGGCCTACCATTCCGGGGATCATCAGTAAGAATCTCAGCTGGACATGCTCCAGTGCCAGTATGTCCTTCCTGAGGTGTGAGATGATGATGTTACCGAACATGGTGACGAACAAACGTACTGAGGAAAAACCTACCAGCTCAGCGAGCAAACTTACAACCTAAAACCCTCAACCTGAGCTACAAATCTTCTCAAAATATCGCAAGTAAGACAGTGAGCCGGATCCCATGAGGACTATTCCATATAACAGATGAGCAGTGTGTGTATCACAAGTCAGTTTAATAATAAAAACCTACTTTATCATAATATCATATTTCTATTTAAATTTTATACCCATTCATTTGGAACAGCACATATTTGAAAAATGAAATTATGATAAATGTAACATGGAGAAAATTGTGCCCATCAGTTATAGAAAAGTCGAGGGAAAAATAGACTATAGAATTACCAACTGAAGTTGTTCCTTGGACAGATTATGATTGCATGCATCTTCTCTCTCACTCTCGCTGTCTCTCTCTCTTTGTCTCCCAAACCTCTGTTCCTCTCACATTTCTTTGTGCCAGTTGAAAATCCACCTCTCATGTCCCTTTCACCCTTCTTACTCCCCTGTTCACCCTCATCTTTCCATTACTCTTTCTCTCTGTTGCTGCTTTTCCTCTTGGACACACGCTCCAGCGTCAAACTGAGGGGCTGCAACACTCTCAGAAGTGCTGGCTTTTGGGTAAGACTCAAATCAAAACCACCACCTCCCCCCAGAGCAATTCCCCTCCCCCACCACCCTACCACCCCACTGCTCCCCGCCCCCCCCACCACCCCACACCTCCAGGTTCCCTATTTCAAACAAAAGGTGAGTTTAGTTGTCCAGACGACCAGGGGTGTAGTGTTGAATATAGCTAACAGCATGGGTTCAAGTCTTGTATTAATCATTGTATTTGTCTTGAATTTCAGAGCAACACATTGGCTCAGTGTTTAGCACTACTGCCGCACAACATTAGGGACCTGAGTTCGATTCTACCTTCAGGTGATCATCTGTGGAGTTTGCGCATTGTCCCCGTGTCTGCGTGGGTTTCCTCCGGGTTCTCCGGTTTCCTCCCACAGTCCAAAGATGTGCAGGTCAGGGTGGGTTGGCCATGGGAAATTGTCCTGTAGTGTCCAGGAATGTACAAGCTAGGTGAATTAGCCATGGAAAATAATTACAAGATAATGCATGGCTTAGAAAGAGTGGACGCTGGGAAATTGTTTCCGTTAGGCAGGGAGACTAGGACCCGTAGGCACAGCTTTAAAATTAGAGGGAATCAATTTAGAACAGAAATGAGGAGACATCTCCTCAGCCAGAGAGTGGTGGGCCTGTGGAACTCATTGCCACGGTGCGCAGTGGAGGCCGGGACATTGAATGTCCACAAGACAGAGATTGATAAATTCGTAATCTCGCAAGGAATTAAGGGCTATGGGGAGATGCGAGTAAGTGGAATTGAAACGCCCATCAGCCATGATGGGCCGAATGGCTTTGCTTCCACTCCTATGTCTTATGATCTTACGGAAAATGCAGGGATAGGGTAAGTGGGTGTGTTTGGGTGGGATGCTCCTCTTCAAAGAGTCAGTGTGGGCCCAAGAGCCTCTTTCTCAACAGTCGGGGCTCGGGTTGGTGGAGCCCATACCTCCTACTTGTGGAATAGTTTCCCTCAAGCTACACGTAATCAGTTGCATTTGTCTAATGGAGAAAGATGCCTATGGTTCTGTATGAGCTGTTGCAGCTCACACACAGTCTAAAACAGAGCTGGGGAAGTCTGGTCCATTGTCCTGATCGATACTTGGCTTGCAACAAACATCACCATGACAGATTGCCTACCCATGATCACACAGCTGTTGGTGGGATCTTGCTGTGTGCAGGTTGACAGCTGCTTTAACAGTTCTATCTCAACGATGTCACTGTAAAAATAATCCATTGGCTGTAAAGAATTGGCAGTGGTCTTGTTCAAATGCATCTGCTACTTTTGTCATTCTCAATGATAGTAGGGGTGGGTTTGGAAGGTGATGTTTCCTCTGTGATTTGTTGCAGGGTATCTTTGATGTGGAGGAGCCGGTGTTGGACTGAGGTGGACAAAGTCAGAAGTCACGCGACACCAGGTTATAGTCGACCGGGTTTATTTTAAATCATAAGCTTTCGGAGTGCTGCGTCTCCATCAGGTAAAGACTTCACCTGGTGAAGGGGCAATGCTCCAAAACTTATGATTTAAAATAACCTGTTGGACCATAACCCGGTGTCCTGTGACTTCTGGCAGTGTATCTTGTAGACACAACGCACTGCTGGAAGAACTTTCTGGAAGTCACACGGTTACAGCTAACTGTTTGCTTTGCTGCAGTCTCTGGTAGGGCTGTTTTGAGTAGCTACTGACTTAGAGAGAGCGTCACCATGCCTCAGGTAAGGGCAGAGGCTGAGAAGAAGACTCCTTCATGGTGATCTCAGCCAGTGATGGTATTGAACCCAAGTTGTCGGTGTCACTATAAATCCAACAATAAATCAAATGACTGCATCTTACTCCAGTAGATCCCTTCCCTGAAGATGCTACACCTCTTTGTATCTTAATAAAGTCCCAAGGCACTGCGGATGCTGTAAAACGAGATATTGCTGGAAAAGCTCAGCAGGTCTGGCAGCTTCCGTGGAGAGAAATCCGAGTTAGCATATTGGGCTGAGTGAGCCTTCCTCAGAACTGAAGGTACCATCGGATTTCTCCCCACGGTTGCTGCCAGATCTGCTGAGCTTTTCCAGCGATTTCTAGTTTTACCATGCATCTTAAATTGGGCCAACATAATGTGATACTTTGCCTTGAGAGTGAGATGTGGGCCTTTTCTTTACGACCGGTAATAAATACAGGGTATAGATGTTTAAATAAACTACACCTGAGAAACAGCACAATATCGAATATAGCCACCTGAACGTGGCTCCTTAAATAACGCTGCAAGGCAGCTCATCTTGTTTCAAACTGTGACATCTCTTACGGTGTTACTTATTGATTACAGATCCCCACTCCCCGACCAAAAAAAAAAGTCATTTTCACCGTAAATAAGCACGCGAAACAATCGCTTACGCATTTGGAATGTGGAGAGATAGAAATTGATTTTCGCATTGATGTACAAAGACTAAATGCAGAGTGACATGCCATTATGTTGTTAGAGCCATTTCATTCAAGGATGAAGTTGCAGGCAGCCTCCCCCTCACCACCCCCCCCTCCATCCCCCTCACCGAAGGAAAGCTGTTTGTGACTTGCATTGCAAAGTTAATTGTCAGGAGATTTTGGAATGGCTCAGAGCTAACAGCTCAAACGTCGCTTCCCAGCTTTTCCATCCATTTTAAACTAGCCGAGCTGGCATTTAGTATCATGTTCAAGACTGAAGCTGACTGGAATTGCATCTATTGCAAAGAAAGAATTTCTATTTGTCGAGCCCCTACCGTGAGGAAGCAGGCCATTCAGCCCATAGTACCCCTCTGAACGGCATCCCATCCAGACCCTCCTGATCCCCCCTAACCCTGCATTTACCACGGCTAATCCACCTAACCTGTAGATCCCTGGACTGATGTGGAGGTGCCAGTGTTGGACTGGGATAGACAAAGCCAGAAGTCACGAGGTTGGACGAAGAAGCAGTGCTCTGAAAGCTTCTGATTTTAAATAAACCTGTTGACCATAATTTGGTATTGTGTGACTTCCAATTTTGAACTGTGGGAGGAAACTCACACAGACACAAGGAGAATGTGCAAACTCCACACAGACAGTCACTTGCGGATAGATTCAAACCTGGGTCCCTGGCACTCTGAGACAGCAGTAGTAACCACTGGGCCACCAAATAACCCTTAAGTTTATTAGTCATTTTACCATTAGCATTTCCACAAGTGTTTTATGAGTAACAATGTACACTTGAGTGTGAACACTCTTAAACCACCAATGGATATCTTTCTCCAATGAGAGAGAGCAGCCCTGTAGCCTGGTAAGACTATGGTATCTTTACCTTATATTATTGTTAGTCAGCCTCCTTCCCATGGACTGGTATCTTGGGCATTGCTATGATTTTGATAGTCATCCAGGTGAGTATATAATTCCTACTGGAGCTAGTCTCAAGACAGACAGCTTAACAGGTAAGATCCAGTTTATAGGTTGATGAAGGGCTTTTGCCCGAACCGTCGATTCTCCTGCTCCTTGGATGTTGCCTGACCTGCTGTGCTTTTCCAGCACCACCCTCTTCAGGTCCAGTTTATAGGCGATGCAGTGGCCCAGTGGGAGAAGAGGGACAGCTGTGTGTCAGCATGAGAACCTCCCCTACTAACAATGAAAGGAAATCCTAACATTTGACAGCACATCATGAGGTTATTTGGCCCATCCCATTTGGGCTGGCACTTTGGAACAGCTATTCAATTTAGTCTACATCTTTCTCCACACAACCTTCTTCAAGTATATGCTTAGCACTTTATGAAAGTTCTTGTGAAATCTGATTCCACTCGGCTCAAAGGAGATAGATTCTAGATTTTTACATCACCCTGTTAAAAAAGCCTCCTCATTTTCCCTCTGGCTCTTGTATCAAGTATTTAAAGTCTCCTAAATTTTGACAAAGCTCTTCTCCCCATTTGTCTTCATTTCAACGTATACGCACATATTTATATTACAGTAATTATATTAACAATGAAAGCTATTGGCTCGGGATTTGTACGTTTACTTAATTACTCTGAATTATAAACACAGAAACATTGAACGAATATTTAGTGATGGAGATAATCATATGTAACTGAATGATTTTTCCCAACGGTACAGTTACTCATGCTTTAAGCTATTTAATTCTAACTAGATACAGGGCAATTTCAATGAAAATGGACGTCTGGGATCAAGAATGAGACTGTAATTTATCGGAAGGTTTCAATAGTGCCATAATGTTTGAGAGCAAATTCTGAGTGTTCACTCTCTTCTCCAAACATTGAAATAAAACAAAACAAAAGGCCTTTAGACAGAGATCCACCAGTTGTAAGAACGTAAGAACTATGTGCAGGAATAGGCCATTTGGCCCTGATGAAGGGCTTATGCCCGAAACATCGATTCTCCTGTTCCTCGGATGCTGCCTGACCTGCTGTGCTTTCCCAGCAACACACTCTCGACTCTGATCTCCAGCATCTGCAGGCCTCACTTTCTCCATCTGCCCCTTCGAGGCTGCTCCGCCATTTAATAAGATCATGGCTGCTCTTTTCATGGACTCAGCTCCACTTATCTGCCCACTCATAGTAACCCTTAATTCCTTTGCTGGTCAAAAATTTATCTAGGCTTTAAAAACATTCACCAAAGTAGACTCAACTGCTTCACTGGCACACATTCACAACCCTTTGGGTGAAGATGTTCCTTCTCAACTCATTCCGAAATCTGCTCCCCCTAATTTTGAGGCTATGCCCTCTTGTCCTAGTTTCACCCAGCCAGAGGAAACAACCTCCCTGCTTCCATCTCATCTATTTCCTTTATAAATTTTTTTGATTTTTCTATAAATTCTTTGAAATTCTACAACACCAGGTTATAGTCCAACAGGTTTATTTGGATGCACTAGCTTTCGGAACGCTGCTCCTTCATCAGGTGGTTGTGGAGTATAAGATCGTAAGACACAGAATATGCAGCAAAAGTAAGCAAAGTTATAGCAACAGCAGCGCTCCGAAAACTAGTGTTTCCAAATAAACCTTTTGTTGTGTGATTTTTAGCTTTGTATACCACAGTCCAACACCAGCATCTCCAAATCTTGAAATTCTGATGAGCATAGTCCCAGTCGGCTCAATCTCTCCCTTTTTTTGATTAGATTTCCTGGAAACAGGCCATTTGGCCCAACAAGTCCACACTGACACTCCAAAGAGTAACCCACCCAGACCCATTTCCTCACGACCAATGCACCTAACATGATGGACAATTTAGCATGGCCAATTCACCTGGCCTGCACACCTTTGGACTGTGGGAGGAAACCGGAGCACCCAGAGGAAACCCACACAGACACAGGGAGAATGTGTAAACTCCATACAGTCACCCGAGGCTGGAATCAAACCTGGGTCCCTGGTGCTGTGAGGCAGCAGTGCTAACCACTGAGCAACCATGCTGCGCTCATAAGCCAACCCCCTCAACTCTGGAATCAACCAGATGAACCTCCTCTGCACTCCTTCCAGTGCCAGGACATCCATTCTCAAGTAAGGAGACCAAAACTGTACACAGTACTCCAGGGGCTTTTATTAACTTAAATCAAAATTGAATGAATGAGCCTGGAAAGCTGCTTGTCCTGCTTTTGTGTTTGTGTTCACAGGATTTATCCAGGGAGGCAGATTTCACGAATGTAGAGGCTATTTTTTAATATTAGACGTCAACTCACCTTCCTTGGGCTTCACTCACTTTGATCTTCATTTCTGCATCACCAGCCTTCATGTAGCCTGGGATTGACTCACTCAGCTCTCCCTTGAGCCTCCAGTGAGGAACAGGACAAGAAAGAGCACCAATATCTGAGCACTCGTCCTTCACAAAGCTTAAGTTTCCTTTCATGTGAAGGTGCTGTGAACGTGCATTGCCTCACAGAGTGTAAACTTGTAAACTTCTTTACTTGAGGCTGGAATGTCTTGCTGGTACTGAAAATGAAAACCGCTGGACATCACAGGCAACATCCATGAAGAAAGAGAGAGAGGAAAGGGAGCAAGCTGACGTTTCGAGTCTCAGTGACTTCATCGGAGCTGATGTGAAGTGTGGAGGGGGCAGCATTTAGTTGGTGTGTTGCTGGGGGAGAAAGGATGCAGATAGTGCAGATTAAATGATCAGAATGTGAGAATGGCAGAGCAATGGCGTGTCTAGTCTCCACACTGGAAAGCAAATTTAGACCGACTGGAGTGGGGGCAGGGGGAAGGGGTGGGAATGGTGACAGAGAATGCAACAGGTAAAGCTAAAGTAAAGGGTTAGAATGGGAGTCTGACGAGGTCACGGTCACTGGTGAGACATCCCCGGTTCTCTGTCTCTCCTTGGGGTTATGTGCTCACATCAGGAGCCAGGGAGTTTTTGAGTGGGAGGAATGGATGGCATGGAGAGGAGGGAGTGACCCGCATTGTGGAGGTGTGCCTGGGACATGGGTGGAAGATGACAGGGAGATAAGGATGCGCATGAGTGTGGACAGTTACCAGTGGTGTTAAGATCAGGCCTTTTGTTAGCTATTAATTGCCCATTTAAAGACCTTACTTGGAGCAGGGCGATAAAGCTGTCCACATGCTTTCCTCTCATTGAGCCATAGTGTCACACAGCTTTACTCCAACCAGTCCACGCTGACCATGATCCCAAACTACACTCGTCCCACCTGGTTGCTCCTGGCCCACATCCCTCCAAATCTTTTCTATTCATGGACTTGTCGAACTATCTTTTAAATATTGTAACTGTACCCGCCATCCACTACCTCCTCAGGAAGTTCATCCCACACACGCATCACACTCTGTGTAAAGATGTTGCCTCTCGTGTGCTTTTTAAATCTCTTTCCTCTCACCTTTAAAATATATCCCCTAGTCTTGAAATTCCCCCATGCTAGGGAAATGATACCTGCCATAACCCTATCTGTACCACTTGTGATTTTATAAATTTCTTTAAGGTCACCTCTCAACCTCCTACGTTCCAGTGAAGAAAATCCCAGCCTATCCAACCTTTCTTTATAATTCAAATCTTCTGTATCCAGCAACATCTTGGTAAGTGTCTATCTGGGACAGGAGTAGGACATTAGCAGGATCTCCTCTTACCCCATCACCGATTTCCCCAATAGACAGGTAGTAAATCTCATTCTGAGAGTCTGACTTCATGCACCCAGGACATCTCTTCCATCCTCTTAGAATTCCAGACCTCTTTGAGATGAAGGTCATGATCCCATTAGGCTATCCGATTATCTTTCATATGTCTGCTAGCTTTTCATAATTTGTTCAAACCAATACTTTAATCTCTTTTAGAGAGAAACAGTTCCAAATGAGTCTTCTTCAGATCCATTCTGAAGAGTTCTGACAGTTCTGAAGAAGATTCATCCCAGACTCGAAATGTTAACTCTGCTTTTTCTCTCCACAGACTCTGCCAGACCTGCTAAGCTTCTCCAGTGCACTCTGTTTAGAACATAGTAGAAAGAACATAGAACATTACAGCGCAGTACAGGCCCTTCGGCCCTCGATGTTGCGCCGCCCTGTCATACGAATCTGAAGCCCATTCCACCTACGCTACTCCATGTACGTCCATATGCCTGTCCAATGTTGACTTAAATGCACTTAAACTTGGCGAATCTACTACCGTTGCAGGGAAAGCATTCCATACCCTTACTACTCTCTGAGTAAAGAAACTACCTCTGACATCTGTCTTATACCTATCTCCCCCTCACTTTAAATTTGTGTCCCCTCGTGTTTGCCGTCCCCATACTTGGAAAAAGGCTCTCCCTGTCCACCCTATCTAACCCTCTGATTATCTTGTATGTCTCTATTAAGTCACCTCTCAACCTTCTTCTCTCTAACGAGAACAGCCTTAAGGCCCTCAGCCTTTCCTCGTAAGACATTCCTTCCATACCAGGCAATATCCAAGTAAATCTCCTCTGCACCCTTTCCAAAGCTTCCACATCCTTCTTATAATGCGGTGACCAGAACTGTACACAATACTCCAAGTGCGGCCACACCAGAGTTTTGTACAGCTGTAGCATAACCTCCTGGTTCCGGAACTCAATCCCTCTATTAATAAAGGCCAAAACACTGTATGCCTTCTTAACAACCCTGTCAACCTGGGTGGCAACTTTCAGGGATCTGTGTACATGAACACTGAGATCTCTCTGCTCATCTACATTCCCAAGAATCTTACCATTAGCCCAGGACTTTGCATTCCGATTATTCCATCCAAAGTGTATCACCTCACACTTGTCCACATTAAACTCCATTTGTCACCTCTCAGCCCAGCTCTGCATCCTATCTATGTCTCTCTGCAACCTACTACATACTTCGTCACTATCCACAACTCCACTGACCTTAGCGTTGTCCGCAAATTTACTAACCCACCCTCTAAGCCTCATACAGGTCATTCACAAAAATGACGAACAGCAGTGGACCCAACACAAACCCTTGCGGTACGCCGCTAGTAGCTGGACACCAAGATGAACATGTTCCATCAACTACAACCCTCTGTTTGTTTCAGATTTCTAGCATCGGCTCTATTTTACCTTAAAACATCAATCTCGTCATCCTTCCACAACTCCATCACTCCCTCCTGTCAAAAAGCATTCAGCTTTCTCGTTTGCAAAGTGCAAGACTGACCTGCTACTGATCCACACCGAACTCCATCATTTAACCTGACCTTTGCCTCTTTGTAGCTGCCTGATCCTGCAAACCCATTTATTCTCCCTTCTCATTTACACCACCATCAGCTAAAGAGTTAAAGTGCCCTGATTCAATCCCAGATTTTAGCAGAAGAACTGTCCCTTTCCATTTCTGGAGGGGGAGACAAAGGCTGAGTGACAATATCAATGGATTATTAAACCAACGACCCAGATAATGTTCTGGGGTCCCGGGTTCAAATCCCACCATGGCAGATGGTGAAATTTGCATTCAAGTTAGAGAAAAATGGAATTAAGTGTCTAATGATGGCCATAAATCCATTGCTGATTGGTCATTGAGTCATACAGCACAGAAACAGACCCTTCGGTCCAACTCGTCCATGCTGACCAGATATCCTAAATTAATCCAATCCCATTTGCCAGCATTTGGCCCATATCCAGTGAAACCTTTCCTATTCATGTATTCATTCAGATGCCTTTTAAATGTTGTAATTGTACCAGCCTCCATCACTTCCTCTGGCAGCTCATTCCATACATGTACCACCCACTGTGTGAAAAGGTTGCCCCTTAGTTCCCTGTCAAATCTTTCCCTCTCACCCTAAACCTATGCCCTCTAGTTCTGGACTCCCCCAGAAAAGACCTTGTCTATTTACTCTATCCGTACCCCTCATGATTTCATAAACCTCTATAAGGTCATCCCTCAGCTTCCGACGCTCCAGGGAAAACATCCCCAGCTGGTTCACTGGTGTCCTTTAGAGAGGGAAATTGCTGACCTTACCCTGGTCTGGCCTACATGTGACTCTAGACCGACAGCAATATGGCTGATTCTGGGCAATTAGGGATGGGCAATAAATGCTGGCCTAGCCAGTGATGCTCTCATCCTGTGTTTAGATGAAACAAGAATAGTTGATTCTTGAATCCAGGTCAGTATTGCACACAGTACAAAGCTGAGGCCTTCATCCAGCTCTCTGGAGAACACTTGTCACATCCAGTCAATCCGTCTTGCCCTATACCTCCCTATCAATTATAAACCCATGTCACAAGGTTACCTTCAGTTCTGTGGACGTTGATAATTGTTTGCAACCTCTCATCCAGTGCAAATCAGCAGTTGTCTTTCTCTCTGGAGGGGATGTGGTCACTCTGCGTATGTGACCCATCCAGTCCTAGCTCATTTCACCAGCCCCTACCAGGATCGAGGGAAAAGACTGCTCAATGCTTGGGGTGGGGGAGTGGATGGTTTGAGGATTGTGAATGCGGACACTGGACATAGGGGTGACGTTAAAAAGGAGCTGATGATCATCATAGAATCCTCACCGTGTGAAAGCAGACCCTCTGAAGAGCATCCCACCTAGCCATTCCCCTAGCCAATTCCTGAACTAAGGCAGCTAACCTACACGTCCCTGAGCAATTTAGCAAGGCCAATTCACCTAACCTCCGAAGAGCACCTCAGCAAGTCTGCTTGCCCTATCCCTGTAAATCTGCTTTGCCCATGATTAACCTACACACTTTGGGGCAATTTAGCATGGCCATTGCACCTTTGGATTGTGGGAGGAAACCGGAGCACCAGGAGGAAACCCACACAGACACGGGGAGAACGTGCAAACTCCACACAGACAGTCACCCGAGGCTGGAGTCAAACCTATGCCCCTGGTGCTGTGAGGCAGCAGTGCTAACCACTGAGCCGCCACAGAAAGGCAGATGCTTTCTCCAGAAAGTCCCATCCCATCAGTAGCTAGTAGCAGCCAAATACCAGGCACAGGGCAAAGTCTAATGGCAGGGAAAAGACACTGGAGAAAATTAAACCCTTACAGGCTTGTCGGGTGAGACAGTGGAATTGAAATGCTGCAGAGTCCAATTCAGAAGCAGATGTTGCAACATTCCCACTAGATGCAGGCTGTAATCGAGTGATTTGATGCATGAGATGAGGTGTGACACAATGAGATGATTATACACTCTGCTACTTACATGGAGGACTAAAAAAAAAACCAATGCCCGCAGGCTTCCTTTTAGCTTTGCTTAACATTAGTCATAAGGTAAATGGAATTTAACACGTTCACCGGCCTAAATGTTATTTAAAATTAGACTTGCCAACACTCTGGATTGCAGTCTCCAGATTGTAAAGAATTAATCTCCAGGTCAACTCTGTGAGGTATAACAATCTCAGCAGGAACCAAATCCTTTTCTTAAACGAGAAGGAAATTGGTTGAACAGCTTATCGGTTATATAAAAAAAAGTAGCAGAGCTGAAGCGATGAAGGTGAACTGGGCCAAAGGTCGGAGAGGGCAGCTGCAGGAATACGGACATCTAGGGCTGGCAACTCAAATTCAACATGCTGCCTGACCTGGTGTGCTTTTCCAGCACCACACTTTTCCACTCTGAGTCTCCAGCATCTGTGGTCCTCACTTTCCTCTGGTTTCAAGAGTCAAGAGTTTAGAAAAGAAAAGTCAACCTAGATGCAACTTTGGGATAACAGCTGAAATCTTACATGGAATCGAATCCCTACAGTATGGAAACAGACAGTCTGAAGAGCATCTCAGCAAGTCCACTTGACTTATCCTATAAACCTGCATTGTCCATGACTAACCTACACGCTTTGAGGCAATTTAGTATGGCCATTGCACCTAACCTGCACATCTTTGGATTGTGGGAGGAAACCCAAACGGACACAGGGACAATGTACAAACTCCACGCAGAGAGTCGACCAAGGCTGGAATTGAACCTGGGTCCCTGAGGCAGCAGTGCTAACCACTGAGCCACCATGCCGCCCACAGTTACTGACTCAATGGGCTGATTGGCAGGGGTGAGATGAAGGAAGAACCTTCAGAGTGGATTTATTACCCACACCTCAATGATTTTGAAAGGAAAGATCGCAGGAAATGCTGGAAAAGATGGGACGTGCGTGTGGTGGGTGGAAGGGAATGTGATATAAAATCACGAGGAGAACACATGAAAGCTGTCACAACACAAAATAGATCAGGCACTAAATCACTGCACCAACCCCACCCTGGCCCACCCACTCCAAAATAAACTTTGACCACTTACAATGGTGTAAAAAGGCAGTCAGATTATGGAGATCACAGGAAAGAAAACTTGCGGATTGAAAAGACTGTGAGTGTTAGATTTCTGTTTGTATTTAAAATTAGTTTAATCTGCGCCAAATGAAAATTAAGTCAATTGCAAAAAATCAGCCACCTGCTTGGAAAATTGCTGAGAATCATCCTCCCATTAGACCCTGCATAAATCTGAGTTTACTTTCAAGGGACAATCTAAATATATGAGTGTTGAAATTTGTAAAGGTCATTCTCATCTTAAATGCTTTTAGATTATTGTTAGGTGCTATAACCTAGCTCTTTCTTGATCTCTGATGAAGGTATAAATTAGTCCATTGGTAATTCATCAGTATTTTGGTCCATTGGAAGATCAAAGGATTTGATAAGGTTATATACAAATGAAGATTCATCAGCTTTGAAGGCAATGGCTGCAAAGATAGCCTGATAGAGAAAAGCATCTTTATGTTCAGCACAAAGTAATTTCCCCAGCCCCACTGACTGTCACATGCATACGCAACTAAGATATAAACACAAATAAATAAAACATAGAATTGTGGATACTGGAGATCTGAGTAAAACAAACTCAGGAGGTCTGGCAGTAGCTACACAGAGAGCAACAGAGTTAACGTTTCTGGCTGAGTGATCCTTCTTCAGAACACTTGAGTTTCTCCAGCAATTTCTATCTTTGTTTCAGATTTCCTCCATCCTCCAAAGTGATTTCACTTTGGGAATATCAGTTGCGATTTTTCTGTTTGATGAAAAGATGCTGGGTGGATTGATGGAGCAACATAATAAATGGGTGAGTTAGAAGGGACCAAATGCCCTTGTTCATTCATAACCTTTTTGCCAACCTATTGTCCAATAAACCAGTGAGGAAGTGGACGTTGAGGGATGAATAGATTCTCACACATACATTCACCTCAGCACACTGGTCATGTTTACACTCTTAACCTATAGAATGAAGCGTCATTAAACTCTCAGCTTGAGTGACAGTGAGAGCTATCCATTTTTATGCGTGTTGGCCAGTTTTTAGCTCAGCATGTCAACTTATCCCGATTGCAATGTTCACACTGCAACCCTCAGGGAGCAGCTGGGAAAAATGACAGACTGATGTCTTGCCCTCCAGCAAGAGGAGATTCACTTCGTTTCTGCCGCAGGGTGAGTCTGCTGACAGCAGTGACACAGGAACACTTACACAGCATTACAGTCGGATGCATCATCTGTCTCAGCGTCACCATGGAAACATCGTGGCACTAATGAGAATACCAACACTCTGTAACTCCATTAGCCATGGGGAAGTGTAGGCCATTCAACCCAATGAGTCTGCTCCACCATTCAATGAGATCATGTCTGATCTGTAAAAAGTTAAAAATCACACAGCACCAGGTTACAGTTCAACAGGTTTAATTGGAAGCACTAGCTTTCGGAGCGCTGCTCCTTCATCAGGTAGTTGACAACTACCTGATGAAGGAGCAGTGCTCTGAAAGCTAGTGCCTCCAATTAAACCTGTTGGACTATAACCTGGTGTTGTGTGATTTTTAACTTTGTACACCCCAGTCCAAATCAGCATTTCCAAATCATGACGTCTGATCTGATAATCCACTTTCCTGCTTCATGTTGAACTTTATAAGACAGAAGCGTTTACTCCTGAAAAGCTAAGAGACTTGCAACAGCAAGACAAGATAATACAAGATATATATGTGGATGCGTATCCTGAAAAGGAGGCAGAGAATATTGCTGAGGGTTATTACCTGAAAGATAGAATCCTAAGGTGGAAATGGAGACCATGGTAGGTTAGTGCAGAGGAGAAATGGGCCGACGTGCAGCAGATTGTGTTGCCAGTAGCATACAGACAGGAAGTGTTATGGGTAGCACATGAACTACCTGTAGGAGGTCACCTAGGGGTATGAAAGACTCAGGCTAAGGTACAAAAACATTTTTATTGGCCTGGAATGCTCAAGGATATGGTTAACCTTTGCCATTTGTGTCATACATGCCAAATGGTAGGTCAGCCACAGACGGTAATAAAACCAGCCCCTTTGTTGCCAATTCCCACATTTGAAGAATCTTTCACGTGCTTGTAATTGATTGTGTAGGGCCCCTCCTGAGAACTAAAAGTGGGAATCAATACTTGCTAACCATGATGGATGTGTCTACCGGGTTTCTGGAGGCGATTCCATTATGGAGTATCAAGGCAAACAGGGTAGTAGTGGAGTTAGTAGCTTTCTTCACACGGTACGGGCTACCCAGAGAGATTCAGTTGGACCAAGGGTCAAATTTTACTGCTAGACTTTTTAAGGAAGTTATGGATAGCTTAGGTATACAGCACTTTAAATCCAGTGCGTATCATCTTGAATCCCAGGTAGCATCAGATCCTGAAGACCATGTTGAGAGCTTAGTGTCAGGGCTACCCGAATGATTGGGATAAAGGTATCCCATTCGTATTGCTTGCCATTAGAGATGCCCCAAACAAATCTACTCAGTTCACTTCCTTTGAGTTAATATTTGGTCATGAAGTGAGAGGCCCTTTGAAAAATTGAAAAAAGAAAAATTGACAGGGCCAAAGTCAGAGATCTCACACTTAGATAATGTATTGGACGAGAGGGAGAGACTAAATCGAGTAGGTAAGTTAGCTAAAGAGCACCTAAAGAGGGCACAGTATAGAATGAAGCAGGTGGTAGATAAAAGCTGAGACTCAGACGTTTTTCCTGAGGGGATAACGTGCTAGTACTGTTACCAGTGATAGGACATCCATTCAAAGCCAGATTTAGTGGTCCCTATCAAATTGAGAAAAAGTTGAGTCAGGTGAACTACCTAGTAAAAATGCCAGATAGAAGGAAAAGGTATCAGATATGACATGTTGAACATGTTGAAACCGTATTTTACTGGAGAAACTGTTAGTTACTGCCCCGCAGAGTGAGGAATCAAATCCAGATGGTGTGGATTTTGAAGTGCCTCAAAATAGTTTAAAAAATGGTTAGTTAGCTATCTGTCTCAGGAGCATAGAACACGGTTGAAAGATTTGTACAAGGACATATATAAGAATCAGATGGGGAGGACTAATGCTATTGTACATGAAATAGACCTAGTGAATACTGCTCCAATAAAACAACACCCCTATCGGCTTAATCCTCTCAAAGCCAGACAGGTCCAGAAGGAGGTGGAGGCCATGCTCAATGAGGACATCATCGAACCAAGCCAGAGTGAGTGAGGTTTGTTGATCGCCTTAGTTCCCAAACCGGACAGAACTCAATGAATCTGCGTGGACCATCGGAAGGTCAATGCCGTTACAAAATCGGACTCATATCCAATTCCTAGATGGGAGGACTGTATCCAGAGAGCCAGACAAGCCAGTTACATCATTAATGATTCCTAATGACAGGCTTTTGCTCGAAACGTTGATTTTCCTGCTACCTCAGATGCAGCCTGACCTGCTGTGATTTTACAGCACCACTCTAATCTAGACTCTCATCTCCAGCATCTGCAGTCCTCACGTTTGCTCAGTTACCTCACCAAGTTGGACTTAATGCATGGTTACTGGCAGGTACCTTTATCAGAGACAGTGAAAGAAATGTCTGCGTTTGTAACCCCAAATGGGTTATATCTGTTTAAAGTGATGCCCTTTGGAATGAAGAACCTGCCCACCACATTCCAAAGACTCATGACAGAGTTGTGGCTGGGTTAACAAAATAGCTCTCTTAATCGATCAGTGACCTGTGAAACATAATCCCTAAGAAGAAGAAAAGACACACGAAGATCTAAACAGAAGATTTGACAGCTGGCTGGTTTTGAAAATCGATTCTTAGGACGCCGCAGATTCTATTGGAAGTTTGTTCCAAACTTCAGCAGTGTAGTGGCACCGTTACCCGATTTGCTGAAGAAGAAGACAAAGTTTTGGTGGACAGAACCATAACAGGAGGCATTCAACCATTTGAAATCAATATTAATCACCAAACCAGTTTTAGTTAACACCAAACTGTTCAAAACCTTTTAAAGTCGCCATCGATGCTAGTGACGTTGGACTTGGAGCTGTCCTCCTACAGGAGGATCAGGATGGGATTGAGCTGCCAGTTGGTGACTATTCGAAGAAGATCAACATCCACCAAAGGCAATACTCCACGATCGAAAAGGAACAATTGGGTTTGGTACCGGCCTTACAGCATTTTAATGTGTATGTCACAAACGATTGTTGGAGATGGTTGTGTACACGGAGCGCAATCTGCTTACATTCCCAGAATGTTTTAAAGATAAGAATACAAGGCTATTTTATTGGAGCCTTATGTTACAGCCTTTTAATTTAAAAATCATACATATTCCGAGTCATAAGAATGTAATCGCAGATGCATTATCGCGGATTTAACTGATAATTTAATGTTATATACATACATACAGGCATATAGGAAGAAGTTCAGGTGAACTTAGATTAAAGATATCTGTATGTTAGGGTAATGTTTTTAAAGAATAGAGAAAAAAAACTAGCCATCTTTTCATTATAATGGTTCATTTTTTTCTTAAGGGGGGAGGTGTTATGAAGATGTGGGTGTACTGTGCCTTTAAGAAAGTTAAAAGCTAGCAGAACTACCTGACAGCTACAAGTGTTCTCAACAAGATACAATGTCGCATGTGATCCAGCAGTTGGTGTAGCTGGTTGCCTAGAGACAAAAACAGATTTAAATTAGGCAAACCAGTTTAAATTGTACCCCAAAAAAGAAACACCAAACTCCAATCAAGTTTGAATTGAATATATTGACAACCTTAAAAGCTAATGACACAATCTGATGCTTTGTGGGTATAAGACTGGGGAAAATTGAACACTACCGGCATGTAGAGACTGCTCGAAAAAATAGCTCTCTTAATCGATCAGTGACCTGTGAAGCATAATCCCTAAGAAGAAGAAAAGACACACGAAGATCTAAATAGAAGATTTGACAGCTGGCTGGTTTTGAAAACTTGAATTTTTTGGTAAATCTTAATCGGGGGGTTTTATCAGACTCATATCATGGAAGGGAAGATAAAAGATAGGTGAGAGGAAGGAGATATAAATAATAGTTAGTTAATTATTCTCTGATATACTTTAAAAAATAAAGTTGTTAATTTTCACTTTAAGTAGTTCTTGGCCTCTTGAATTTTCACAGATTACTGCACGGTTTTCTGTGTTGCTGGTGTAAATTTAGCAGGAGGGTTTACCCCATATCATAACAGACCACATAAATTAAATTAATCTAGTCCTATTTGCCAGCATTTAGTCCATCCAGATACTTTTGAAATCTTGCAATTTTACCAGTCTCTACCACCTCTTCTGGCAGCTTGTTCCCGCACCATCCTATCTCTGCCCCTCATGATTTTACAAACCTCTGTAAAGTCACCCTTCAGCCTTCAACGCTCCAGGGAAAACAGCCCCAGCCTATTCAGCCTCTCCCTATAGATTAAACCCTCCAATCCCAGTAACATCCTTGCAAATATTTTTTAAACTCTTTCAAGTTTTACAACATCCTTCCTATAGTAGGGAGCTCAGAATTATGCTCGAGATTTGGGTCACAGTGGGAAGAAGAGAGGTGTAGACCCCTTTGCAGGGTCACGGAGACTGTAACTGCCTTAACGTGAGCTCTGCATTGTAAGTTGTTTGAATTCCTATTGCTCGCCCTGTGTTGCCCTTAGCACAGACTGTTACTAGCCACCTTTGAAACATTACTCAAGGGACTGGGAAGTGCAAAATTATTTAAATCCAAGAAAAAGCCTAACACTTACAGAAAATCATTTAATGCCATGAAATTTTTACGTGCCTTAACAAAACACTTTCCCGGAGCCTTTCAAGTAAAGCAGGAAATAGCTGAGATATTGAAGACACTTATCTGCCAAAATTGAGGTGGCAAAGGTGGGGGAGGGGGGAATGCTGCACTGTCAAAGGTCCAATTTTTCCAATGAGCACTCTCTGTCCTCCCAGGTGGACAGAATGTTTTCCTGGCACTATTTCGAATAAAAGGCTCTTCCCAGTTTCCTGGCCCAAATTAATCCCTCAATTCACATCATATAAACTAACTAGTTTGTAAAATTCTTGCATGGGGCATGAGTGTCACTGGCAAAGCTGCTATTTGCTCCCCAACCCTAATTGCCCTTGGTCTGAGTGGCTTGCTAGGTCCCTTCCAGAGTCAAATACAATGATCTGGAGTCATATGAAGGCAAGATTAGAGAAGAGAGGCCAGTTGTCTTCTGTTGAATCAGGTACCGGTTGTGAAAAGGTTAATGTTGACATTGCCTTAAGTTTCACTCAATCTGATGATGTCATATCGTCTTTGAAGCATCAGGCAATCTTACATGATATATCAATGCAGTTAGAAGTCTCTTCTCTGGCTCTTATACTCTGAAGTATTTATGTCGAACTAGTCAACGTATATTATACTTCTTGCAATTATGCAATAAGCTACCTCTTGTTATTACTTTTTACCTTTTTACCTCTTGTTATGTAAACCAAGTGCGTCTTCTTGTTATTCAGAGCAGTCATTGTTGGGAGTAGTCAAGAATTTACCCACAAACAGAACAAATATACTCCTGGCTGGAGTGGAAGTTATAGTTTGGCCCATAATCTCAAAAAGTCAGAAGGAGGTTAATGAGATGGAACAATTCCAAGAACAATTTCCAGGTATTTTCATATCGCATGAGATGACCAGAGTAATCAAAGTCCAGCACCAGAGCTCTCAGTAAACCACAAGCAAACAGCCAGAATTTTCTCCAATGATGAGGATGATTCGAAGGAGGTACTTGGTATGTCCTCATGTATTGACGCTCAGAAAGCCATGATCTTAATGAACTGAGGAGTATGCTTGAGGGGCCGAATGGCATACTCCTAGTCATATATCTAATGGTTTTGAGGTTTTAGAAACAGAGTTTTGATGAGGAACCTCACAAAGACTGGACAATTGTTTGTAAAATAGTGGAACAGCCCAGATATTGTGAGGGGATATTGCGAGCAGAGAGAGTGTTGTAGTGGTAACCATAGCGTGTAGTCAGATTGCGAGTACCAGGTGATGATTTCCAATGCACCACCCTCGTAAGTCGTGACAACAGTGGCCTCCTCGTTCTAGATTCTCCCACAAGAGGAAACAACCTTTCCTTAACTTTCAGACTAATCCCATCATTGAGCCCTAGCTGCCTTTTCAAAACTGACCAACTGGTGAAGCTTGTCAAGAGACAATAGACAATAGGTGCAGGAGTAGGCCATTCTGCCCTTCGAGCCTGCACCACCATTCAATAAGATCATGGTTGATCATCCTTAATCAGTATCCTGTTTCTCCATAACCCTTGATTCCACAATCCTTGAGAGGTCTATCCAACTCTTTCTTAAATGAATCCAGAGACTGGGCCTCCACTGCCCTCTGGGGCAGAGCATTCCACACAGCCACCACTCTCTGGGTGAAGAAGTTCCTCCTCATCTCTGTCCTAAATGGTCTACCCCGTATTTTTAAGCTGTGTCCTCTGGTTCGGGACTCACCCATCAGCGGAAACATGTTTCCTGCATCCAGAGTGTCCAATCCTTTCAGTATCTTATATGTTAGATTAGATTACTTTTTTAGATTACTTACAGTGTGGAAACAGGCCCTTCAGCCCAACAAGTCTACACCGACCCGCCGAAGCGTAACCCACCCATACCCCTACATTTACCCCTTTACCTAACACTACGGGCAATTTAGCATGGCCAATTCACCTGACTTGCACATCTTTGGAGTGTGGGAGGAAACCGGAGCACCCGGAGGAAACCCACGCAGACACGGGGAGAATGTGCAAACTCCACACAGTCAGTCGCCTGAGGCGGGAATTGAACCCGGGTCTCTGGCGCTGCGAGGCAGCAGTGCTAACCACTGTGCCACCGTGCCGCCCACAAATGTCTCAATCAGATCCCCTCTCAGTCTTCTAAACTCAAGGGTATACAAGCCCAGTTGCTCCAGCCTTTCAGTGTAAGGTAGTCCCGCCATTCCAGGAATTAACCTGGTGAACCTACGCTGCACTCTCTCAATAGCCAGAATATCTTTCTTCAAATTTGGAGACCAGAACTGCACACAGTACTCCAGGTGTGGTCTCACTAGGGTCCTGTACAGCTGCCGAAGAACCTCTTTGCTTCTACACTCAATCCCTCTTGTTATGAAGGCCAGCATACTATTAGCCTTCTTCACTACCTGCTGTACCTGCATGCTTACCTTCATTGACTGGTGTACAAGAACACCTAGATCTCTTTGTATTGCCCCTTTACCTAAATTGATTCCATTTAGGTAGTAATCTGCCTTCCTGTTCTTGCCACCAAAGTGGATAACCATACATTTATCCATATTTAAAGAGGGCATTCATCTAAAGAGGGCATTAATCATCGCTATCGAGGACGCGGTGTTGTCAGCCCTATGTTCTGCACTCTCTTCGCCTTCTGATACAAAAAGCGAAATTATAATTACATGTCCAAGTTTTATCCTTTAATTGGTATATTCTAATTTTCTTTACAGTTCCACTTCTCAGAGCAAGCCCCTGCAGCAGCCATTGACACATGACAGGAAAAGTAATTAAACTCTGGTTTCCAACATGGTAATCCTCCAGTAATCATGACATTTATTTAACTGTTTAAAACAAATATGCAGCTAAGCTCTGTTGCCAGTGTGCACTGATCCCAAGAGACAATCAGATCTAGCCAGAGGGTATTTCGTGGGGTCACACACAGCACCAGATATGAGCTGGTGAGGGCGAATAATTGGGAATGTATGAATAGTTTTCTCTCGGATCTTGCAGTCTCAGAGCAAAATGTTGCTGTGTCGAATTCTACGTGAAAAGAAAGCCATTGTGACTGATATAAGTTAATGACGCATTTAAAGGAGCCACACATTTTCGGAGGGAAATGTCTCTGAAGAGAAGCCACAGCACCAAACTTGAGCTGCTGAGGGGAATAGCTCAAATTAAGAAAACTCCCTACTCGCCTGTTAGAAGTACCCCAAATGCTGAGATACCCTTAGAAAGAAGTACCCCAAATGCTGACATATCCTCAATAAGAAATACCCCAAATGCTGAGATACCCTTAGTGAGAAGTACCTCAAATTCTGAGATACCCTCAGTATGAAGCCCCCCAAATGCTGATACATCCTCAGGAAGGAGCCCCCCCCCCAAATGCAGAGATATCCACTTTGGTGTGGGGTGGAAGTAGGAGCAAGACAGGCCAACCAATCCTAGTTAGCCATGCTCCGGCAGCAATCTGAGGTAATCATGGTGGGTGGGGGCGGGGGAAAGGGAGTGTGCTGATCACTGAAAGCCAATCCCTGCCCTCGCCACTGAGCTTTCTGACCCTGCTCCCCCCATAGTTGCCACCTAATGAGAAGGAAAGAAAACAACGTAAACTTCTTGTTGCTGGTTCTCCTCTGAAGGAGGTCTCAGGTTAAGATTGCAGGTGAAGTAGGTGATGATGAAGATAAATGATGTGTTGGCCTTCATCATGAGAGGATTGGAGTATGTGCCAATGCTATGTCTTTAAGAGATGTGCTTTGTCTGTTTTTTTTACAAAAAGAGATTGAGACAGAGGTGCCCAGCATAAAGTTAGGCCATTTGATATGAAAAGTACATTAGCTACAAATTAAAAACTAACCAATAAAATCACTTTGTTATTATCCAATTGTAATGATGTAATGATTTTTAGTGGCACATGGAAAGAAGATTTGGAGCATCCACCAGAATTGCTCGCTCTGCTTTGGGAGGTGGGCTTTGTGATAAAACTGGCGAAGACTGAGTTCGCAAAAGCCCAAATCACGTTCCTCGGCCATATCATTGGACGTGGCCAGACAGCCCCACAGGATGTGAAAACAAAGGCTTTTGGAGTTTCCCATTGATGAAGAGAGCAGTACTACATTCCTGGGACTGTGTGGTTTTATCGAAAATTCCTTCCAGTATGTTTGCTCCACCAATTGACTTTTGGAAGAAGTGCAGAAAATATCACTGGATAGAGGAATGTCAGAAGGCATTTGACAGCCTAAAGGCTGTGTTCACCCCTGCCCCACTGTGAGCCACGCCAACTTACGCAAAGCCATTCAAGGTGATATCAATGCAAGTGACGTGTGTGTCAGTGCTGTATTCTTATAAGAAGATGACAAAGAGATAGAAAGAACTATTGGGTATTTTCCCAGAAAATTGAATATTCATCAACTGAGAAAGAGACCTTGAGCCTGGTGTTGATGTTGCAATACTTCAACATTGATGTTGCCGGTAATGTGTCTGAGCCAACTGTATGTACAGATCTTAACCCACTAATGTTTTTGGAAAAACTGTAAAGACAAAAATACCAGTTTGTTTCAGTGGAATTTATAGTTACAACCCTTCAATTTGAAAATTATACACGTGGCAGAACAAGAGAACGTAATGGCTGACGCATTGTCGTGATTTTGATGAATGAACATGATGGTGTACTGTGGTAGGAGAAATGGATTAAAATAGATCATAGTTTTGAATGTTGCATGCTTAGAGTCAGTAAATTGTACATATATTACGGTGTACTAATAGCATAAAACCAAAAGTTTTTAAAAATGAAACCATCTTTTTATATTGATGGTTCAAACTTTTTAAGGTGGAGATGTGATGATACTATGGCTTTAAGAGGTGTATTTTGTCCTGGTGGGTTTTCTTTTTATGACAAGAGATTAAGACAGAAGTACCGAGCAGTCTGCTCAAATCCAATAAATGAACCAGACGGCATAGGTTTAGGGTGAGAGGGACAAGAATTAACAGGGACTTAAAGGGCAACTTCTTCATGCAGAGGGTGGTACATGTGTGGAATGAGCTGCCAGAGGAAGTGGTGGAGGCTGGTACAATTACAACATTTAAATAACATCTGGATGGGTACATGAATAGGAAGGGTTTAGAGGGATATGGCCAATGGGACCAGATTAATTTAGGATATCTGATCGGCATAGACGAGTTGGACTGAAGGATCTGTCTCCATGCTATACACCTCTATGACTCTATGACTCTATGACTCTATAAACAATTAGTGAGGCCTTAGGTGTTTTTTTTTAAGTTGGAACAATAGAAGCAGCCTGAACGGGTGGAGTGAGGCTCCCACAGAACCAGTGTTTAGCTTTCAGTAGGTGCTGGAGTTTGGACATTGGCCTTGGAAGCTATGTCTTTCTGTCTATCAGAATTTTCTCGCTCTCTGCCAGAATCTCATGTGAGACAATCTGTTTTACCGAAATTACCTTGTCAAGGTTATGTTTCTGCAATGTTACTACATTGGACCAGTTGCTTTTAGTAGCTAATAATCTATTATTCTGTTAAATTGTTCAATGGAATTAAAGTTAGACCAATTCTTCTTTCTTTTGTTTGTATTCTAACTGGAAGTAAGAATAAAGTATGTTTTGCTTAAAGCCAACTCGCGTGACCAATCATAGAATCCCTATAGAGTGGGAACAGGCCATTTGGCCCAACGAGTCCACACAGACCTTCTGAAGAATAACCCATTCCCCCACCCTGTTACTCTACATTTATCCTCAACTAATGCAGCTAACCTACACATCCCTGAACACTATGGGCAATTTAGCATGGCCAATTCACCTAACCTACACATCTTTGGACTGTGGGAGGAAACCAGACCACCCAGAGGAAACCCACCAGACATGAGGAGAATGTGCAGACTCCACACAGACTGTCGCCTGAGGCTGGAATCGAACCTGAGTTCCTGGCGCTGTGAAGGCAACAGTGTAGTGCTCGCCATTAAGCCACCATGCCACCCAAAGGAATTGCATCTGGAACACAGCACCTTACATGTGCCTTTACATGAGGTAAAAGTTAGAGTCTAGGCTGTCTCGTTGAGATATTTGTAGGGGCTTTGGTCTGGTCCACAACATGTGCAGGGGCAGGGATGACTTGCTGTAGTTGCACAGAGTCTTAGTTAGACCACACCTGCATGCTTTTAAGATTATATTAGCTTCCCTACAGTGTGGAAACAAGCCCTTCAGCCCAACAAGTCCACACTGACCCTCCAAAGAATAATCCACCAAGACCAAATTTGCTCTGACTAATGCACCTAACACTACACACTATTAAGAATGACCAATTCACCTGACCTGCACTTCTTTGGACTGTGGGAGGAAACCCACGCAGGCACAGAGAGAATACACAAACTCCACACAGACGGCCACCTAAGGCTGGAATCGAACCTGAGTCCCTGGCGCTGTGAGGTAGCAGTACTAACCATTGAGCCACCGTGCCACCCAGCTTGGTCTCCTTATTGAGGAAGGATACCCTGGCTATGGATGGAGTGCAATCAAGGTTTACCTAGCTGATTCCTGGGATGGCAGTACAAGGAGAGACTGGATTGTTTAGGGTGATGTTCATTGGTGTGTAAAGAAAAGTGGGGGATTTGATGAACCGATAAAAGTCAAATTGAACTCAACAGGGTAATCACAGGAAGGATGTTCCCAATGACTGGAGAGCCCAAAGCCAGGAGTTACAGTCAAAGGGTAGGCCATTTGTGATGAGGAGAAATGTTTTCACCAGAGAGTGGGGAGCCTGTGGAATTCTCTACCACAGAGAGAAGTTGAGACCAAAACACTGAATGTTTTCAAAGAGAAGCTACATCCAGCTGGAATAAAATCAGAAATTGCTGGAAAAATGCAGCAGGTCTGGCAGCATCTGGGAGGAAAAACAGAGCTAACGTTTTGGATTCAGTTCTGATGAAGGGTCACTCGACCTGAAAGTGTTAACTCTGTTTTTCTCTTCACAGATGCTGCCTGACCTGCTGCATTTTTCCAGCAATTTCATTTCCACTAACCACAGTTCCTTGTTTTTTTTTGAACATAGGAAACATTACAGCGCAGTACACCAACCTGTGGAACCAATCGGAGGCCCATCTAACCTACACTATTCCATTCTCGTCCATATGCCTATCTAATGATCATTTAAATGCCTTTAAAGTTGGCAAGTCTACTAATGTTGCAAGCAGTGCGTTCCACACCCCTACTATGCTCTGAGGAAAGAAACCACCTCTGATATCTGTCGTCATAGTTCCGAAGCTCAATTCCTCTACCAATAAAAGCTAACACACCATATGCCTTCTTAACAACCCTATCAACCTGGATGGCAACTTCAAGGATTTGTGTACACGGACACTGAGATCTCTCTGCTCATCTATTCTACTAAGAATCTTACCATTAGTCCAGTACTCTGCATTCCTGTTACTCCTTCCAAAGTGAATTACCTCACACTTTTCCACATTAAACTCCATTTGCCACCTCTCAGCCCAGCTCTGCAGCTTATCTATGTCTCTCTATAACCTACAACATTCTTTGTCACTATTCACAACTCTACCGACCGTAGTGTTATTCACAAATTTACTAACCCATCCTTCTATGCCCTCATCCAGATCATTTATAAAAATGATGAACAGCAGTGGCCCCAAAACTGATCCTTGTGGTACACCATGAGTAACTCAACTCCAGGATGAATATTTCCCATCAACCACCACTCTCTGTCTTCTTCCAGCCAATTTCTGATCCAAACCACTAAATCACCCTCAATCCCATGCCTTCGTATTTTATGTAATAGCCTACCATGGGAACCTTATCAAATACCTTACTGAAGTCCAAATACACCATATCAATGGCTTTACCCTCATCCACCTGTTTGGTCACTTTCTCAAAGAACTCAATAAGACTTGTGAGGCACGACCTACCCTTCACAAAACTGTGCTGACTATCCCTAATCAACTTATTCCTTTCTAGATTATTATAAATCCAATCTCTGATAACACTTTCCAACACTTTATCCATAACTGAAGTAAGGCTTACTGGTCTATAAATACCACGGTTGTCTCTACTCCCTTTCTTGAACAGGGGAACCACATTTGCTATCTTCCAGTCTTCTGGCACTATTCCTGTAGACAATGACGACATAAGTATCAAAGCCAAAGGCTCGGCAATCTCCTCCCTGGCTTGCCAGAGAATCCTAGAATAAATCTCATCCAGCCCAGGGAACTTACCTATTTTCACACTTTGCAGAATTGCTATCACCTCCTTCTTATGCACCTCAATCCCACCTACTCTAGTAGCCTGTATTTCAGTATTCTCCTCAACCACATTGTCTTTTTGTAGTGTGAATACTGATGAAAAGTGTTCATTTAGCGATTCCCCTATCTCCTCTGACTCCACGCACAACTTCCCAGTAGTTTCTTTGATTGGTCCTAATCTTACTCTAGTCATTCTTTTATTCCTGATATACCTATAGAAAGCCTTAGGATTTTCCTTGATCCGATCCGCCAACAACTTCGCATGTCCCCTCCTGGCACTTCTTAGCTCTTTCTTTCGGTCTTTCCTGGCTAACTTGTAACTCTCAAGTGCCCTAACTGAGTCATCACACCTCATCCTAACGTAAGCCTTCTTCTTCCACTTGACAAGAGATTCAACTTCCTTACTAAACTCCAGCTCCCGCGCTCGACAACTTCCTCCCTGCCTGACAGGGGCATCCTTAACAAGGACCCGAAGTAGCTGGTCTTTGAATAAGCTCCACATTTCAATTGTGTTCATCCCCTGCAGTTTCCTTCCCCATCTCCTATGCATCCTAAATCTTGCCTAATCGCATCGTAATTGCCTTTCTCCCAGCTATAACTCTTGCCCTGTGGTATCTGTCTATCCCTTCCATCACTGAAGTAAACATAACCGAATTGTGGTCGTACCACCAAACCCTTTGACTAGAGACAGCTGGATCCAGTTCTGGATGAGCAATTAAATGCAAGGGCATAGTCAGCTATGGACCAAGTGTAGAAATGGGATGGATGTAATTTGGTGTTTATTGGTCAGCACAGACACAGTGGGTTGAAGAGTCTGTTTTTGCGCTGCATGATTCTACAAATCTATTTTGTTTTAGGGCCAAAGGGATCAAAGGGTTTGAGGAGAAAGTGAGAGCAGGGAATTGGGTTAGTAATGATCATGTTGAATGGTGGAGCAGATTTGAAGGGCCAAATGGCCTACTCCTTCTCCTGTTTTCTGTGTTTCTCTGCTTCAACCTGTGGTCATGCAGTCATAGAGTCGTAGAAATGTACAGTATGAAAACAGATCCTTCAGTCCAACTCATCCATGCCGACTAGATATCCTAAATTAATCTAGTCCCATTTTCCAGCATTTGGCCCATGTCCCTCCAAACCCTTCCTATTCATATAGCCATCCAGATGCCTTTCAAATGCTGGAATTGTACCAGCTTCCACCACTTTCTCTAGCAGCTAATTCCATACATGCACCACCCTCTGCATGACAATGTTACCCCTCAAAGCCCTTTTAAATCTTTCCCCTCTCACCTATGCCTTCTAGTTCTGGACTCCCTGAGTCTAGGGAAGTGACTTTGGCTATTTACCCTATCCATGCCCCTCATGATCTTGTAAACCTCTAGAAGGTCTCCCCTCAGCCTCCGACGCTCCAGGGAAAACAGCCCCAGCCTATCCAGCCTCCTTAGGACCTAGTATCTAACTGACATTTCCTGTGCGTTGACATGGCAGTGTTCTCACATCCGATAGGCTGAGAAACCTGTCTTTGTGCTGCTTATCAGCTTTTAACACTACATGGTGAACTATCTCACCAGAGTGTCAGGCAATAAAAACAATGCTCATCCCTACACTTCATCCAGAAATGGGGAAATTCCAGTCTGTGTCTCAATGTTCCAGAATGCCCAGTTCAGTTTCAGCCTTGGGGGACTGTCTGTGTGGAGTTTGTACATTCTCCCCGTGTCTGTGTGGGTTTCCTCTAGGGTGCTCAGGCTTCCTCCCACAAACCAAAGATGTGCAGGTTAGGGTGGATTGGCCATGCTAGATTGCCCTGTAGTTTCCAGGGATGTGCAGGCTGAGGAAATTAGCCAGGGTAAAATACCCATGCGGGGTTATGGGGATTGGGTCTGGTTGAGATGCTCTTCGTAGGGTCAGTATGGATTTGATGGGCTGAACAGTCTCTTTCTGCCCTGTAGGGATTCTGTGATTCTAGCTTCTCTGTGTCTACTCTGTCAACGCCCCCGAGAACCTTGTGTGATTCAGTGAGATTACCTCTCATTCCAAAAATAAACACTGAGCATAGACCCAACTTACTCTACCTCGCAGTATAGGCTCTAGCCCAGGGGCAGTTTGGTGAAAAACACTCTTGCCTTTCAGGCAGAGGGACATCAGTTGAAGTTCATTCCACACACAAACCACTCTCTGTGTAAATAAAATTTGCCCCCATGTCTTGTTAAAATCTTTCTCCTGTCACCTTAAAAATATGCCCTCTTGTCTTCAAATCCCCCACTCGTCCCCTTATCATGCCCCTCATGATTTTAAAAACCTCTGTAAGGTCACTCCTCAGCCTCCAACGCTCCAGGAAAAAAAAGTCCCAGTCGATCCAATCTCTCCTTATAACTCAAACCCTCCATTCCTGACAACATCCTGGCAAATGTTGAAGGCCCATTCTAGTTAACATGGACTGACCCTCCTGGTGGAGCACTGAGGGAGTACAGCTTTAACACAGTTGTGTTTCTTTCAGAGGAGATATCTACCAGAGAACTCGACTTCCCTGCTAAATGGATGAAAAATATCCCGCGGCATATTTCAAAGAAAAGCAGGAGAATTCTTCAGGGTGTTGTCACTCAAATCTGTCTCTCAGTCTACATCGAGATGATGGGGGAAAGAGAGGACTGCAGATGCTGGAGATCAGAGTCAAAACATGTGGTTCTGGAAAAGCACAGCCGCTCGCGCAGCATCCGAGGAGCAGGAGAGTCGACGTTTCAAGCGTGAGCTCTTCATTCCTGATGAAGGGCTTATGCTCGAAACATTGACTTTCCTGCTCCTTGGATGCTGCCTGACCAGCTGTGCTTTTCCAGCAACACACGTTTTGACTCTACACCTCGATGCTCGTTATTAAAACATACAAGATTCTTAGGGAACATTACTGGGTAAATGCAGAGAAGTTGTTTCTCCTTGTGGGTCACTGTAGGTCCAGAGGCCATAATCTCAGAGTAAAGGGATAGGTTTCTTAACCACTCGAGGAATCAAGGGTTATTGAGAAAAAGACAAGAAAGTGGACTTGAGGAACTTTTTTTTAAAATTCATTCACAGAATGACAGCGTTGCTGCCTAGACCAGCATTTATTGCCCATCCCTAATTGCTCAGAGGGTAATGAGGAGTCAACCACATTACCATGGGTCTGAAGCCACACCGGGTGAGGATGGCAGATTTCCTTCCCTGAAGAACATTAGTGAACCAGTTGGGTTTTTCCTGACAATCAACAATGATTTCATGGTCACCATTAGATTCTTAATTCCAGATATTTATAGAATTCAAATTGCACCACCTGCTGTGGTGGGATTCGAGCCCCAGGCCCCCAGAATATTACTGGTGTTTCTGGATTAACAGCCCAGTGATAATACCTCTACGCCATTACCTCCCCTTACATTGGAACAGCCATGACCCTAGTGAATGGCAGTACAGGCTCAAGGGGCAGGATGGCCTACTCCTGTCCCAAGTTTTTAAGGTCTTATGTTGCACATTTAGACAGAGAGGAGGAGAAATTTCTTCCCTCTGTGGGCTGTGAATCCATGGAATTCTTTACTGCCGAGGGCTGTCGAGGCTGGGTCATTAAGTATATTCAAGGCTGAGACAGACAGATTGAGGGAATCAAGGGTAATGGGAAAAAGATAAGGGAGTTGTTATGAAGATGTGGGTGTACTGTACCTTTAAGAAAGCTAAACGCTAGCAGAACTACCTGATAGCACCAAGTGTTCTGAACTTGAAATAATGTACTCTTTTGGTCCGGCACCTAGAGTAGCTGGTTGCCTGGAGACAAAAACAAATTTGAATTAGGCCAGTCAGTTTAAATTATCCCCCCTCAAAAAAACAAACTCCAATCAAGTTTGAATTGAGTATATTGACAATATTAAAAGCCAATGACACAAACCAATGCTTTGGGGGTATAAGACTGGGAAAAATTGAACAGTTGGGAGGAGAACTGCCAAAAGACCAACAGCTGTAGGCTGCGAGTCAGAATTCTCTGAGAGGTACTTGTCTGGAGAAGGAGTTTGCTCAGAGAAAAAATATCAATACCGACCAGGAGAGCAAATCTACAGAGAGAGATATAAAGAGAAGATTTGACAGCTGGCTGGTTTTGAAATTTGAATATTTCAGTAAATCTTAATTGGGGGTTTTATCAGGATAGTAGCATAGAAGGGAAAGTAAAAGATAGGTTAGAGGAAGGAGTTGTAAATAGTTAATTATTCTCTGTTATACTTTAAGAAATAAAGTTGTTAATTTTTACTTTAAATAGCTCTTGGCCTCTCAAATTTTCACAGATTACTGTACGGGATAAATCTTTTCTGTGTTGCTAGTTGAAATTAAGCAGGAGGGTTTACCCTGTGTTGTAACAAAGTGGAATTTAGGATTATCCGGTCAGCCATGATCTGACTGAATGGCAGATCAGACTCGATGGGCTGAATGGTCTAATTCTGCTTGATTGCCTGATGATTATTTCTGATTGTTACTGCATTGTTACTTCAGGGAGGTTACTTGAGTTGGTTGCTCTGTTTTCTATATTGCAATATTTCTAAAAATAAACCTGGTTAGAAGGCATTTGGGGGCATGTTGCCATTGTGGAAGGGGCTGTATGAATGAAGCAACATTTGGGCGATAAAAGAAACAGTTTAACACTAACCAGGATCCCTTAATGTACCTTGGACAGTAACGTCCAGGGACATCAGACAAGAGATTTGATTCGCTGAGCAACAAAAGCAGGGCTGGAAAAATGCAGTTATCTTCAAGAGGCAGGTTAATGTTCCCAGCTAGTTCTTCATTCACAGATCCACCTTTACATCAAAACCAGCAACAAACAGCACATCGATCACATGTTGTAAAAAGAGAAGCACAATTCGTGTGAAATATTGATTCATTTTTAGATATTGGAAGTGTTATGGAGTCATAGAGGTTTACAGCATGGAAACAGGCCCTTTGGCCCGACTTGGTCATGCCACCCAGCTTTCACAATTTAAACTAGTCCCAATTGCCCATGTTTGGTCCATATCCCTCCATACCTACCCCAACCATGATGTAGAGGGGCCAATGTTGGCCTGGGGTGAACTAAGTCAGAAGACACATGCCACCAGTTTAGAGTCCAATAGAGAGTTCTGAGGAAGGGTCACTTGACCGGAAGCATTAACTCTGATTTCTCTCCACAGACCTGCTGAGCTTTTCCAGCAATTTCAGACTTTGTATCTTATCATCCAACAGGTTTATTTAAAATTACAAGCTTTCAGAGCGTTATCCCTTCGTCAGGGGAAGTCAGGATTTCTGTCACATGACTTCTGGCTTTATCCCATTCCCGTACCTGTCTAAATGTTTCTTAAATAATGAAGTTATACTGACCTCCACCTTTACCTCTGGCAGTCTGTTCCAGCCACCTTCTGTGTTTTAAAGAGCCCCTTTGGACCTTTTTGTATGTATGCCCTCTCACCTTAAACCTATTCTCTCTAGTTTTAGACTCCCCTATATTGAAGAGAAGCTACCCACTTTGTACCTCACCTCTGCCTCTCATAATTTTATAGACCTCTATATGGTCACCCCTCAGTCTCAATTTTATGTTTAGGGATGTACCACTGGAAATGTGAAATTGAAAAAAAACATTTACTAATATTTATCATGTTAAAATGTTAACAATTATTTCTGTGCAGTACTGTGGGAGAAGCTACACTGACGGAAGTGATATTCAAGGTCTCCACCTGCTCTCTAAAAAAGATCCCCCTGAGCTATTTTTTTAAAACGAAGCAGGGAGGGAGATTCTCCCTGGTGTTCTGGACAATATTTATTCCTTAACCAATATTGCAATGTTGTCTCATCGCTGTTGCTTTTGAGGACTTAATGCAAGATGGCAGCCCTTACTTGAAAAACAAGGGGGATGAAAGATTATCAGAGATACGGAGGAATGTGCACTTAAGGGTAATCAGGTCAGCCATGCTCCTACTGAATGGTGGAGCAAGCAGAGTGGCCTACTCTTAACCCTCTGTTCCCAAGCAGCAACTCCATTTCAAAAGTACTTCACCGACTGCAAACGGCTTTGGGGCATCCTGAAAATGGGGAAGGCGCTATATAAATGCAGGTTTCTTCTCTCTTCAGTGGAGTAGCCTGCCAATGTTCACAGACAGTCTGAGGTCAGGCTGAGCAGGCAGAATGGCCACGAGACGTAATTTGCCGATCTCCCTGCGCTAGTCAACACCTTGAAATATGATTTCAAAAGGGTAGGATAAACATGGAATTATCTTCAGGTACGATAAATAAGAAAATTTGCGTAAAGGTAGCAATTCCCCAAAAAGGCAGTGAATGCAGAGGGTCATTTTAAACCTTTCAGACTGAGATTGATCGATTAAAGGTACAGTCCCACTGGACCACAGGGCTACTCCCTCAGTCTACCCCCTAACTGATTAAAGGATTCAACAAGGGCAGCTAGTTTTCAAGTTGTTAACGTTTTGCTTATAAATACTGTGTCTTGCACCTCTCTATCATAACATGCCCGAGGAAGGAGCTGAGCTCTGCAAGCTTGCGATTTCAAATAAACCTGTTGGACTATACAATGGTGTCTTTTGATTTTTGACCTTGTCTGCTCCAGTCCAACATCGGCATTAGAGAGAGAGAGAGAGAAACTGGTGGTGAGTTTAATCTGAGGGCTATCACACTTTGGGTGAGGGGAGAGATTGAGAAGGAGGGTCCTTCATAGTAACGTCAGCTGGTGCGGGACCCGAACCCACACTGTTAGCACCACTCTGCGCTGTAAACCAGCCACCCTAGCTAACCTGTCCCCCCTTCTGTGCTTGGGCAGAGGCGTCTGGGGGATATGGACAAGTGGGGTCTCTTTACGGATGGGTCATGATCTAACTGAATTCACAGACAGGTCTGAGGCACTGTTCCTGTTCAGGGGATGAGGAGAGAAGGTTACAGGCAGGGGTTTCAGAAAGATGGGGTTAAAGGCAAATTGTTTGAAGCCTTTCCTTCCAAAGTACAACAATGGGAGGCAGCCGAACTGAAGAATGAAGGATTCCAGACGGTTCCTCTCAACCAGTTCTAAGACCAACATGTCAACAAACAACTGAAATCTCAACAAACCATATTAATTTAGATTGCTATAGATCTCAGCTCTGGCTCTCAATGCCTTTGATTTGTTTTTCGAGTGAAAGTATTCCTCCATGCCAAGCTAGTAAATTACAGGCAGTGTAGAATTCCTTTATTTCTGTGCTTTGTGCATTTATCTCTTGAAAGCATGTGGACTCTTTGTACTTCATCTCTTTCTTCCTCCCATGCTGTGCCTCATTGATTTTCTCGAAGAAGATGCTTTACATTGTGTGTTCTTTTCAGCAGTGTTTCTGCACTGGGTGACATGTCAGACAAACGGTGCAACAATTCTGTATTATGTACGAGGTGCTATTACGCAGTTGAGCTTTTAATTGAAATAGGGTTTTTTTTTTTGTCCAATGCCCCCTTCAGCTGTGATTGCATTATCAGGAAGCCATCATTTGTGATTCCAGACTGAATTCAAACACCATCCACAATCAACTTTTATCAATGTTCTATTTCACACACCCAACCTTGTAATCTTCAAAACTATTAACAGCTGGCTTCCTCAAAAATGATTCTGATCTGACAAAAAATGTCTTAGAGATATCTTAGCCAATTAAGCAGATTATTAGGCTATTTAAAGCTTTTGGAACTAACTTATTGTTAAAAATTATGCGATTTTGTCGAGAAAGTTACCAGTTCCTTGCAATTCAATATGCTAACCTTACAGAAATGTGAGCGTTGCGAATAAGACCTATTCTGAATGATCCTTTTCAGAAGGTGGTGGTGAGCTGCCTTCTGGAGCTACTGCAGTCCGTATGGTATGAGTACAGCCACAGTGATGTTAGGGAGAGTGTTCCAGGACTTTGACCCAGCGATAATAATGGGCCAGCAATATACTTCCCTAATATGAAGGCTTGAGCCCAGAGGACAATTTGGAGATAATGTTATACCCTCTTTCCTTATACTTTTATAGCTTGAAGCTCTCAGGATTGGGAATTAGCTTATTTATTTATTTGTGGGATCTTGGCTAGGGGGCCAGCATTTATTGCCCGTCCCTAGTTGCCCTTGAGAAGGTGGTGATGAGCTGCCTACTTGAATCGCTACAGTCTACCTCCTGTGGGTTGACCCCCAATTCCACCAGGGAGTGAATTCCAGGATTTTGACCGACTGGTAGTGAAGGAACGGCGATATATTTCCAAATCAATACGGAGGGTGGCTTGGAGGGGAACTTGGTGTTCTCATGTATCTGCTGCCCTTGTCCTTCTAGATGGAAGTGGTCATGGGTTTGGAAGGTGCTGTCTGAGGATCTTTGGTGAATTTCTGCAGTGCATCTTGTAGAGAGTACATACTACTGTTACTGAGCATCGGTCATGGAGGGAGTGGATATTTGTGGGTGTGGTGCCAATCCAGCGTGCTGCTTTGTCCTCAATGGTGACAAGGCTCTTGACATTCATCCAGTCAAGGTGGGGAGTATATTCCATTGTACAATTGACATATACCTTGTAGATGATGGAGTGGCTTTGGGGAGTCAGGAGGTAAGTTGCTCGCTGCAGTATTCCCAGCCTCTGACCTGTTCTTGTAGCCTCTGGGTTTATGTGGTGAGTCCAGTTGAGTTTCTAAGCTTTGAAGGGACAGTGATGTGAATGACTGTCTAGTGGTTATGTCACTGGGCTAACCGTCCAGATATTGTCAGTTCAGGTCCCACGTTGTAACTGAATGCAGTTAATCTGTGGGATTGCCTCAGGAGATTGATATAAAGGCTATGGAATTGTTGTAAAAACACAACTGGCTGATTCATATTCCTCATTGAAAAAAGCTTTCCTGATTGATTCTTAATGTACTCAAGCTAACCAATAATGTATGATGACTGGCTCCTGGCCAACATTCCAAGAATAAATTTGTGGCAACGTTGTCAAGTGGTTATGATGAATTCTTTACAATGACGTTAGTTTGTACCATCAATAAGATAGACTGCAGTAGTTCTCCTTCCACAGAACTCTCCCCAGTGACTGCTTCCATCTAGAAGGACAAGAGCAGCAGATACATGGGAACACTACCCCCTGCAAGTTCCCCTCCAAGCCACTCACCATCCTGACTTGGAAATATATCACAGTTCCTTCAGTGTCGCTGGGTCAAAGTCCAGGAATTCCCTCCCTAATGGCATTGTAGCTCAACCCGCAGCATATGGACTGTAGCAGTTCAAGAAGGCAGCTCACCCCCACCTCTTCAAAATGCAACTAGGGAGTAAATGCTGATCTAACCAATGATGCTCATGTCCCAGGAACAAAAAGAAAAGGAACCCTGCCAACTGATAACTTCTTCATTTCTTTAATTGCAAGAATAACAGAAGAGTTACAGTACAGAAAGATCTTTGTATGGCATGATCTGTCTGTACACACAAAACAAACCTTTTACGTCGGTACAAGTGACAAGAATAAATCAAATCAAATTCAAGTCCATTAAATCAAACCAAAACCCACACTTGACCAGCGTCTATCCTCTCCTCTGTGCTTCCTTCCACAACTTTCTGTCCTTTTCCCTCTCTCCACTCTGCTCTATCTCTACTCTGCTAATTGTTCAGATTAACTTCCTTCACGCAAGGAAATCTGTCTTTTCCAGTTGCCCAGTCTACACGTGACTCCCAACCCGTAACAGCAGTGCGGTCAACCCCGAATTCCCGCTGAAATCTCGCAAGGAATTAAGGGATAGGGGGAGAGTGCGGGTAAGTGGCATTGAAATGCCCATCATTCATGATTGAATGGCAGAGTGGACTCGATGGGCCGAATGGCCTTACTTCCACTCCAATGTCTTATGGTCTTATGGAAGTTACTCAGTTTGAGGGAAAATAGAGGTGAGTAAGAAATTCTGACCTTGTCAGTGATGTCCACATCCCATGACAGACTGGAAAAGGTTCAGGGTGCAGGGGTTGGTGGGAGAGGCTTGCTGGTATCCGCTGAGGATGGAGGTAACTCCATCCGGACACTGCTGCCAGCACAACAAAACACACTTTTCAATTAAATAGCCAGCAATTTAGCAGCTTTCCCTTCTTTTGTGAAAACGGCGCATTCCCATCATTTGAAAAAAGATTGGCGTTTGGATTTTGATAGGCTTGCGATGCGGTTGAGTGATTCTCCTATGTGATAGTTAAAGATGTCCAATCCACATCCTGGTGATCAGAGGCTTCAGCCTGAGAGACACCTGCCACAGTTAGTGCAGCACAATGGTGTATCTGCCACTCAAACTCTGCCTCGCCTTGGTTGAATGAGTTCAGTCAGCTCCTAATCTAACTGTTCGACAGAGCTGAACCGCAGGATTTCACCCTGGAGAAAAAAGGTAGAAGATCAGATTGATAGAAGAAAAAAAGCCGCGTACATATCAATTTTCAAAACTTCTGAGAATCCCAAACTACTGTCTAGCTAATTAAAAACTTTATGAAGTACTGTTTACTGCAGGTTTGCACAAAACCACTTTTTTTCAATTAATCTTTCATCAGATGTGGGCATCACTGGACACACAAGTGTTTTGCCCATCCCTAATTGCCCTTGAGCAGAGAGGCCTGTTAGGTGTTTTGTTTTTATTCATTCCCTGGATGTAGGCATTGCTGGCTGGGCCAACATTTTATGCCCATCCCTAGTTGCGTCTTCAGAAGGTGGGGATGAACTGCCTTCTTGAATCGCTGCAATCCGTGTGCTGTGGGTTGACCCACAATGGCCTCAGGGAGGGAATTCCAGGATTGTAACCCAGCGACACTGAAGGAAAAGCAACATCAGGTTGGCACGGTGGCTTAGTGGTTAGCACCTCGGCCTCACAGTGTCAGAGACCCACGTTCAATTGCACCCTCGGGTGACTGTGTGGAGTTTGCACGTTTCCATGTGTCTGCCTGGATTTCCTCCAAGTTCCATGATTTCCTCCCACAGTCCAAAGATGTGCAGGTGAGGAGGATTGGCCATTTTAAATTGCCCCTAGGTGTCCAGGGATGTATAGGCTAGATGGATTAGCCTTGGAAAATGTGGGCTGTTGGGGATAAGGTGGTAGGCTGGGATTGGGTGGGATGCTCTTTAGAGGGTCAGTGCGGACTCGATGGGCCAGACTGGATTCTCTATTTCCAAGTGAGGATGGTGATTGGCTTGGATGGGAACTTGTAGGGGGTGGTGTTCCCTTATTGCTGCTGCTCCTTTCCTTCTAGGTGAGATCAAGAGATTCGGAAGGAGCAGTTGAAGGATCTTGTAAATGGTACACACTGCTGCTACGGAGTATCGGTGGTGGAGAGTGTGGGTGTGTATGGATGATTTGAGAGGGAGATTAAGAGTCAAGCACAATACTGTGGATTGAAGTCACATGTAGGTCAGCCCATGTAAGAAAGGCAGATTTTGTTCCCGAAAGGGCATTCTTGAAACTGGTGGGTTTTCATAACAATGGTTTTGTAGTTATCGTTTTAATTCCAGAGTGACTTGGTGCAGTGGGATCTGGGTGTCCTTGTGTATGAATTGCAGAACATCAGAGTGCAGGCATAGTGGGTATTTATTGCTAAGTTGAATATTAAAGTAAGGAAGTGTTGCTGAATTAGTGAACTAGACATCGCTGAGACCATAATCAAAGAGTGTGGTGCTGGAAAAGCACAGCTGGTCAGGCAGCATCCGAGGAGGAGGAGAGTTGACATTTTGAGCATAAGCTGGAGGATGAACACCTCATCATCCGCTTTGGGATCCTCTAACCACATGGAATCAATGTGGATTTCACCAGTTTCCTCATTTCCCCTCCCCCTACCTTATCCCAGATCCAACCTTCCAACTTGGCACTGCCCTCTTGAACTGTCCTATCTGTCCATTTTCCTTCCCTCGCCTCTCATTTATCTCTCAGCCCCTTTGGGCCACCCCCTCATTCCTGATGAAGAGCTTATGCTTGGAACGTTGATTCTCCTGCTCCTCGGATGCTGCCTGACCTGCTGTGCTTTTTCAGCACCACAGGTCTTCGACTCTGATCTCCAGCATCTACAGTCCTCACTTTCTCCACTGGTGAGACCACACCTGGAGTATTGCATACAGTTACGGTCCCCTTACTTGAGGAGGGATGTAGTTGTATTGGAGGCAGGTCGGAGGAGGTTCACTACTTGATTGCAGAGATGAGAGAGTTTGTCTTATGGAGAGAGATTGAGTTGTTCAGGCACATAGTCTCTGGAGTTTAGAAGAATAAGAGGTTTTAAGATGCTAAAGGGGATTGGCAAAGTAGGTGGAGTGAGCATGGTTCCTCTTGTGGGGCGATCTAGAGCGAGGTCACAGTTTTAGGATAGGGGGGAGCAGATTTAAAACAGACATGAGGAGAAATTACTTTTCACAATGGGTTGTGAATGTGTGGAATTCACTCCCCCACAGTGCGGTGGACATGGAGTAAATTTAAGGAGAAGTTAGGCAGATTTTTAATTACTAACAGGTTGAAAGGCTACAGAGAGCGGGCGGGGAAGTGGAGTTGAAGCTGAGATGAGATCAGCCATGATTGTATTGAATGGTGAAGCAGGCTGGAGGGGCTGAATGGCCTCCTCCTGCTCTCAGTTCTTATTTGAATTATATTAGGATTGTCACGTGCACTCAGGTACAGGAGTTCAGTGATAAGTGAACAAAGTCACCATCTTAAAATACAAAATACAAAACCAGAATTTATACAAAAGTGGAGAAATAAAAGGAACAGAGCCAAAAGAGCAGGAAATGTCCAAATTTTAAAGTTTTATCCCTCTGTGTTCAGTCAGCCTCCTGCTATTCCGGATGAAGGGCTTTTGCCCAAAACGTCGATTTTCCTGCTCCTCGGATGCTGCCTGATCTGCTGTGCTTTTCCAGCACCACTCTGATCTAAACTACTGGGGTATGGTCTATTGATTCCTTCTGCTTCCGCCGCTGCTACCTCCGATCACCAGGGGGAGCCACCTCTGTCGCTGCCAACGTCACATGTGTTCAGGAGGCCGGGCCCACCCTTGCCCTGCCAAAGACGCTGAAAAGGCTTTCAAAGAGTTTTGTGATTGGAAGCAAGGCCATGAGATATCACTGAGTAGGAGATCCTTGGTTGGGGATGTTAACCTGAGCCAATCAGGGAGCCCAGGCTGGCAGAGATAAACAGGAGATTCAGAAGTCGAAGGGAGGTGATGGCCTAGTGGGAATATCGCTGGACTGCTAGTCCAGAGATGCAGGGAATGTCCTGGCTACATGGGTTCGAATCCCACCACAACAGACAGTAAATTCAATAAAAAATATCTGGAATTAAGAATCTCATAATTACTATAAATCCATTGCCAAATGTCAGAAAAATCCTTCTGGTTTGCTAGGGAAGGAAACTGCCATCCTTACCTGGTCTGACCAAATGTGACTCCAGACCCACAGCAATGCGGTTGACTCTTAACTACCCTCTGGGCAATTAGGGATGAGCAATAAATGCTGGCCTAGCCCTCACTGAATAAAAAAAACTTTTGTCAGTCTTGTAATTGACTCTGAGCTGATTGGTCAGAGCCCATGCCCTGTGCACATGTCGACAAAGGGTGACTTGGCGATGGGATACCCTTCCTCTGTGCAGTACTGCCATCCTTACCTGGTCTGACCAAATGTGACTCCAGACCCACAGCAATGCGGTTGACTCTTAACTACCCTCTGGGCAATTAGGGATGGGCAATAAATGCTGGCCTAGCCCTCACTGAATAAAAAAAAGCTTTTGTCAGTCTTGTAAGTGACTCTGAGCTGATTGGTCAGAGCCCATGCCCTGTGCACATGTCGACAAAGGGTGACTTGGCAATGGGATACCCTTCCTCTGTGCAGTTATTGCAAAGAGAAAAATAGCAAAAGAAAACAGCAAAACTAAAAAGAATAAAATAGATACAAAGAAAGCAGATTGAAGTGAACAAGGTCCCAGCCAACACTGCTATCTCATCGCCATCTTGAACCTATGAACATAAACCGCTGAGTTGTTAGACCAATCCCACAATGCCGTTCCCTCCCTCATTTGTCCTCCACCAATTTAACCAAACAGCAATCAGATTTATCAGTGTTGGTTGGGGGGGATACACAGGGGAGAGCAACTCCTCCTCTTCAACACTATGGGATCTTTCATCTCCACCTGACAGAGATGATGCAATATTGGATTAACATCTTTTCCAAAAGGTGGCTCCTCTGACAGTGTCGTGGCCCCCAGTACTGCATCAGAGTTGGACCTGAAATCTCCACACGGGGAACTGAAAACACAGACAGAGGAACAGGCAGGTTGTCACTGTGCGATGTTTAATGTGGTTGTTCCTCCTCCATGCTCCCTTCACATTACTAAGGGAATAACATTGGCAATTGTTATGAAAAATTATACTGCCTAGATATCCTTTTAAATCTCCTCACCCCATATTTTCCCAGCTGAAGGGAGATCAGATGGTAAGCTTGCAACTGAAAGTAGATGAAAAGGGAAAAAAGCATTAAGAAAATACACAGTTGACTGTTGCTGGGGATTTGGTGCGTTTCTCATTAGTTCATGAGCAAGACAATTTCATTGTCTTTTTCTTTGCAGTTATTTGCTTGTCAATCTCATCTATTCAAAAACCATCCAACCATTTATCTCAGTCTAGCTGGGCTGATTTAGTTATGACTGTCATTGAAGGTGAGGTAATTTTCAAAGTAAGAAATGACTGGGAATTAAGATTGGAATGAGGTTGAGAGCATTGGCTGCTGATGTTACAGCTGCTGCAGAGATCGGTTTGCCCTTTTATATTTCCTTTTTATTCCTGACGTATGAGTATACTCGCCAAGGCAGGGTTGATAGGCTGTCCTTAAATACCTCCCAAAATGGTGCTGTGTTTATCGTGTTTTCAAACAACCAAGAAACCACTAGGTGAAGTTGTTTGTTTGGGATCACTGAATGGCTTGTTTTATTTTTTATTCATTACTGACGCATGGCCATCTTTCCTGATGAAGGGCTTATGCCCAAAACGTCGATTCTCCTGCTCCTCGGATGCTGCCTAACCTGCTGTGCTTTTCCAGCACCACACTCTCAACACGTAGCCATCACTGGCAAGGTCAACTATAGAATCCCTGCAGTGTGAAAGGAGGCCATTCAGCTCATCATATCCACACCAACCTTTCAAAGAGCATCCCACCTAGACCCCATCTCCCTACCCTATCCCTGTAACCCAGCATTTCCCCACCTAGCCTACACATCCCTGGGCACTATGAGCACTTTCAAATGGCTAATCCTAACCTGCATATCTTTGGACTGTGGGAGGAACCCAGAGCACCCAAGGGGAACCCACACAGTCACACGGAGAGTGTGCAAACTCCACGCAGGCCGTCGCCCGAGGCTGGAATTAAACCTGGAACCCTGGGGCTGTTAGGTAGCGATAGCTACACTGCCCAGTGAGAATTGCCCCTGGGAAGATGGTGATGAAGAAAGTACTGCGTTATGGACCAGACCAGACTCCCTCAATATATTTTAAGAAGGTAGTGTACACGCTAACTTGTTTTTATTTTAAAGGCAACTGTGAAGTGCTGTGTTCCAGATGCAATGCGACTACTAATTGACGTTAAGCAATTTATCAAAATGCTAATAGTTTAAATACGAACAAAAGAAATAGGAATTTAGAATAACTTAGCTATTGGAAAACTGAACTGAATAATAGATGCGGTAACTATTACTAATTAACTGTTCCAATGTAGCAACATCCCGTACACATACCCCTTGGCAAAAAGGAAAGTTCAGACATGCAGTTCTCCAATGCAAGAGGAAATAAAGCATCAAGAGAAAATTCAGAGAAAGGTATCAGCCAGTAGACATTCACTGAAGCTCCCAACTGTTTTGAGAGTCCAAAGGCTTCGGCTTAAAACTAAACCTAAAAACTAAAAAAACAACTAGGAAGTCCGGCCTCTGAGAGCTGGCCACGCCCAGCAGCTTTCATTGTTCCAACTTTAAAAAAATACCAAATTGTTTACTGTCTTAAAGACAGCTCGGAGCCTCTGCCATACAATCTTACTTCAACAAGTACCAGGACAAAATAAACTCTTAAAGTGACAGCATGCTCCAATTACAATCCACAGCAGCCATGTGGCGTTCCAGATCTTTTGGTTTCACTGGAGTGATTTGGTGCAACTGAACAGCCCACTCAGTCACTTCAGAAAGTAGACAAGATCAATCCTCGCAGCCTTTAAAAAAATATTCCGATGAGAGAACTCGAAATATCATAGCATTCAAGCCTCGGGATGTTGCACAAGAAAGTTGTACTATGTAGGGGATAGTATATTTTGGTGGTACAGTTTTAATGGGCTGGGAGAAAGTGAGGACTGCAGATGCTGGAGATCAGCATGAAAAAGTGTGGTGCTGAAAAAGCACAGCTGATCAGGCAGTATCCGAGGAGCAGGAGAGTCGACATTTCGAGCATAAGCGCTTCATCAGGAATGGGCCCCGGGATGTTGCACAAGAAAGTTGTACTATGTAGGGGATAGTATATTTTGGTGGTACAGTTTTAATGGGCTGGGAGAAAGTGAGGACTGCAGATGCTGGAGATCAGCATCAAAAAGTGTGGTGCTGGAAAAGCACAGCCGATCAGGCAGTATCCGAGGAGCAGGAGAGTCGACGTTTCGAGCATAAGCGCTTCATCAGGAATGGGCCCTCCTGGCTGTATGATTCAGTGATTTAATCACTTTGCTGTGTGTCTGGAGTCACATGTAGGACCAGACCAGGCTGGATAAGGATAGCAGGTATTCTTCCCTCAAAGGGCATTCATGAACCAGATCAGTTTTGTGATTCTTATTCAGGAGTTTACCATTTTATTCCAGTTTTATTCACTGAGATTTAAATTTGCTATGGTAATCTGTGAAGCCATGTCTCCAGAGAATTAGCCCAGGACACTGGTCCATTGTTCATTCCCCACTTCCCATTGAGAGTCACAGAGTCATAGAGGTCTACAATACTGATAAAGGCCCTTTAGGCTATAGAATCATGCCAAATAAAAACAACCATCTAAATATTCCAAACTTATTTCATGGTATGTCTTTAATCATAGTTTATAAATACTAAGAGTCATAGCGTCATACAGCACGGAAACAGACCCTTTGACCCAACTCACCCTTACCGACCAAGTTTTCCAAACTAGTCCCATTTGCCTGCGTTTGGCCCATATCCCTCTAAACCTTTCCTATTCACGTACCTGTCTAAATGTCCTTTAGATGTTGTAACTGTATCTGCATCTGCCACTTCCTCTGCTAGGTCATTCCACATGCGGACACTCTCTGTGTTTGCGATTTTTGAGAAGATTTGTAGCTCAGGTTGAGGTTCAGGTTGTAAGTTTGCTCGCTGAGCTGGTGGGTTTGTTCTCAGACATTTCGACACCATACTATGTAGTATATCAGTGAGTCTCTGGTGAAGCGTTGGTGGTATGTCCCGCTTTTTATTTGTGTGTCGTGATCTGTTACAGTCGGTGATATAATTTCCGGTTTGTTTTCTCAAAGGTTAGTAAATGGGGTCCAAATTGATGTGTTTATTGATGGAGTCCCGAGCATGTCTCTGTTTAGTCTGTCCCAGGATGGATGTGTTGCCCTAGTCAAAGCGGTGTCCTTCTTCGTCTGTGTCTGAGGATACCAGTGATAATTGTTTGGACACCACATCGACTGGGTGTCACTGGTTCAGCCCATTGAGTCTACACCAACCCTCCGAAGAGCGTCCCATTGCCAATTGCCAGAAAAACCAATCTGGTTCATTGATGACGTTCAGGGAAGGAAACCGCCATCCTCACCTGGTCTCGCCTACATGTGACTCCAGACTCACAGCAGTGTAACTGACTCTGAACTGCCATCTGAAATGGCCTGGAAAGCTGCTCAATTCAAGGGCAGCTGAGGACAGGCTATAAATACTGGCCAGCCAACAACACCCACATCACAGGTACGGTGTGGGAGGACTTACGTGAGCTATATTCACTGGCACAGGAAGCTTTTTCTCATACTGTAACTACAGAAGGCAGTCTGAATAAGCCACTAAGACAGCCATTCCTGAATGCATTGTGAATTATTCTGGTTGTCATGTCACAGAAATCCAGTCAATGGAAACAGTCCAGGAAACAACAAGCAAGCAACCAAACTCAAGGGAGCTATAAGGTTAAGTTGAAGAGCGTTGTGAGAATAAAGTATTCTCGGGGGAGAGATTATTCAAGACTGCTAAGGGGCTAAATAAATTGAACTTAAGCAAGATGTTGAGATTGTTTTGAAATGGAATAAACTTGGAAGGAGGAAGGTAGTTTAAATTTAATTACTGATGATGAACATGTGGTATGGACTGTTTGTGGGGTGTTGGGTGAGTGACAATGGGAATCAATTTAAGGAAGAATTAGGCAGATATTGGAGGGATGAGTGACAGGGATTTGTGAGGATGCTCAGAAAGCCGGGACGCTATTCCCTGGTGCGGTAATTTCATATCCCCTAATGACAAAGCTGCTTGGGGCAACTTGCATAATTCCAAACTGACAGATGAGTTGTTCTCAACTCAGCACCTTTGCCCATTAGCAACTCACCGAGTTACAATTCCTATTTTTGCTTGAGTTTAATTATTTATCCTCATGTAGCATATGTCAAAGAAATGAAAGATGATGAGGTGAGATGAGAAATGCTCTGAGGGTTTGTTGACAATATTAAAATTGGGAAAAGCAGCATATCACACAGTGAAAGAAAGCCGCTCCAATATCACTGATTTAGTTTCAATCAATACCTTCACAATTTAGGGAGATAGTGGTGGACTGGTAATGTCACTGGACTCATAATCCAGAGACCCCACAGCAGCTTTGTAGAAGGGAGTGCAGTTTGAATTCAATTAATAAAATTTAGGATGTAAAACTAATCTCAGTAATTGTGACCATCTAGCTCCCATTGATTACTGTAAAAACCCATTTGGTTCATTAGTATCCTTTAGGGACGGAAATCTACCATTCTTACCTGGTCTGGCCTATGCGGAATCCCTAAAGTGTCGGGAAAAGCCCATTAAATCAGCACCAACCCTCTGAAGACCATCTCACACAGACACAACCCCATTATCATATCACCTTAACCCTAAATTTCCCATGGCTAACCCACATATTCCTGGACTCTACAGGGCAATTTGGCACAGCCAATCCACCTGAAGTGCACATCTTTGGACTTTGGGAGGAAACCCACACAGACACGGGGAGAATGTGCAAACTCCGCACAGACGGTCACCCAAGGCTGGAATTGATCCAGGGTCTCTGGCGCTGTGAGGCAGCAGTACTGACCACTGAGCCCCTGCACCTTCCCAAAATGCAGTTGACCTTTAACTATCCTCTCGTCAATAAATGCTAGTTTGACCACTGACACCTATATTCCATGAACATAAGAATATTAGAAACAGGAGCAGGAGTAGGCCATCTGGCCCCTCGAGTCTGCTCTGCCATTCAATAAGAACATGACTGATCTTTTCATGGACTCAGCTCCACTTACCTGCCTGCTCACCATATCCCTTTATTCCTTTATTGGTCAAAAATCTATCTTTGCATTAAAAACATTCAATGAGGTAGCCTCAATTGCTTCACTGGATAGGGAATTCCACAGATCCACAACCCTTTGGGATTTCTTAAACAAAAATGTCAGTTAAGGATTTGTATTTCTCAATGAGATCACTCCTTATTCTTCTAAATCTGAGATAATACAGGGTCAGACTCTGCAATTTCTCCTTGCGGGTTAATCCCATCATCCCGAGAATAAGTCTGGTGAATCTGCATTGCAGTTACAGCCTGCATTATTCTGTGATGCCTGAGGAGATTAATGATTAAATTATAGTCACATTAGGTACAGAAAGAGAAATAAACTGAGGGGGAGATGGGTTTAAAAGGCCGGCAAAAGAAAAGAGAGGAAAAGGTAAGAAATCTTTAAAATCTCAAAGAACAGTTAACTACCTCAATAAATGAGAATTCTTAGTTTCAAATGTACCTTTTCTTGAGATTAACAGGCATTAACCATGATCGCGTTGTTAAATGAAGCATATACTCTTAAGTACCCTATTTAATTGCCCGCAGTGAGTTTTATGGGCAATTAATCTAAAAATTCAACAAGTTCTTCAAGTTATTGAGGAGACTGCAACAAGCAATCTTTTCAACAAAGTGAAAGTGAAACAAGTTATTTGAAATTCAATACTTGCTTAAAATGTTTAGAATCCCTACAGTGTGGAAACAGGCCGTTTGGCCCAACAAGTCCACACCAACCCGCATCCCACCCACTCTCACCCTATCCCAGTAACCCAGTATTTCCCATGACTAAACCACTTGACCTGCACATGCCTGAACACAAGGGGTATTTTAGCTTGGCCAATCCACTGTAACCTGCACACCTTTAGATTGTGTGAGGAAACCGGAGCACCTGACGGAAACCCACGCAGACACGGGGACAGCGTGCAAAGTCCACGCAGACAGTCGCCTATTTCTCTGAATCTCCTCAAACTGTTGGCCATTTCCTGCTTTGAGAATTCTATGTGACATTGAAATATTGTTATTTTACTCCACAAATGGGAAGAATATTAAGGCAGTGGGAAAAGAAGCAGAAATGATTTACAAGCGTGATTTCAAGGATAAGAATGTGTCGTGTAGAGTCATAGAAATGAACAGCTCAGAAACAAATCTGTCAGTCCAACGCGTTCATGCTGACCAGATATCTTAAATTAATCTAGTTCCATTTGCCAGCACTTGGCCCATATCCCCCCAAACCCTTCCAATTCATCTACCCATCCAGATGCCTTTTAAATGCTGTAATTGTACCAACCCCCACCACTTCCTCTGGCAGCTCATTCCATACACGCACCACCCTCTACATGAAAAGGTTGCCCCTTAGGTCCCTTTTAGATCTTTCCCCTCTCACCCTAAACCTGTGCCTTTTAACTTTGGACTCTCCTACACCAGGGAAAAGGACTTGTCTATTCCCCCTATCCATGCCCCTTATGATCCTATAAACCTCTATAAAGTCACCGCTCAGCCTCTGGCACTCCAGGGAAAACAGCCCCAGCCTACTCAGCCTCTCCCTATAGCTCAAACCCCCGCGCCCCCCCCAACCTTGGCAACATCCTTGTAAATCTTTTCTGAACTCTTTCAAGTTTAACAACATCTTTTCTGTAGTAGGAAGACCAGAATTGAACACAGTATTCCAAAAGTGGTCTAACCAATGTCCTGTCCAGCTGCAACATGACCAAACCCTCCAAATCCAGCAATACCCTTGTAAACATTTCCTGCACCCTTTCAAGTTTAACAACATCTTTTCTGTAGCAGGAAGACCAGAATTGAACACAGTATTCCAAAAGTGGTCTAACCAATGTCCTGTGCAGCTGCAACATGACCTCCCAACTCTTTTATTCAATGCCCTGACCAATAGATAGAACATGGAATTTGGAATGTCGAACAGTACAGCACAGGAACAGGCCCTTCCGTCCATCATGTCTGTGCTGACCGTGATGACACTCTATAACAATCCCATCTGCCTGCATGTGATCCTCAACCTTCCATTCTCTGTCTGCTCATTTGTCCAAGTGTCTTAAATATTGCTAATGTCTCTGTTTCTCCCGCCTCCTCTGACAAAACCTTCCAGACATCTGTAAAAGGCTTTCATTCCTGAAGAAGGGCTTATTCCCGAAACGTCGATTCTCCTGTTCCCTGGATGCTGCCTGACCTGCTGCGCTGTTCCAGCAACACATTTTCAGCTTTGATCTCCAGCATCTGCAGACCTCACTTTCTCCATTTCCAATCTGGGATAAAGACTCCAACTATCCACCCTACCTATGCATCTTGTAATGTTGTGTACTTTGATCAGGTCGCTGTTTAACCACCATTGCTCTTGCAAAAACAATCTAAGTTTGTCCATCCTCTGCTTCTTGCTGTAGTTTGGAACAGCTGGAATTATTTCTTGTTGGGAAGAGAAGGTTGAGAAGAAATTTCAATTTTAAGGCCATGAGAGATAGGAGCAGAAGTAGACCATTCAGCCTATTGAGCCCATTCTAGTTTTCAATGAGGTCTCGGTTGATCTGATAACCTTCAACTCCACTTTCCCACCTTATCCCCTTAGCCCTTAATTTCATTAAAGATCTGTCTCTCTCAACCTTGACTATACCTAACAATCCAACCTCTACAGCTCTTTGTGGTCAAGAATTCCACAGATTCATTAGCCTCAGAGCTTTCAAAACCGTACAGGGCCTGGACGGAGTAGACAGGGAGAAAATGCAACCAATCATAGAAGGGGTGAGAACCAGAGGCTATTGAGGTAAATGACAAGGGAACCAACACTGAATGAGGAAATACTCTTTTGGGTACAGTGAGTGGTTAGGATCTGAAATGCACAACCTCAGAGTGCAGTGGAGGCAGACTCAGTTGTAACTCCCTAAGCTTCTACGCGGTTCACCTTCAGGAGCCCTCATTCTGACTGAACCTGGTTACTGTCCCCAGACAGACAGCTCATCAAAGTACAGTGCCGAGCGCTCTGCACGGCAAATATAGGTCACATGTCGAGGAATGACTGAAATGTATAATTACGCTCAGAGATATCCACAGAGATAATTATCTGAACAGAGCTAGTAAACCAGGTGAAAAGGCGGGGGCAGAGTAAGGCCAGCTGAGCTGCTCTTGCATGGGGAAGATGGGCAGAAAGGCCTGACAAAGTGCAGGCGAGGTAAGTCTGATCCATAGCTGAGAGGTGCTGTACTGGGGTGTGGGGTAGAGAGATAGAGGACAATTGGCAGTGAGTGGAAGGCTAGATTCTCTTGGAATCATGTGCATTTGAACAGAGGCGAGTCTCCAAGGGCTGGACTTGTGGGATGCTTCAGGGAAATAGATGGAGCGAGTGGAGCTCTGTGCAAGGTAGAGTCATCAACAATGATGCTAAGCTGAGGGGTAAGTTGTCCCTCTGCAAAGATGGTATTTAACATCAACAACGGAACGGTCCATTATCTTTAGAGTCGGAAGAGTTCGCTCAGATTGATACCTGACATTTATCAGTTGCTGACCTGATCTTTAAGAGAGAAAGAGGTAGGTGGAGGGGGAGGGGTGGGTGTGCTTGGGTGGAGAGGGAAAAATAATGATGACAGAAAGGCTCGTTGAAATGTCGGTTCCAGCAGCTTACAGCATTTGCTATATGCGCTTCATTGTCTAATTCCCTTCGGTTCAAATGCCAATTTTCTGCTATCCTGACATGCTTGCCTACGAACAGTTAATGCTAATGAACTTCAGGAAACGATTTGCACAATTACTGAGCTTAAACGGTTCAGAATTAAGTTGTAAGCGGCCGTATGATGCATCTTCAGGAGTCTTCATTCCGATTGAACCAAGTTACAGCGCCGACCTTTCTGCACGGCAAATATAGGCCACGTGTCGAGGAATGACTAAAATGTATAATTACGCGCAGAGATATCCACAGAGATGAAACCCTAGTGTCTGTTGCACAGTGGGATGTGGCGCCTTATCTGTTAGGTGCAAGGTAGGAGGAGAAATGAACAGATTGAAATCGCACAGGCTTGAAACCGAGTCTGACATTTACTTCAGGATCAGAGAAACGAAGTAAAAACCCAGAAATGTCGCAGTGGAGAAATGCAAATCAATGAAAGAAACGCTCTAATTAATCTGAACCCCTTTAGCTCGCGATGAAATACAATCATTCAGTTACAACTTAATCAGACAACCACTAAGATAATTGGCGCTGACAGTGGAAGACGTAAATGGTCAGAAGGAATATCAATAAAAGATTTGTAAATTGATATGACCTTGTGGTATAAGCAAGGTTACCCAGTAATATTGATCGAATTGCAAATACAGTATTTTTTTCCCCTTTTCCTGAACTAACATAGACTATGAGTAATTTAGTTGGTGTAGCCTGTTTTGGAGGGAACAGGGATGTACAGATTACAACAAGGTCAGCCAGGTGGACGTCATCGAATATGAGTTCCCTGAGTGGGGCTGTTGATCTTGTCCAATCAGGGAGCCCTGGCTGACAGCTATAAACAGAAGTTCAATCTGAGGGAGCTGGCTCTGGGGGAGGTGGATCAGTGTCAAGGATTCTCCACATGTAAATACAGAGTGACTTGGTAACAGGAGACAGCCTCTGTGGAGTTATTTCAAGGGGAATTTGGGCCAATGGTCTATATTACGAGTTGGTCATAATGCTGTCATACTTCCTCATCCAATCACCCCCTCCACTCCCAGCCCTAGTCATTGTACCCATTGAAACCCAAGCCAGCAGTAGGGAGTTAAGGGGCCGTAACAGCTAATTAAGACTAATTCTCAGTGGATTTTAGTCAGCCTCTGATACCCACCAGGCCGCAGGAACTAGGCCGCAGCCAGGAGATGGTGTCCTGATTGCAGACTGAGGGGGGCAGATCTCCAGTAAGGGCCTCTTCAACTGTCTGTCCACAGCTACAGCGCAAGGTCAGACTCTGGAGTCCCCACCCTGGCCTGGGGACTTTTATTAGTTTAAAACTTTCCCAATTTGATGAAAGCTTATCACTCGAATTGAAGATAGAGTCACTGTGAGGCTGTGAGTTCAAATTCCACCACGTCATCCATGCAGTGACTGTACCCATCGCTACTCCCATGCAGTGTCTGTACGCACTGTTACTCCCATGTATTCAGTGTGCCCACTGTGTAATAAATGTGCCCACAACTGGCATCCTCTTAAAATGCAAGGCAAACTCCTCACCATTTTCATTCACATTGCAACTGTCATCAATGGTAGCAGTGTGAGCTTTCTGAGATCTGTTGCTACAATTCCTTGTTGAAATATTAGTCCATGCGGCTTACTATTATCAACGTGAAGGAGAAACTATACTGAGCCTTTGGCAGAAGAGGAACATTCTTATGTGTCAGGAAGTAGTTTACTAACAAGACAACAGGTGACATTAGCTTAAGATTGGTTAACTGTATTGCACAAGGTAAGGAGATAAAATGATCCGCTGACAGAAAGTAACTCGAGTGATGCTTTTATGTTAAGTCACTTTAAGAATGCATAACTCCCTGTGATTGATTGTCATATTTTATGTAGGAGCCTCGTTGATGGAGCAATGTTTAAGTTCATGTTAACTCTTTCTAGTCAACTGTCTTACACAACAGTATTGCCTGGTCTGGTCTACATGTGACACCAGACCCACAGCAATGTGGTTGTCTCTTAACTGCCCTCTGGGCAATTAGGGATGGGCAATAAATGCTGGTCTTGCCAGTGACACCCTCATCCTTGTGTCTGTGCCAATAATAACCACCTTCTGCCTTGCCAGCATTGACAGACTGGTGCAGCTTCTCAGATGGAAGGGGGTCCTTTGATGCTGTAGGTTTGAGAGATCCTTAACCCAACCGTGAGCTCTTCATCCCATCACTCATTCACCGACTTGGCAAAATTCACTGCATTTGTGATTGTGAACGTCTATGTTGTGACCTCTATTTGAACCTTACTTTGGGGTCTGGACCCCAAAACTAAAATCTTGCTTGGTTTTGAATAACAGAGATTCATTGCTCTGATTGAAGTCTACATCTACCAGGATGGTGGAATGTGTAGTCAATGGAGCCTGGTGTTTTTGCTCTGTAATTCCTGTATACCTGCATCTAAAATACCCCCTTCCTAATTGCCCTGCTCTTCTTTCTTATGGGGTGTATGACAAGCCATGACATGTGATTGATGACTATACTCCACCTCCAGCCCCTTTGTTACCATTCATTCTCCTATCTACATGTCATCAATAGCACGGTGGCTCAGTGATTAGCACTACAGCCTCACCGCACCAGGGTCCCAGGTTCGATTCCAGCCGTGGGCGACTATCTGTGTGGAGTTTCCTTTGGGTGCTCTGGTTTCCTCCCACAGTCCAAAGATGTAACTCAGGTGAATTGGCCATGCTAAATTGCCCATAGTGTTAGGTGCATTAGTCAGAGGGAAACAGGTCTGGGTGGGTTACTGTTCGGAGGGTTGGTGTAGACTGGTTGGGCCAAAGGGACTGTTTCCAAACTGTAGGGAATCTAATAAAATTAAGGTGGCTACTTCCTCTCAACTGTCCTCCTGTGTTCTTCCTAAACTCTAAAATTCTTCCTCCAGTCCTGACTCTCGTGGTTTCACAATGTCTCTTCACATTTAAATCGTTACACCGTCGGACTATGTTTTCATCTCCGAAAGTCATGAAACAGCTAAAACTCAAATGGGGTGTGATTAGATTACATTACAGTGTGGAAACAGGAGGAAACCGGAGCACCCGGAGGAAACCCACGCAGACACGGGGAGAAGGTGCAAACTCCACACAGTCAGTCACCTGAGGCGGGAACTGAACCCGGGTCTCTGGCGCTGTGAGGCAGCAGTGCTAACCACTGTGCTACCGTGTCGCCCACTAGGGTTGCAGGGTTGGGGATGTGTATGCGGTCATTTATCCCTCCCACTCGGGACAGAAGGAAGGAGACACGTCATTAATAATACATGTGGAATGTTACTGTATGGCTGAAGTGAAAGTCAAATGTGGTTAATCTTGATCTTAAACAACAAGCAAAACTAACGTCATTTACAAAACATCGTGCAAGAACTGTAACAAACACTACATTGGACAAGCAGGCAAAAAACTAGCCACCAGGATTCATGAACACCAACTAGCCACAAAAAGACATGACCCCCTCTCACTAGTATCCTTACATACAGATGAGGAAAGACACCACTTCGACTGGGACAACACATCCATCCTAGGACAATCCAAACAGAGACATGCACGAGAATTCCTAGAAGCATGGCATTCCAACTCTATCAACAAACACATCCAGTTAGACCCCATCTACCAACCCCTGAGAAACGGAACAGGAAGTGACTTCACCACAAGAAGTAACATCACCACAGGAAATGACATCACCAACCCAAAGAAACCCAAACATATAAATAGAAAGCAGGAATTTTCAGCATTGCTTCACCTGAGGCCCACTGAAGATGTTACCTAGTAGGGTAACGAAATGTCTGGAAATGAACCTTCCAGGTCAGCGAGCAAACCAACATCTAAAACCTCGGCCTGAGCTACAAATCTTCTCAAAACTCGCTTAAACTATAGGTCTGTAAAAAGTTAAAAATCACACAACGCCAGGTTATAGTCCAACAGGTTTAATTGGAAGCACTAGCTTTCGGAGCAATGCTCCTTCATCAGGTGGTTGTGGAGGACACAATTGTAAGACACAGAATTAATAGCAAAAGTTTACAGTGTGATGTCACTGAAATGGTACATTGAAAAAGACCTGGATTGTTTGTTAAGTCTCTTTTAGAATGACCATGTTGGTTTTAGTTCTTTCATATGTAAATTTCAGAACTTTTTTTTAAAAAAGTTACGTTCTCAAGTGAAGTTGAACAATAGGTGCCATGTCAGCTCAGACAAGGCATTGAAGGTGTGAGGTTAAAGTCTGTCTTTCTGTGCCCCAATGTTCAGACTGATTCTAATCTAAAAAAAAGGGATTTACAGGATTTTATATGGATTCATGCAGTTTTTGTGCAAAATAATATGTAATTCTGCAAGTACAAATTCACCCCACAAAAGTGTGTGCGTGGTAGGGGTGTTTGAGTGTTTGTGAGAGAGTGTGTATGTGTATGAGTGTAAGTGTAAAGGGGTATAAGGTGTGTGTGTGTGTGTGTAGTGCAGTGGGGTCACCTGTAGTGTGACATGAACCCAAAGTCCCGGTTGAGGCCATCCCCATGGGTACAGAACTTGGCTAACAGCCTCTGCTTGGTCACTTTGAGTTGATGCCTATCCCGAAGTTCACCTTGGAGGATGGTCACCCAAAGGTCCAAGGCCAAATGTCCAGGACTGTTGAAGTGTTTCCCAACTGGGAGGGAACACTCCTGGCTGGTGATTGCTGTGCAGTGTCCATTCATCCATTGTTGTAGCCTCTGATTGGTCTCACCAATGCATCATGCCTCAGGGCATCCTTGCTTGCAGTGTATGAGATAGACAATGTTAGCCGAGTCATATAAGTACCTGCCGCGTACACAGTGGGTGGTGTTCCCACGCTTAAAAGTGGAATCCATGCCGACACTCTGAAATGTCTTACCACGTCCACCATGACAGGGTTGTATGGTGTTGTCAAATGAATCTTGGATGGCCATTCTTGGGCAGACTTTGGTTCTGTATTCAGCTTTATTAAAACCCCCTTCACGCAGGCTGAATACACTGGGGCTGTTTTCCCTGCAGCATCAGAGGCTGAGGGGTGACCTTATTGAGGTTTATAAAATCATGAGGGGCACGGATAGGGTAAATGGACAAGATCTTTTCCCTGGAGTGGGCATGTCCAGAACTAGAGGGCAAAGGCTTAGGGTGAGAGGGATAAGATTTAATAGAGACCTGAGGGGTAACTTTTTCACACAAAGGGTGGTGCGTGTATAGAATGAACTGCCAGAGGAAGTGATGTAGGCTGGTACAATTGCAACATTTAAAAGGCATCTGGATGGGTGAATGAATAGGAAGGGTTTAGAGGAATATGGGCCAAATGTTGGCAAAGGGACTAGATTAGTTTAGGATATCTGGTCGGCATGAACGTGGTGGTCCGAAGGGTCCGTTTCTGTGCTGTACAGCTCTATGACTCTCGGCTGCAGTTAGTGTAGAAATAAGGCACACAGTGACTAGATCACAAGATATAAAGACCATTGGAGATGATTGCAGGTTGTAACGCCACTATCGTCCCAAAGGACCATTGGGCTGCTCCCTCATTTGAGAGAGATAACTGGATGGTGGTGTTCCCTAAGGGTCACCGTGCCTCAGGTGAGTCACAGGGGTTCAGATGTCAGGGCCGTCATGGTAACCTCAGCTGATATGGGAATTCAATCCACGCTGTGGGTGTTTACCCTGTCTCAGACAGCAGCCTTCCCCATCACCCATAGCAAAAGGGAAATCATTGCAGAAACTATAAATAACTACATAAGCTCAAAAAGGTAGATGTATTGGCTAACTAACATTGTATACAGTTCCATTATAACCTCCTCAGTCTTGTATTTAATGATTTGACCAATAAAGATATAATAATGGTCTATTTAACCATCTTACTGACTTTCCCTGAGCATTTAAGCATCTATGGACATGGTCACCAAGATTCCTCTGATCCTTTGTACATTCTAGGGTCCGACCATTCCCTTGCCTTTTGGGTCCTCTCACGATGCTGTGTATATTGTTAGTTGGGCCACTGTTGGTGTACTGTGTGCAGCCCCTCTCATTGTATGATACAAAAGATGCGATTACACTGGAGAGGATGCAGATGAGATTCACCAGGATGCCCCCTGGGCTGGAGTGATTTGGCTGTGAATCTTTCTGAGCTAGGGACTGAGCAATTTGAACCAGAACAATGGAGAACCCAAGAGATCACATTTAAACAAATGCAATTAACATAGAATGTTATTCTAATTCACTCATGGAATTTGGGTGTCGCTGGCTGGGTCAGTATTTATTGCCCATCCCTTGTTGCCCTTAAGAACATGGTGGTGAGTTGCCATCTTGAACCACTGCAGCCCATTGGTATAGGGAGACCCACAATACAGCGCTATATTTCCAAGTCAGAATAGTGAGTTACTTGGAGGAGAACTTGCAGGGGCTGGTGTTCCCATGCATCTGCTGCCCTTGTCCTTTGAGATGGTAGTGTTCATCAGTTTGGAGGGTGTTGTCAAAGGAGATTTGGTGAGTTTCCGCAGTGCATCTTATAGACAGTACACACTGCTGCTACCAAGCATCAGTGACCAGGGGAGTAAATGTTAAAGGTGTTAGATGTGGTGCAATCATTTAGGCTGGTTTGTCCTGGATGGTTTTCAATGTTTTGAGTGACCCAGAAGCTGCAGCCATCCAAGCAAGTGGAGGCCATTCCATTGCACTCCTGAATTGTACCTTGTAGATGATAGACAGGCAGATCTTCCAGCCAATGACCTACTCTTGTTGCCATAGTATATGACTATTTCAGTGCAGTTTGTGGTCAATGGTAACTCCAGGATGTTGACAGAGTGGGTTTCAGTAATGTTAACACCATTGAACGTTAAGGGATGTTGGTTAGATTGGTGATGGTCACAGTCTAGCATTTGTATGGCACGCATTTACTTGCCACTTGTCAGCCCAAGCCTGGATATTGTCCAGATCTTGCTCCATTTGAACATGAACTGCTTCAGGGTGTGAGAAGTCATAAATGGTGCTCAATATTGTGCAATCATCGGTAACATCCCCATTTTTGACCTTATGGTGGAGGGAATGTCATTAATGACATAGCTGAAGACAGTTGGGCCAAGGACACTACCCTGGGGAACTCCTGCAGAGATGTCCTGGAGCTGAGATGACTGACCTCCAACAACCCAAGCCATCTTCCTATGTGTCAGGTATCACTCCAACCAGCAGAGAGCTTGTGCCTGATACCCATTGATTCCAGTTTTGTGAGGGCTCCTTGATGCCACACTTGGTCTTGATGTCAAGGGCTGTCACTCTCACCTCCCCTCTGGAATTCAGCTCCTTTGTCCATGTTTGAGCCAAGGCTGTAATGAGGTCAGGAGCTGAGTGACCCTGGCGGAACCCAAACTGGGCGACACTGAGCAGGTTATTGCTGAGCAGGTACTGCTTGATAGCACTACCGATGACACTTCCCATCACTTGTGTCCATGATGGGTCAAGAAAATCCTGATTGTCATAATGACAGCCATGATTGGGCACTGAAAAGAGTTAATTAGATAAGGGGCAGGATAAAAGACATGAAGCAGAGATGAAGCAGAGACCATGACACAAGAGACAAGGGGCAAACAGAAAGAAATCTGAAGATTGCAGACTAAAGTGGCAAAAGCAGTCTGAGTGCAGTGAGTGTTAAACAGTAAATCACTGACTGAGCTTATTGCCATAGTTTGCATAAAATTTAATAGAGTTGTTTTGATTTTGTGTCAATGAAGTAGTTTCCCAATTGAATTTTGTTGTCATGGTTCTTTCTTCAAAACAGAAGAGAAGTGGGAAAGTGATACTCAAACCTATTATGCGATGTTATTATTCATCTCTGGAGCCCGGCCGGACTCCAAACCAGGCCTCCTGGCTCAGAGATGGGGGCATTACCACTGCACCACAAGAACCCCTAAACAGATGGGTTTTATGCTGCTGAGGAGTTACATGTGGAACTTAAGGGAAGGCCAAGGAATGGGTCGAGGGTGAGCGAAGATTAGAGGTGTTATCGCACATTAGGCAATGTGAATGATAGCGTTGGAGAGTAGCGACAAACAGTGGATGCAGTGTGGGTGTTAATAGCTGGGAAAGTTCAACTCTGACAGAAAGCCAAACATGAAATGAATTACAGACCCTGGGAAGGCGGGGGTGAAGGGGAAATAGGAAATGGGGTAAAGGATGGGAGCTCATGGTCTGAAGTTGTGGAATTCAATGCTGAGTCCAGAAAGCTGTGAGGCATGATGGGAAAATAAGGGGCTGCTCTGCCAGCTTTTGTTGGTCCTTGCAGGAAGACAGCGGTGGACCTCAGAACTCTGAGCCTCGGGACAGGACGGTGCATGGAAATGGCAAGCAACTAGAAGTCACACACAGCATCAGCCAGACTGGGTTTGGCTCTCTCACTGGAAATGAGGCCACATTGCGAGCAGTGGGTGCAGTGGAATGAATTCACAGGGGTACAGATCGATAACTCAAGCCTGCCCCACCATTCAGTAAAGTCATGGCTAATCGTTTCATGGCCTCAGCTTCACTGAACTGCCTGCTCAACATAACCATAAATTCCTTTACTGTTCAGAAATCTATCAATCTTCACCTTAAAAACATGCAACGAGGTAGCCTCAACTGCTTCACTGGGCAGGGAATTCCACAGATTCACAACCCTTTGGATAAATTTCCTCCTCAACTCAGTCCTAAATCCACTCCCCCTTATTTTGAGGGGCAGAGAGGATGTAGGAGAAATTGAACTTTTGTCAACAGCATAAAATCCATCCCTTTTCCACGTCCCATCAGTTCCAAAGAATGGTTGTACCAGACTCTAAACATTAATTCTGTTTCTCTTTCCATAGATGCTGCCAGACCTTTCTTCAGCAATTTCTGTTTTTGGATCAGACCTCCAGTCTCTTCTGCATGTTTATTAAGAATGATGTTTTTCCTTGAGAGATTATTGGACAGGAAAGTTGGCGGTGAAGTAGACCTTCTGCGCCCAGGGTCTCATCCACTTCATCAGCTTTCCTTTTACTTTCTTTTCTTCTTTTTTCCTCTTGTCTGTTTTTTTTTTCTCTCTTCTACTTTATTTTACTGACTTCTTGGTGTTGAGTTCAGAGACAGCATTGGCTTTAGGGAATAGGCCCAGCAACGTGGATTCGACTAGGCCTAGCAGCACTGATGGGAGCAGGCCAAGCAGCATGGACTGGAGTAGGGGGAGGTGATGGGGAAGCAATGTCCTAGTGGTATTATCGCTGGATTGTTAATCCAGAGACCCAGATAATATTCTGGAAATCCCGCTACCACAAATGGTGGAGTCTGAACTCAATAAATATCTGGAATTACAAGTCTAATGCTGAGCATGAATCCATTGACCATTGTCAGAAAATCCCATCTTGTTCACGAATGTCCTTTAGGAAAGGAAACCACCATCTTTAACTGGTCTGGCCTACATGTGACTCCAGACTCACAGATTGACTTGTAACTGCCCTCTGGGCAATTTGGGAAGGGCAATAAATGCTATCTAGCCAGTAATACCCTTTTCACATGAATGAATAAAGGGGGCCCAGCAGCAATGACTGGAGTAGGCTCAGCACCACAGACAGGACTGGGGCCAGCAGCGGTGACTGGAGTGGGCCCTACAGCACGGACTGGAGTGGGCCCAGCAGCAGAGACAGGACCGGGCCCAGCAGCACGGACAGGACTGGACCCAGCAGCAGGGACAGGACTGGACCCAGCAGCAGGGACAGGACTGGGCACAGCAGCATGGACTGGATTGGGCCCAGCAGTAGTAACTGGAGTGGGCCCTACAGCATGGACTGGAGTGGGCACAGCAGCACAGACTGGAATGGCCCCAGCAGCACGGACTGGAGTGGGCCCAGCAGCACGGACAGGACTGGGCACAACAGCACGGACTGGAGTGGGCCCAGCAGCAGGGACAGGACTGGACCCAGCAGCAGGGACAGGACTGGGCCCAGCAGCATGGACTGGATTGGGCCCAGCAGCGGTAACTGGAGTGGGCCCTACAGCATGGACTGGAGTGGGCACAGCAGCACAGACTGGAATGGGCCCAGCAGCACGGACTGGAGTGGGCCCAGCAGCAGGGACAGGACTGGGCCCAGCAGCATGGACTGGAGTGGGCCCAGCAGCGGTGACTGGAGTGGGCCCTACAGCATGGACTGGAGTGGGCACAGCAGCACAGACTGGAATGGGCCCAGCAGCAGGGACAGGACTGGGCCCAGCAGCACGGACTGGAATGGGCGCAGCAGTAAAGACTGGATTGGGCCCAGCAGCAGGGACTGGAATGGGCCCAGCAGCACGGACTGGAATGGGCCCAGCAGCACAGACTGGATTGGGCCCAGCAGCAGGGACTGGAGTGGGCCCAGCAGCACAGACTGGAGTGGGCCCTGAAACATGGACTGGAGTGGGACCGGTAGCACGGACTGGAATGGGCCCAGCAGCATGGACTAGAGTGGGCCCAGTAGTGGGGACTGGAGTGGGCCCTGCAGTGGAGAATCGCAGTGGTTTCAGAGGTGAGATTAGGTTCCTAGCAGCTTCTTCATTGACAAGGTAGTCTTAGCGCTGACTCATGGCTGCTGCAGTGGAGGTGAGTTGGGTTCCCGGTGCCGTCCATGTCCAGTGTAGATTCTTGGAGGTGGTGGCAGAGGTAAATTTGGGCCGAGTTTGTGACCCGGGAGCATCAGCAGCGATTGCGTTGGTGAGGGCCGGTCCAAAAGGGAGTCAGGGCGGTGGTAGGGTTGAATTTGCACTGGTTCTAGACCCCATGGCATCACTGACATCCGCATTGGCGAGGTTCATTGAGGCAAAAGTGAGGACCGCCAATGCTGGAAACCAGAGTTTAGATCAGAGTGGTGCTGGAAAAGCAGGTCAGGCAGCATCTGAGGAGCAGGAAAATCGACGTTTTGGGCGAAAGCCCTTCATCAGACTTCAACGCGGACTCATCGTGGCGAGGGCGTGGTGGAGGTGAGACGGGTGACTTCTATTCCAGCCATGGCAGTGTGGCATAGGGGATCTGTGCCTGGCTGCCAGTCCTCTGGTCTGTGGAAGACCACTCAAGAAGAAGAACTTAATTCTTCTACCTCGTCATTGCTGGCAAAACACTCTCTATCAAAGGTACCTGTTTCTTATAAAACATCTTTGCAGGAAAAAACTGAAAATGACCCAGGGAGATGTGCAGCTGAAAGAAGGCAGACACAGACAAGGACGGCTGCTGTCTGGTTTTGAACATTAAGTTGCTGAAATTTTAATAGGGGCTTTTATTGGATCAGTATATTGTTATTGAGTTGGAGGTAGATAATAAGCCTTTAAGGAGGCTTAGAGTTGGAGATGTTTAATGTTCATTTTTAGAGTTAAAGAATAACTTGATTTTTTTCTTTCAATAGTGGATTTTGGGAGTTCTCTGTCACACATACTCTAACAGACTAAGGGGCGAGGTGAGCTTTTCTGGGAGTTTGGTTTAATTAGCGGAAGGATTCTCTGCCATGTCCGTGGCCCCATGGAGAAGCAGTCAAGAAGAATGTAATTGTTTTGCCTTTGTATTCTTTATCTTGCTTTATTTTTCTGGGTTTTAAAATGGCGCCAGGCAGTGACAACACTATACAACACTTTTCACTGTATTTTGTAATAAGGTACACTTGACAATAAATAAATCAAATCAAATCAAGGATGAATCAAATGGCTGTTGACTGATTGCACTGTCGTCTGACTCAGCCCAACGTCTTCTAGACCCTGATCTGCCACACTCACCTCACTTATACTCTGCCACTGGGACATTACGTGATTGGGGGGGGGGGAGGTGACAAGTCAAAGGATCATGGGCACCCACTGAAAAATAAAGCTGAATGTCTTTCTCACGCAGAATGTTCCTCCAGTCCTTACAAATATGAAATCGGTTTGCATTTAAATGGTAACCGAGGGGTCGCGGAGAATCTAATCGCACTAGAGAAGATTTCCTGAGACTGACAGTAAAAGGAATTGTGTACTGTTAATCAAAATGTGAGAAAGGGCAGTCAGTTGTATTGAAAGGTTGGAGATGGATATAGTAAAAAGCTTGAGCTGCCTGTGTCTTGCTGAATCCAGGCAAATTATGAAGTAAACTGGAAGCAGTGAGCTATGAATAGAATATTGTAAATTGTGTTGAATTTTATTGTGTCTCTTTTCATAGTGGGATTGAAGGCTATGAAAGGAAAAGAAATATGTTGATATTTTGCGACTGCATTGAAGCCATTTGTGAGAATTTGGGGTTCAGTAATAACAACAACCTGCATTTATTTAGTGTCCTTAACCTCACGGATGTCTCAAGGTAAGTGTGCTGGGTCCTGACAACACAGGCTGCGCCTGGATTATAGAGAGGCTGTGGAGTTAGGTTAAAGAGATTAGTTTAAGGGTTTTGCAAGATGGAGACCAGGAGAAGGTAAGTTCTAAAGAATAGAACCAAGCCAGCTAAACACTCTTATCATCAAAAACTCTTTTCATTTCTATAACTATCTAAAGTCTTTCAAAACCTCTCCACAATTGTTGTGATCCCAGCTGATGTTATTAGAGGATAATTTCAATCCCAGTAGGAACTCAGTTTGGTAGATTTTTTTTTAAACATGGCCGTTTTTCACTGAAACGCAGACACACAATGCTGCAGATTTAGCCATGGGAAACACAGGGGTACACGGATAGGTCACTCTTAGAGGGGTTGGTGTGGACTCAGTGGGCCGAATGGCCTGTTTCCACGCTGTACCTACATTAAAGGAACCCCACACAGACACAGGGAGAATGTGTAAACTCCACACATGCTGGAATCAAACCTGGGTTCCTGGCACTGTGAGGCAGCAGTGCTAACCACTGAGCCACCATGCTGCCCCCATGTTACTCCAGGGCATTACTGAGTAAGTGCCTCACTGTCAGTGTTACTCTCTTTCAAGTAATGTCTTGAACTCTGTTCAGTGAATGTAAAGGAGACCGTAGCATTATTTCAGAAAAGAATGTTGTGTTTGCCTCTGCCCTGGCCAAAGGTTATCCTTCAACCGTTTCATTTGTGAAGACGAAGATTACCAATAAAGCTGAAGTTTATTATACAAAATAAATTTTGATAAGAGAATAAAATAAACTATTTGTATAACACAAATTTAAAGATTTCAAAGCCCATGGTAAAATACAATCCCAAAAGCACTTTTTTACAATACTCACCCCAAGAGAGAATTCATTTCACTTTCACATCCATAGACCATACGTTGTCTGGAATGATCTGCCTGTACTACATGCACAAAACAATTTTTTTTCACTATACTTACATACATATGACAATAATAAATTAAATCAAAACAAGTAGTTTAACTGTGGCTTTAATTCCCCATGTTGAGAATTTAATAGTCTCTTCCAGGAACTTTCACATGTTTGAACTTAGACTTTCTCAGCTTCAAATGACTCCGTCAGACTTGTACCAAAACACTTCTGGTCTGAACTCTATCAAAAATTACACCTTTGTTTATGATATAAATTCTTTTTTAACAAGTCCTCTCTTTACACATCCAGCTTCTACCACGAAATTGAAAATTTGCCCAAACTAATACCAAAAAGCTTTTTGTCTTCCAGGTTATGGGTTATTCTTCTAATCCCCCCAGAAAATCTGGAATCTTCTATATGAAAGCTTACATTATTGATTTTGTTCACCTGTATGCTGTCCCAGTGAAAATAAAACCTTATTACTCTCCAGTAAATCTCTCTCTAATACTTTCATTCAAAATAAATCATCATGTCTACAAAAATACTTATAAGCTAATCATTAAAATATTTCAGATGCACAGACCAAACCTACAAACCACTCAGTCAAATGATAAACTTTAAGTTAATTATACAGGTAGTTCCCCTATATTGTGTTCTTGTGCAAACTTGCATTATAGAAAATCATATTATAGAAACAGCGCTTAAAGTGTTGGCGTTGTAATTGCATTACAGTCAACACACGTTTTAAAAGTTCGCACTTTAGAAATGGTGTCCCCAGTTCTTCAGTCGTGTTACAGTGAATTCACGTTAACGAAACGCGCGTTATAGCAGAAGGACCTGTGTTAAAATAAATGTAAGTTGTACACCTTACATCACACAGTGAATACATGATCTTGAAGTATAGCCATTGTTCTAATGCAGAAAACATGATCAATTGGAAAACAGCAAAATCTTCACAAACGGAGTTCACATGAAACAATTGAAGGATAACCTTTGACCAGGGCAGAGAGGAGCACCATCACTCTTTTCTGAAATAAAGCCATGGTCTCCTTTACATTCACTGAACAGAGTTTAATACCTTACCTGAAAGCAAGTAACACTGACAATGAGGCACTTACTCAGTACTGCCCTGAAGTGTCATAGGGTGGCACAGTGGCTCAGTGGTTAATACTGCTGCCTCACAGCACCAGGGAACCATGTTCAATTCCAGCCTTGGGCAACTGTCTGTGTGGAGTTTACACATTCTCCCTGTGTCTGTGTGGGTTTCCCATAATGTACGGTACAGTGTGGAAACAGGCCATTTGGCTCATCGAGTCCACACCGACTCCTCCAAGAGCATCCCACCCAGACCTATCCCTGTAACCCTGCATTTCCCATAGCTAATCCACTTAGCCTGTCCACCTCGGATAATTTCCCATTGCCAATCACCCTAACCTGCATATCTTTAGACCGTGGAAGGAAACCAGAGTACCTGGAGGAAGCCCACGCAGATGTGGGGAGAACATAAGAACTCCACACAGCCAGTTGTTGTAGGTCCTTGGCACTGTCAGGCCTCATTGCTAACCAAAGTGGTTGAGGCTAAAACACTGAATGTTTTCAAGAAGGTGTTAGATGTGGTTCTTCAAGCTAAAGGGATGAAAGGCTATGAAAAGAGGAGACTGAATTGGATGAGAATGGGCTAATCCTGTTACTGTTCACGATGTCCCTATGTTTCACTTCTCCAAACTTGCTGGTCAATTTCCACATTGAAACTACGAGTTTTGTGGATTCATCCGGCATGTTGCAACACCTAATCAGTTGCAATTGCATCCGCAGGGATAGTTTTAACTCAGAATGTAGCTGAGATTCTGACTCTGAGCACGTTAGCCTGAATAAGGATGTCATCTCCAGTCAGTTGGCCTGAATAAGTGATCACACAATCCCTCCACTGGGGCATAGTGAAAAGCAATTAAGCAAGGACAAGTCAGTGAGATAACTAAAAAAAATTACATCAACCACGCTCAAAATCCTTACCTCAGGCTCCTGTGTGGACATTGAGTTGCAACTACCTCTCAAATTATTTATAAAGATCATTAAAACTGTGCTCTGAACAACTTATGGTCATGTAATGGTTACATTTCTGACCTTCCAGAACAATCTATAGTGGTAGTTGAAGAATTCAGTTGCAAACAAAATCAGGCACCAAAAAAATCTTGTTTTATGAAAGCAGTAAACCCATTGTGCTTTTGTCCTTTTCCAATGGGACCCTGACGTCTTTCCCCATGTCCCCAGTCTGATCCCAGTGGGACATGAGTCATAACGTGATTGTCTCTTAAATTGCCACTTCAAGTTAGCATCTGTCAGCTGTTTAAAGCTACTATACCAGACCATCTTCGCCACACAAAGCACAATGATGCACTGCAGATGTTCACCAAGGCTGCTCAAACAGCACCTTCCCAAACCCACAACCTTGGTGACTGTCTGTGTGGAGTTTGCACATTCTCTCCGTCTCTGCGTGGGTTTCCTCCGGGTGCTTGGTTCCTCCCACAGTCCAAAGATGAGGTGAATTGGCCATGCTAAATTGCCTATGGTGTTAGGTGCATTAGCCAGAGGAAATTGGGTCTGGATGGGTTATTCTTCCGAGGGTCAGTGTGGACTTGTTGGGCAAAATCATATGGAACAATGGGCTAAGAAGTGTCAGATGGAGTTTAATTTAGGTAAATGCAAGGTGCTACATTTTGGTAAAGCAAATCTTAACAGGGCTTATACACTTAATGGTAAGGTCCTAGGGAGTGTTGCTGAACAAAGAGACCTTGGAGTGCAGGTTCATAGCTCCTTGAAAGTGAAGTCACAGGTAGATAGGATAGTGAAGAAGGCGTTTGGTATGCTTTCCTTTATTGGCCAGAGTATTGATCCCTGGAGCATCGGAGGCTGAGGGGTGACCTTATTGAGGTTTACAAAATTATGAGGGGCATGGATAGGGTGAATAGACAAAGTCTTTTCCCTGGGGTCAGGGAGTCCAGATCTAGAGGGCATAGGTTTAGGGTGAGAATGGAAAGATATAACAGAGGCCTAAGAGGCAACATTTTCACACAGAGGCTGGTACCGTGTGTGGAATGAGCTGCCAGAGGAAGTGGTGGAGGCTGGTACGATTGCAACATTTAGAAGGCATTTGGATGTGTATATGAATAGGAAGGATTTGGAGAGATATGGGTCGGGTGCTGGCAGGTGGGACTAGATTGGGTTGGGATATCTGGTCAGCATGGACGGGTTGGACCGAAGAGTCTGTTTCCGTGCCGTACATCTCTATGACTCTACGACTCTAAATGGCCTGTTTCCAACTGTCGGGAATCTAATCTGTGGAGAATCTATCTAATGTGCAGGTTAGGTCATGCTATATTTTCCATAGTGTTCAGGGATGTGTAGGTTAGGTGCATTAGTCAGGGGTAAATGTAGAGTAATAAGGTAGGGGGATGGATCTAGATGAGTTGCTCTTTAGAGGGTTGGTGTGGACTTGTTGGGTTAAATGGCCTGTTTCCACACTGTAGGGATTCTATGACTCCACTTCCATCCAGAAGGACAACGGCAGCCGATACATGGGAACATCACCTCCTGCAAGTTTCCCTCTGAGCCATTCATCACCCTGACTTGGAAATAAATCCATGATGTGGAGGTGCCAGTGTTGGACTGGGGTGGACAAAGTCAGAAGTCACATGACACCGGGTTATAATCCAACAGGTTTAATTTGAAATCACAAGCTTTCAGTGCACTGCTCCTTTGTCTGAAAGAACTCCGAAAGCTTGAGGTTTCAAATAAACCTATTGGACTATAACTTGGTGTCGCGTGATTAGATTAGATTAGATTAGATTACAGTGTAGAAACAGGCCCTTCGGCCCAACAAGTCCACACCGACCCGCCGAAGCGAAACCCACCCATACCCCTACATTTACCCTTTACCTAATACTACGGGCAATTTAGTATGGCCAATTCACCTGACCCTGCACATCTTTGTGATGTGGGAGGAAACCGGAGCACCCAGAGGAAACCCACGCAGACACGGGGAGAACGTGCAAACTCCACACATTCAGTCGCCTGAGGCGGGAAATGAACCCGGGTCTCTGGCGCTGTGAGGCAGCAGTGCTAACCACTGTGCCACCGTGCCGCCCGTGACTTCTGACTTTGGAAATATATCGCTGTTCCTTCAGTGTCACTGGGTCAAAATCCTGGAGCTCACTCCCTAACAGTAATGTGAATGTCCCTGTATGACACAGACTGCAGTGCTTCAGGAAGCTCGCTCTCTATCACCTCCTCATGGGCAATTAGGGACGGGCAATAAATGCTGACCGAACCATCCATGCTCATGTCCTCTTAAAGCGAGAACAAGGAAAAGGTAAATAAATAACAATCTTACTTTGGAGAGGGTGCAGAGGAGGTTCACCGGGATGTTGCCTGGTATGGAGGGCGCTAGCTATGAAGAGAGGTTGACTGGATTAGGATTATTTGCATTGGAAAGACAGAGGTTGAAGGGGGACCTGATTGAGGTCTGCAAAATCATGAGAGGTATAGACAGGGTGGACAGCAAGAGGCTTTTTACCCAGAATGGGGGGTCAATTACTAGGAGTCACAAGTTAAAGGTCAGAGGGGAGAAGTTTAAGGGAGATATGAATGGAAAGTTCTTTACGTAGAGAGTGGTGGGTGCCTGGAACATGTTGCTAGCGGAGGTATTAGAGGCGGGACGATAGCGTTATTTAAGATGTATCTAGACAGATACATGAATGGGCAGGGAGCAGAAGGATACAGACCCTTAGACAATAGGCGGCAGGTTTAAATAGAGGATCTGGATCAGCACAGGCTTGGAGGGCTGAAGGACCTGTTCCTGTGCTGGAATGTTCTTTGTTCTTTGTCTTTTTAATGGCTCACCATCATCTAGTTCTTAAAATAATTATTTGATGGATTATTCTTGCCAACAATGTCCATGTCTTGCCAAAAATCCATCAAACAAACATCACAACTGGGCCACAATTAGAATGAAGTAAAACAAAGAATGCCGAAGAAGAGTAACTGGGCCCAGAACATTAACACTACTTTCCCTCCACAGAGACTACCAGGCCTGCTGACTCCTGGTTTTGTGTGAGGGCCAAGTTGAGGGCTATAATTGGTTAAGACCATATTCAAAGAGTTTTGAAGAATGAGGAGAGAAATATGTAAAGTTCTGACTGGGCTGGACCGGGGAAATGCAGGAAAGGTGTTCCTGAAGACTGGAGTATGGAACTAGGGGGTCACAGTCTTAGGATACAAGGTAGGCCATTTGGTACTGAGGTGAGGAGAAATGTCTTCAACCAGAGAGTGGGGATTCTTTGCCACAGAAAGTGGTTCAGGCCTAAATACTGAATGTTTTCAAGGAGCTAGATATAGTTCTTAGTAGTGAGTTTTGTGAATCACCACCCCCGAGAAAAAGATCAGGAAATGACATCACCACAGGAAATGACATCACCAACTCGAAGAAACCCAAACGTACAAATAGAAAGCAGGAATCATGGACAGTGCTTTGCCTGGAGGCCCACTGAAGATGTTACCTAGTAAGGTGACGAAACATCTGTAAATGAACCTTCCACCTCAGCGAGTTCTTAGTGCTGAAGGACTCAGAGGATATGGGGAAAAAGTGGGAACAGGAGACCGAGTTGGATGGTCAGTCATGATCGTGTTGGTGGTGGAACTATCTTTCTGTAATGTGGTGATTAGCTTTGGACAGCTGCCCCAAATTACGTGGGGTAGACACAATGGACTTCTATTCTGTACTCTTCTACCCTTCCGATGATTTCTAAAACATTGCTTCCTTTTATGAGCATGAATCATCCTGAGTGAACATAAGAATATAATAAGGACAGAAGGCTCAGGAACAGGAATGCGGAATTCAGCCCCTCCAGCCTGCTCCATCATGGCTGACCTCATTTCAGCCTCAAGTCCCCAATTCCACAGTTTCATGACCCTTTGAGAAAAGTACTTCCTCCTCATCTCTGTTTTAAATCTGCCTGGCCTTAGAATAAAACTATAGAATTTGCTATAAAACCTATGTCTTATGATCTTACACTCCACAACCACTTGACGAAGGGGCAGCGCTCTGAAAGCTAGTACTTCCAAGTAAACCTGTTGGACTATAACCTGGTGTTGTGTGATTGTTTTAGCATAAAACTGTGACCTTTTATTCTCAATTATCGCATAAGGGGAAACACCTGCTCTCTATCTACTCTGTCAATACACGGTGGCACAGTGGTTAGCACTGCTGCCTCACAGCGCCAGAGACCTGGGTTCAATTCCTCAGGTGACTCTCTGTGTGGAGTTTGCACGTTCTCCCCGTGTCTGCGTGGGTTTCCTCCGGGTGATCCGGTTTCCTCCCACAGTCCAAAAATGTGCAGGTTAGGTGAATTGGCCAAGTTAAATTGCCCGTAGTGTTAGGTGAAGGGGTAAATGTAGGGGAATGGGTCTGGGTGGGTTGCGCTTCGGCCGAAGGGTACATTCTGACAGTTGAGCGTGTTGTAGACAACTGTGAAAAGTGAATTGCTGCCAAGCGCAGGGCTGGGGCCTTGTCAATAATGGTCTCTGTTACACTTGAAGCAGAATTCTGCAGGGGACATTCATTGCTTATGTTTGATTAGATTAGATTCCCTACAGTGTGGAAACAGGCCCTTTGGCCCAACCAGTCCACACCAACCCTCCGAAGAGTAACCCACCCACACCCATTTCCCTCTGACTAATGCACCTAACACTACAGGCAATTTAGCATGGCCAATTCATCTGACCTGCACATCTTTGGACTGTGGGAGGAAACTGGAGCACCCAGAAGAAACCCACACAGACATGAGGAGAACGTGCAAACTCCACATAGACAGTCGCCCGAGGTTAGAATCAAACCTGGGACCCTGGTGCTATGAGGCAGCAGTGCTAACCACTGAGCCACCATGCCGCCCATAGAATGCCTACAGTGTGGAAACAGACCCTTCGGCCCTACAAGTCCTCACCGACCCTCCGAAGTATATTCCAACCAAACCCAGTCCCCTACCCTAGGACTCTACATTTACCCCTAACCAACACATCCTGAACACTATGGGCAATTTAGCATGGCCAATTCACCCTAACCTGCACACACTGGGAGAATGTAGAAACTCCATACAGACAGTCACCTGAGGCTGGAATCGAACCTGGGTCCCTGGCGCTGTGAGGCAGCAGTGCTAACCGCAGAGTCACCGTGCTTTCCAACAAGGGCTGAGGCAAAGTTGGATTCATGAGAGAAATTGTATTCTGGCCTTGGAAAATCCAACTGTCGGCTGCGATGGAGGACGTAAGTGGGGGGGGAGAGGGCTGGATTCTACATGAGAAGGGTTGTTCGTTACAGATTGGAGTGTTCTCATTGAAGTAGTTGCAGATTACCGCAAGAGCTTTCTGTGCCTCTGTTAAGAATATATTCCTTCAGCTCCCTCTTGTGATTAAAACAGCTTGAATCAAGTATCCTTCACCACTGTTAAGACACTCAGATAATAGATGTAAACCCTCCACCTTATTACAAAGTGTTTAAAGTATTTTTAAGGATGATCATTGCAATGATCTCTCTTGCAGGAGATCATCTTTTTGAAGAATGCATTTGGTTAATCTTCAATTCTGACGTAAATTGAGTGGGAGAGAACGTTGAAATCCATATCCTCATCTCAGTCGTTTCCAAAGTAACATCAAGTCACAATCATTTATAATGGATATTGAGGCTATTCACCCCATAGTAACGGTATCACCTCAGCCCTAAAGCAGTTCAAAGCGAATCCACAGTGACTCTGTAGCAAATTTTCATTTCATGTTATTTGCTTCCAGTACTCCCCATGGCTAAACATTCCTGGTCCCTTCACACAAAGAGACATAAAGGGCCGAATCTTGGGTTGTTTTGGCTAAATCTGAGTTGCATTGAGTTATTTGGGAGGGATTTCTCTTGCGAGGTGCAGTGAGTGCTCACAGTGTATGCTACCAAACCCTTCTCATTAACTACCTCCCACCGTGTCCCTCATGTCTGATTCCAACCCGCCTTACCAGCAACCTTCCCATCGACGTTCCACGCGCGCCAATTGTGGCATTGACTTCGGGAAGTGCAGCCAGGAAGAAAATTAGCTGGAACACTGAGTATCACATGCCATTCCTCGCCACGATTCGCCACTCACCAGGAATCTGCAGAAAGACTGGAACCCCTTTGGGCCTGTGCCCACTCGGTGGAGCAATGGCGTTCCATTGGTCTGCTCTCTCACGGATGGACTCTGAACGTGGTGGGAAAAGGAGAAGATGGCACCGTGATTCCAACAGGGAACTGGAGGGGGCAGTAGAGAGGAGGCCTGTCCTCTTCCCTGAGGAGTCTGTACCACTGGTCACTGGCAGATTGGCCCGAGACTGACCCACCCAGCACCATGCCACTTCTACCCACCTGAGGAATGGCTACTCATGACTTTTTCCGCTCTGTCAGGCTAAGTTCACTCCACCTCCGCTCTTGCACACACCAACCACCAGGGCTGAGGCTCTGCACTTCCAAAATCGTCCCTTCGCTCATTCTCTCCACCAACCCCCACCCCCCCCTCCCAAAATACACACAGACACCGCGCCTCCACACCACAACCTCTCACACCCCTGTCTACTCAATGCCTGGGAATACCTCCCCAAAACTTTCGGCCAACTGCGTCAGCACTAACAATTGTGCCACCTACCTCAACCCCACTCAATCTCTCATGACAGGGGAAGAGCCCCCACAACAGGACAGAAGGGGTTTGGTCAGGTGTGGAGTGTCCAACCTTAGAGTGCACCCCAAACTATGCAGAAAGCACCCTGGGCCCACAGGAGAGGACTGGCACTGTTCCTATGGAGATGCCGTGACATCTGCGTCCCTTCAAACAACTATCCATCATGTCACTGTGACTCTTCGTCAGTGTCATCCACTGGATGTCACTTCTAACCACTGGCTACAATTTCTCCTCTCTATCTTGTGTTTATCAGGTACCAGCGGGATAGATGTGCATAAAGGGAGAATTTATAAAGAGATTAAAGTTTCATTTGTGATGCTATATACCAATGGTTTATACCTGTTTACATTTAGCTATAGTCTAATTACTTATAATACACAATAATCCCCGTTTTATACAGAAATCTGTTCTCTGCTTTCTATTAACCTTGGTCTGAAAGCCAGGTAAATTGGAATACTGTGTGTATTTTTACAAAAGAAAATTCACATTTGGTACAACTCCAGGAAAACTGGGGCTGGATGTGCAGAGCAGGACCCCAATGCATTGTAATACCAGCTAGTGGTCCTCAGGACTGAAGACTTGGTGTCAGGGATCTGGGGAACCTGGTGATTTCTCCAGGGGTGTCCCTTCCTCACAAAAAGACAGGGCAGTGCAGCGAGACACCACGCTAGAGGAGGAATCACACGCAAACCCTTCAGAGGTATTCTCTCAGGAGATGGCCAGCCATTCCACCTCTCAACTGCCTGAACCCCTCCCTCCCCAACTCCCCGCAGAGCCTCAGAAGTTGAGGGGTCACTGTGCAAGGGAGCCGGGTTCGATTCCAACCTCGGGTGACTGTCTGTGTGGAGTTTGCACATTCTCTGCGTGGGTTTCCTCTGGATGCTCTGGTTTCCTCCCACAGTCCAATGATGTGCATGTTAGATGAATTGGCCATGCTAAATTGCCCACAGTGTTCAGGGGTGTGTAGGTTAGGTGCAGTAGTCAGGGGTAAATATCGGGTAGCGGGAATGGGTCTGGGGAGTTGCTCTTTGGAGGGTTGGTGTGGACTTGTTGGGCCAAATGACCAATTTCCACACTGTAGGGGTTCTTTGGTTCTGTGATGTCTGGCCCATCCAGGTGCAAACAGCCTCGAGGTCTCCTGACCAAACCTCCAAGGCAAATGGGCTCAGCTGAAGAGCAGGACACTCCAATCCAACTGCAGACTCAGGGAGGCTTCATGGGAATGAGAGGAAAAGGAAAACTATTGAGGGCACTTTGGTGGCATGGGTGACAATGCATTGTAATTCGCTGTGCACTTCTGTGTGAATGTCACTGATATCACCTTCCATCTGGTTATTTATCTCGTTGCGTAGCTCTGAATGTCATTGTTACAGCATCCAGCATCACTTCATGGCCATAGATATTGGTCCATGGATGGAGGACTATGCAGAGAGCCTGCTGCATCATCAGGGAGCAAGAGGAACAATGCTATGGCATTGCATCGTGGAGATCACTTTGGTCCTCTTTGTACAGCATCCCCATTCCGCCATGGCCTCTGTATGCAAAAGTGAAGCTGATCATGAGTTGTTCAACAGCTGTATGTGTCAGGGAGATGCAACACCACATAGGGGGCAATGGATTAGGGTGTCCAGAGAACAGGGACTCCCTCCCAGGTATGGGTCCTGTACTATACATGAGTCTATGTGCCACGTCTCTCCCTTTTAAAACTCCAACATCAGTGGGTGCTACAAGCCCCTCCCCCACAGTATCATTTCACATATCCCACCCACTCACAGCCAATTTCCTCTACACTTCCGATTTCCCACGCAATGGAAGGTGATAATGGGTTTCCAGACTCTGCCTAGACATGTAGGCGTGACCCCAGCGCACAGTCTGGCAGCCACTGCGCAGAGAGTTCAGTGTCTCTCTCTTCTTCATGAAGAGTCATACAGGAATCGAAATATTATCTCTCTCTTTATCTCTTTCTCTCTCTCTCTCTCTCTCTGTTTCCCCACCCCCCTCTCCCCCCCAACGGATGCTAGCCATGATGTGGAGGTGCCAGGGATGGACTGGGGTGGACAAGGTCAGAAGTCACATGACACCAGGTTATAGTCCCAACAGGTTTATTTTAAATCACAAGCTTTCAGTGCACTGCTCCTGACCATCACCTGACGAAAGGACTACACTCCAAACGCTTGCGATTTCAAATGAACCTGGTGGACTTTAATCTGGTGTTGTGGGACTTCTGACCTTGTCCACAGATGCTGCCAGATTTGCTGAGTTTCTTCAGCATCTTCTGTGTTTGTATCAGATTTTCCAGCTTCCTCAGTGTTTTGCTTTCATTCGAGTGTTTGATTCACTGCTCCTTCTCTTCCAGGGTATGCCCACCTCTGCTTTTCTCTCAACAGGATATCCATTCTAATCTTCACCATCTGAAAGAGTCAGACCGGACTCAAAACATTAACTTTTTCTCTCTCTCTCTCTCTCTTCCCGCAGAAGCTGTCAGACCTGCTGAGTTTCCCCTGTGATTTCTGTGTTTGTTTCAGATCTCCGGCATCCGCAGTATAGTCCCTTTACAGGGCAACCTCAATTATCCGAACATCAAATATCCGAATTTCGGATTATCTGAACAAGATCTCAAGGTCCCATTTTTATGGGACCTTGAGATCTTGTCCATTATCCAAGCAATCTGTTAACCGAACTCTCAATTATCCAAAAAAAAACTCCCCATCCGTCTCGTTCACATAACCGAGTTTGTTCTGTATTTGATTCTAGCCACTGGTCAGAGTCAGGCTCTAAATTCATTACTAAAGGGAAAATAATTTTATCTGGAATGTGGAAGATCCCTCCAGCACCAGGAATGGAAGCAGAAATTTTGAATGTAAAACTTTTAATTTTTAAATTTTGAATTTTTAAAAAGAATGTGAGTTGATAGTTAATTCCACTGACATTTAGGGTGACAGGGTAGAGGTGTGTCTTATGAGCAAAGTTTGGGCTGGTTGGGCCAGTATCCATTGGAGTTTATAAAATAAGGAGAAAGTGAGGACTGCAGGTGCTGGAGAGCCCAAGTTGGAAAGTGTGGTGCTGGAAAAGCACAGCAGATCAGGCAGCATTCGAGGAGCAGAAGAGTCGACGTTTCGGGCATAAGCCCTTAATCAGGAATATATAAGTTGGTTTTGTTGAGTTATACAGAACCCTTAGGGCATTTGAAAGGGAAAGTGTTTTCTCTTGTGGAGGACACAGGTTAAAAATGAGGGCTTGCTCTTTAAGGTGGTGATGAGGGGATTTTTTTTTCTTTCAGAGAATCTTGAGTCTTTGGATCTCCCTTCCTGAGAGAGCTGTGGAGACACAGTCTTTATACATTGTTATGGCTGAGATCAATAGATTCTTGATTAACAACTAGGGCCACAGAATAAGGATACAGGGCAGCCTTATATGACGGAGATGAGGAGACATGTCTTCATCCAGAGCGTGATGACCCTGTGGAAGTCTCTGCTGCAGAACGCAGCTGAGGTGAACCCATTGAATATTTTCAAGAAGGGAGCATTGGAGGCTGAGGGGTGACCTCATGGAGGGACATGGATAGGGTAAGTGGGCAAGGTCTTTTCCCCAGATTAAGGAAGTCCAAACATATAGGCCATAAGATGAGAGGGGAAACATATAAAAGGGACCTAAGGGGCAATATTTTCAAACAGAAGGTGGTACATGTATGGAATGAGCTGCCAGGTGGAGGCTGGTACAATTACAGCGTTTAAGAGGCATCTGGATGGATATAGGACTAGAGGGATATGGGCCATATGCTGCAAATGGGATTAGTTCAGTTTGGGATGTCTGGTCGGTGCAGATGAGTTGGGCTGAAGGGTCTGTTTCCATGCTATATGACTCTATGATTCTAAGGAGTTACATATAGTTCTTAGGCTTAAAGGTATAAAAGGGAATGGGGAGGCAGTGGGAACTGCTGGCTGAGTTGGATAATAAGCCATGATCAGTTGAATGGCCGAGCAGGATTAAAGGGCTGAATAACCCAGTTTTATTCACATTTCTATGTGTTAGTATTTATCAGAGGAAGGTGGGAAGGTAGAATTGAGGTATTAATCTGATCAGTCCTGATCTTAATGAATAACAGAGATAGCTATTACAAAAACCTAGCTCTGAAAATGGGGAGGAACATCGATGAGATGATGGGAAAGAGATGGCGGCTGTGGGATCTCGTGGGTAACACTTCCACATAGCTGACAAAAGCATTATGGACCGAATGGTTGGCTGCTCTATTGAAATCTTTGATTCAAACTCTCGCTGTGGTAATTCATCCATCCATTGCGCACTAACAATAGACAAATTATTTTCCAATCCCAGTACAGTGCTTTTACCTGAGCAACTGTTAAAAATTTCATCTCCCATTTGGCTGCCACTTTACCTCACTAATCTAGACCCTTTCTATTGAAGTCTTTTATTGACTATCACTGCTGCTGTGACTTATTTTAATGCCATCAGCACTCTCCTTTGGACAGAGCCAAGTTATTTGCTATGTTTTCAGATGCAATTTCTCCCCCTGGAAACTCTGCTCTTTTTTATTTGCAGTACAGATGGTCTCTGTGAAGATTAATTAGCGGGTTTGAAATCTAACATGTTCCATATTTGAAACAATGAATGCAGAAGCTTCCCATTAGTCTTTACATTCACTGTCTTTTTACCTTCGATTTACTTCAACAGATGCTGCTCTGGGTTGCATTGTTCAAAACGGACCAGGTACACTTGAAGATTTATAGATCAATTCTTTCCTTACTACTGTACACCATGGGGAGGTAGGGGTAATTATAAGCACAATAGACAGAATGTTGCAGTGGGGACAAACACAGGGAGGGAGGGAGCGGACGAGATTTACTGTGGAGCACATTTGCTTGACTCAATAGCACAGTCGTGTGTCCCCGGTGTGACAATACTGAGAAGCTCCGTCTCTTTTTAAACACTCATTATGGGACGCTCAGTGCTAACGTGTATAGACACCCACGCACACTCTGAGTTCTTAATTGACACCACTATTTTAAAAACCAAACAGATTTCTGCAGTTTCTCTTGGCAGCCTTGGGACTTGCTAGCATCCAATTAGTGTGATGCAGTTTTGCTCAAAAGTTGCTCGTTATCCTCTGCTGCTGGGTAATATTTACAGGGTGCAGTTCTATGTCGGGAACTTCGGAGAACATGTCTTATTACAGCTCAGCTTAGCCCCTGAGGGCAGTGGGTCTTCACCACTGCAGTACAAAAGGTCACCATACTTCACCATGCACTATCAAGCACTGACATTTCAATACATTGTGTTCTGTGCTTAAGCTGGGGATGAACAGTTTTCCGTCTGCATAACGCTTTCGGTGCAGTCATCACATCAAGAGGTGCAGTGTTAATAGTAGCAACTAATCACTGTTGCACAGTATCTATAACAGAGTTAAAAAGAATCCCTACAGTACAGAATAGATGCCACTGAGTCTGCGCTGACCCTCCCAGGAACCATCCCATCCAATCCCAACCCAATCTCCATAAACCCCAAATAGGCCAGCATTTATTGCCCATCCCTAATTGTTATGCATCAAACAAATGCTGTGCGTCTGGAGTCGAATGTAGGCCAGACCAGGTAAGGATGGCAGATTTCCGTCCCGAAGGGCATTAGTGACTCAAAAGGTTTTTTTTTAAAGTCGACAATGGTTATATGGTTGTCATAGTCTGCATTTAATTCTGGAAGAATGGTTACACCACAGAGGAAATCTGTAATGATTCCTGATGAAGGGCTTTTGCCCGAAATGTCGACTCTCTTGCTCCTCAGATGCTGCCTGACCTGCTGTGCTTTTCCATCGCCACACTCTCGACATTACAGAAGAGGACCATTCAGTCCAACTTGATCTCTACAGCTAGCTCCTCCCACCTCCCCACCTACTCTTCATCGCCTTCATGCCTTTTATCTGCAGAAACTTGTCCGATTCCCTTTTGAAACTTTTTTTGTTGAATTTCTGTCCTGCACCATGCTCTCAGAGAGTCCCCTCCCAGTTCCCAACCACTTAAAGCATAAAATTGGATTTCCACCTTCTCCCTTTGGTTCCTTTTCCATCACCCTTCTGCCAAACGCAATCAATTCTTTCGATCCACTTTAGCAAGGCACTCATCATCATGAACAGCTCGTGTAAATCTCCTTTCCACTTTCTTGGTCTCAAGGAGAACAGTACTGGCCTCTCCAATCTATCCATAAGTCCATAACAAAACCATAAGAAATGAAAAAAGGAGGAGGCAATTCAGCCCCTCAAGCTCACTGTGCTATTCAATAGGATCACAATTGATTCAACTTCCACTTTCCTTCCCTTTCCCCAAAACCCTTGATTTCCTGACTGATCAAGAATCTCTCTCTCTCTCTCAGCCTCAGTTATGCACAGGGACTCTGCCCCCACAGCTCTCTTGGTAAGGAGTTCCAAAAAGTCTGAGAGTAGACATTCCTTCTCATCTCAGTCTTAAGTTGGCACCCCTTCATTCTGAGACTACACCCTCTGGTCCTAGACTCTCCCATGAGGGGAAACATCCTCTCAGCATTGACCCTGTCAAGCCCCTTAAAAATCAATGAGATCACCTCTCCTTCTTCTAAACTCCAGTGAGTAAAGTCCCAACCTGTTTAGCCTTTGCTCAGAAAACAATCGATCCATATCATGGATCATCCAAGTGAAACAAAAACAGAAATTGCTGAAAAAATGCTCAGCAGGTCAGGCAGTCTCTGTGAGGAGGGATTCTGGATCAGTGGTGCTGGAAGAGCACAGCAATTCAGGCAGCATCTGAGGACAGGCAAAATCGACATTTCGGGCAAAAGCCCTTTTTATTCCTGATGAAGGGCTTTTGCCCGAAACGTCGATTTTGCCTGTCCTCAGATGCTGCCTGAATTGCTGTGCTCTTCCAGCACCACTGATCCAGAATCTGGTTTCCAGCATCTGCAGTCATTGTTTTTACCTCTGTGAGGAGGGAGCAGAGTTATCATTTTGGTTTCAGTGACCCTTCTTCAGAATTATTCTCTCCACAGATGCTTCCAAACCAGCTGAGTTTCTATACAGCAACTTCTGTTTGGAATCCAGATTTCCAGCATGTGTATTTCTTCTCCTTTATCATCTCTGTGAATCTTCTCTGAACTGCCTCCAATGAAATTATGTCTTTCCTTAAGTAAAGGGACTGAAACTGATCACAAGATGTGGTCTCACTAGCACCTTTTACAGTCGCAGTAAGACTTGCCCACTCTTCAACTCCACTCCCCATGAATAAGACATGTAATTGAGATCCTTCATCACTGGAATTACTCTTGCCAATCCTTTCTGCACCATCAGTCACAGATATGGGCAATTTTGAACTGCTACAAGATAACGACAACTCTAAAATCTCAAATCCAAGATCCTTGCCTTTCGCCACCTTACTGGTTCCTCAGCGTCTAAAAACACATCCATCTCTATGTTGATCCCACACCTTGTGACTCAGAGATGAGTGTGCTATTACCTCTTAGTGACCTATTAGTTATTGGTCATTAAGTGCGTTGAGGTCATGAAAACTACTTTCAAAGTGCGTATCTTTCTTTGATTAATGATGATGTCACTGGGAGAGCAGACTCTGAGTCAGCTGGTTAGATTGTTCTGGCCATAATTCTTGCACTTCTGCACAGCATCTAACTTTCCTCAGCTCACAGAGTGAGACTACTTATGCTGGGCACATTTACACACTGAATGATATTGTTCCTATTTCATGGTAAATTAGTCAGCAAGTTCAGCTTGTATTCATCTCCATCGTGTGGTTTCCAGTCAGCAGTTTATCCAGCTATCCCTCTATGTTATTTTAATTTAAGCTCAGCTTCTGTGATGGTTCCAAATGATCCAGTGCTTGCGTTAGCAGGGCATACCTGCATTGTCTCGTGAGCGATATCACTTCAACAGCCTCTGACTCAGTCATTCTGCTGCATCAGGCACACAGCTGATTGACAGGGGCTCTGCTCAGAATGCAGGACCCCCACCCTAAAGGAAACAGCAGGTAGCCACCAAGTTGAGCTGAAACAAATGCAGATAGTTTACAGCACATGATCGTGCCATCTCTGCAAATTATTTCTCATGTTTTATGGAGGTGACGCCCTGTCCTTTCCCCACGATTTGTGCTATTTATTTATGAGCTCTGTCTCTCACTCAAACATCTTGTCTGCCTCTCTCCCAAGCATGCAAACGGGATCTCGCTTTCAGTCTGTCTCACTTGATCGATCTGTTGCTTTTTAACAAAAGGCAGGCATGCATTTGTATAGCGCTTTTCATGATGCACTGACCACCGCAAAGTGATGCACAACTGATGACAAAATGCAACTACTGTTAAAATGTAGCAGTAATGTTTTGCACATAGCAACCTCCAATTAGCAACAATCTGACCGTAATCATTTTGTGTGAGGCTGACTGAGGGTACAATAATGGGCATGGCACAGAGGAGAACGTTCCCAGTTTCCTTCAAAATAAATGCCCCCTAAAAAAAAATCCAACTTTCAAATAATGTCTGACTGCCCCGGGCCTTCCCAAAGCAGCTAACTCTATAGTGCAGCACTCCCTCAGTACTGCAGTCGAATGAGAGCCTTGCTTTATTCTTATGTCCAAGCCTTCGACTGAGATTTGACCTCAGAACCTTGAGCCTCAGGGACAAACATTTACCAACTGAGATTGGGAGATACATCAACAAAATCACTGAACTAACAATCCAGAGGACCAGCTGCTAGCTGGTGGAACTTAAATTCAAATTAATTCCTAACGCTGGAATTGAAAGTCTCAATAACAGTGATCCGAAACGTCGATTTTGCTGCTCCTCGGATGCTACCTGAACTGCTGTGCTCTTCCAGCACCACTAATCCAAAATCTGGTTTCCAGTATCTGCAGTCTTTGTTTTTACCTATAAAACTAATTGTCATAAAACCCTTCTAACTCACTAAGGCACAGTGGTTCAATGATTAACTCTGCTGCCTCACAGCATCAGGGACCCCATTTCGACTGTGTGGAGTTTGCACATTCTCCCCTGCATCTGCATGGGTTTCCTCCAGGTGCTCCGGTTTCCTCCCATAGTCCAAAGACATGCAGGTTAGGTGAACTGGCCATGCTGAATTGCCCCATAGTGTTCAGGGATGTGTAGGTCAGGTGCATTAGTCAGGCGTAAAATGTAGGGGAATGGGTATGGGTGGGTTACTCTTTGGAGTGTTGATGTGGTCTTGTTGGGCCAAAGGGCCTGCTTCCACACTGTAGGGATTCTAATGTCCTTTAGGGAAGGAAATCTGCCATCTTTACTGGCTCTGGCCTACATGGCCCCATCTACAAAATGCACTGCAACAACATATCAAAGCTCCTTCAACAGCACCTGCCAAAGTCCTTGACCATCAAGAAGGACAAGGGCAGCAGATACATGGGAACACCACCACCTCCAAGTTATCCTCCAAGCCAGTCACCACCCTGTCTTGGAAATACATTCAGATCCGCCGTCATTTCCGCCACCTCCAAACGGACCCCACCACCAAGGATATATTTCCCTCCCCTCCCCTATCAGCATTCCGTAAAGACCACTCCCTCCGTGACTCCTTCGTCAGATCCACACCCCCCACCAACCCAACCTCCACTCCCCGCACCTTCCCCTGCAACCGCAGGAGGTGCAAGACTTGCGCCACCTTCCCCTGCAACCGCAGGAGGTGCAAGACTTGCGCCACCTTCCCCTGCAACCGCAGGAGGTGCAAGACTTGCGCCACCTTCCCCTGCAACCGCAGGAGGTGCAAGACTTGCGCCACCTTCCCCTGCAACCGCAGGAGGTGCAAGACTTGCGCCACCTTCCCCTGCAACCGCAGGAGGTGCAAGACTTGCGCCACCTTCCCCTGCAACCGCAGGAGGTGCAAGACTTGCGCCACCTTCCCCTGCAACCGCAGGAGGTGCAAGACTTGCGCCACCTTCCCCTGCAACCGCAGGAGGTGCAAGACTTGCGCCACCTTCCCCTGCAACCGCAGGAGGTGCAAGACTTGCGCCACCTTCCCCTGCAACCGCAGGAGGTGCAAGACTTGCGCCACCTTCCCCTGCAACCGCAGGAGGTGCAAGACTTGCGCCACCTTCCCCTGCAACCGCAGGAGGTGCAAGACTTGCGCCACCTTCCCCTGCAACCGCAGGAGGTGCAAGACTTGCGCCACCTTCCCCTGCAACCGCAGGAGGTGCAAGACTTGCGCCACCTTCCCCTGCAACCGCAGGAGGTGCAAGACTTGCGCCACCTTCCCCTGCAAGCCCCTCCCCCAAGTCCCTTCTCCCTACCTTTTATCTTAGCCTGCTGGGCAAACTTTCCTCATTCCTGAAGAAGGGCTTATGCCCGAAACGTCGATTCTCCTGTTCCCTGGATGCTGCCTGACCTGCTGCGCTTTTCCAGCAACACATTTTCAGCTTTGGGTCCAGTGACCCTCCTTCAGAACTACAACTGATCTGTTTACTTCCAAGTATTACTGGGTTGTTACTTTCTTTTCCTCTGTGATTTCTGTCAGTCGGATCCCCCTCTACTGCAGCCTCCACCTATGGGTGGAAATTTGGAAGGCCAATCAGGAAAGAACTGGAATTTATTTAAATCCGGACTTGACAAAAGCATAGATGAGGTTTCTGGACTGAGGCAGGGCTGTTTGTCATATAGTGACACATTCTTAAAGCTCGGAGATGCAATCATTCTGAGTACACAGTTGCCAGGATCTTTGATATGTTGAAATGGTTGAGTAATCACACTTCATATTTGTAGAAAGGTTGAGAAGGTTTTCAGTTTAAACATTGCAGGCTGCTTGTAGAGAGGGTGGTGCCCATCCTGATTCTTACTGGTTCTGATCTTTTAAATTCACTCCTGGGATGAGGGCATTGCTGTCCAGGCTAATTGACCAGGAGGGCAGTTAATTTACTGCGGGTTTGGAGTCATGTGTAGGCCAGGATAGACACTAATTGACCAGGAGGGAAGTTAAATTGCTGTGAGTCTGGAGTCACATGTAGGCCAGGATAGACGCTAATTGACCAGGAGGGCAGTTGTACTGTTGTGGGTCTGGAGTCACATGTTGGCCAGGCCTACTTTCCTTCCCTAAAGGACATTAGTGACCAGACAGGATTTGTCCCAAAAATTGATAATGATTTCATGGTCATCATTAGAACCTTAATTCCCATTTATTTTATTGAATTTACCTACCATGACAGGTTCTTACCTCAGTCTCTGGATTAACAGATCAGCAATAATACCACTAGACCATTGCCTCCCCAAATACAGGACAGCTCCTCCACGTGCAGGTCTGAAATTGCTGCTGCAACATCTATCTCGACACTTCAGTTCCTAATTTCCATCTATATGTAATAATATGCACCAAGAACGTATATCACCTGAATACTGTTCCCCTGTCTGAAGCAGTGTATTTCCTCCTGATTCATGGAAAGCAGCGTTCGCTTGCTCAACAGCTTTTCCAGTGGCCAAGTATGAGAGGCCACACTACTCAAAACACAGGAACATGGAAAACAGGAACAGGCAATGGGCATTTGGACCTTCAGGTGGGCCCTGCCAGTGAATAGGCAGGAGGCTGGAAGAACACAGCAAACCAGGCAGCATCAAGCGGTGGAGGATGTTCTGAAGAAGTGTGACACCCCGAAACGTTGACTTCTCCATCGCCTGATGCTTCCCCGCTTGCTGTGTTCAACCAGCCTCCTGCCTGTCTACCTTGGCTTCCAGCATCTGCAGCTTTTTTGTCTCCTGCCAATGAATAGGCTCGTCATCATCATCATCAGCATCATCGGCGCCCCCGCGCAGACACAGATGACTCTCTTCCACTCTCAAGATGAGTCCATAGGTGGCTGTACAGCCTGATATAGCTACCGCGGGCTCTGCCTCACTTTGTCTGTAGGTGGTCATGGGAATGAATGGTCGGGTGTGGGTTTGGTAGCGCACTCCTTATGCTGCTTTCACCTGGTTTCTGCTTTTTCCCGACAGCAAGTCTCGAGGTACTCAACACCTTCCCGCATACTCCTCCTCCACTTTGGACGGTTTTGGGGGCCAGTGATTCCCAGGTGTTTGTGGGAATGTCACACTTCACCAGTGAGGCCCTAAGGGTAACTCTGAGATGCTTCCTCTTTCCACTGGGAGTGAGCTGGGAGGAGAGCACCTGCCTGGGGAGTCGGTCATGAAGACAGAGGCTCATCGCTGTTCCTGCTTTTGCCCCCATACTGTTTGATTCCCCTTAGAAATGTATCTAACTCCTTTGTGAAATCATTCAATGTTTTGGCCTCAACTGCTTTCCGTGGCAGAAAATTCTACAGCCCTACCACTCACTGGATGAAGACATTTCTCCTCATCTTCTGCCGACTTCTCTGGGAACCTGGAGTGTAACCTGGTGATTTCTCCTCTTGACAGTCTTCATCAAAGCGAAGATATTTCAGTGTTACTTTTAGTGAAGGATTCACATTGAAGTTTATTTGGTTGTGTGAACAGTGCCTTTCCTCTCCCTGAAAATTTAATAGCTGTTAAATTGAACATAAGCCAAATAGAATTATCCATTTTGACCCCAGCAGTATGCCTAAGTAACTTTGTTAAAGTGAAGTCTGTTACAGTTATTGCACGCTATAGTTTCGGCTCAGCTTGTTTGCAGTATAAATATGGGAATGGCGTGAATCCCAAATACTGAAGTGTGAGAAATTGTTATAACACCCAGATACCACACCTCTTGTTGTTAAGTCTCTCAAAAGTATCACAAAGCATTTGCATTGATTTGACATACAGTAGCTGTTATTGCACACTGAAATACAACAACCATTTTCTTCAGGATCCTTTACAACACGGATACAGGCCATTCAGCCCAACTAGACTAGACTAGACTCTTTATACCTTACATACAATTGATCTTCTGCCCAAATGCATCCTGCATCCGAATTTCTGGATATCTGCCGCTTATCTACAAAAGGGAACAGACCTTATCCCCGAGTAACAGGAATTGACTGCACAGGAGGTGAAGGAAGACGTTTTTTTGTTTCAAAAAAATATGTTGTGCTGATAACATTTATGAAAATGCATTTGACTTAAAATATGTGGGGACTATAGAAGAAAGACAGAAGATCGTGTCAAGGGCAACATTTAATAGAAACAGTGCAGGAATGAGTGGTCAAGTAGCCTCTTTCTGCGTTTTTACAGTTCTGTGATTCTCAAAATCACCAGCAGTATAATAAAATGCAACTTATTAATTCATTCACAAGATGTGGGAGTCGCTGTTTAACCTAGTATTTATTGCCCATCCCCAATTGCCTAGAGAACTGGAGTCACCCACATTGCTGTGGGTCTGGAGTCACATGTAGGCCACTCCAGGTAAGGATGGCAGCTTCCTTCCCTAAAGGACATTAGAATGTTGAAAAGCAATCAATTTGGATGGTGTTACAATAGAATTCGCAATTGTATTTTAAACTGAATATTTCACTCTTGGTCACGATGCAGTCTAATATTTATAATATCCATTCCCCATCAGACATGTTGCTCAAGGGCAAAATATTTCAAAATGGGTAAATGCAATAGAAATAAATTTATCCCCATTCCATTCTGAGGTGCCCTGATAAATTTCAGTATTGTCAATCATAGAATTGCTACAGTTTGGGAGCAGGCCATTCAGCCTATCAAGTCCATACTAATCCTCCAAAGAGCATCTCACCCAGACCAAACCCCCTACCCTATCCCTGTAAACATACATTTCCCATGGCTAACCCACCTAGCCTGTACAATTTCCCATGACCAGTCCATCTAACCTGCACACTGGTGGGAGGAAGCCAGAGCATCCAGAGGTAACCCAGACAGACGCAGGGAGAATGTGCAAACTCCACACAGACAGTCATCTGAGGGTGGAATCGAACCCGGGTCCCTGGCGCTGAGAGGCTGCAGTCCCAACCACTGAGCCACTGTGCTGCCCTTGTACATCCCCAAACAAGTCCCCAAAAAGGGTTTGGAGAGTCTCCAATTTCTCAGTGTACTGTGGCTGAAAAGGTCTGAGACAACAACCAGCCCCTGTGAGAAAGATGAGGAGAAGCTGAGGGATGGGTGCAGGAGCAGTGGGCAGGAGGAGCAGGAGGAAGATCTAGAGAAGTGAAGCTAACACAACAGGCAGTCCATTCAGATCCCATTCAAATTTAGCTGCCACCAGCACAACTCGAATTGCTGTTCAAGGGATCTGGACATTGGACAATGGATCCAAACTTTCAGATTACCCTGCCATTGACACGGACAAAATCCATTTCATGGGATGTGGGCAGTGCTGTTAAAACCAACATTCCCTTTCCTAATTGCCCTTAACTGAGTGGTTTCTTTGGCTATTTCAGAGGTTGGTGACGAGTTAACACCATTTCTTTTGGTTTGGAGTTACATGTTGGCTATGATTACATGGTCAGCAATTTTTGAGACTAGCTCCATTTCGATGTCACATTGTGAAATAAGAAGGGTCAACGTGTGTCAGTGTGTGTTCTCCATGTGTGATTGTCATGGTGCAAGTTGGGAGATGTGGGGGTGAGTTACACTAAGTGAGCAAGGGCAGCTTGAAGTTATGAATGTGAAGTCAGAGTCGTTTTTGATAGAAAATCCCAGAGCTGTGTTTAAGGGTCTGGTGCATCGACACATGTCAGCCCAAAGCTAACACTGAATCATTTGGCATTTTAAGAGTCATAGATTCATACAGCATGAAGACAGACCCTTCGGTGAAACCAGTCCGTGCTGCACATAATCCCAAACTAAACTAGTCTCACCTGCCTGCTCCTGGCTCGTTTCCTCCAACCCTTTTAAATGTTGTAACTGTGCCCAAATCCACCGCTTCCTCAGGAAGTTCATTCCACATGCAAACCACCCTCAGTGTAAAAAAATTTGCCCCTCATGTCTTTTTTAAACCTCTCTCCTTTCACCTTATAAAATATGCCCCCCTAGTCTCGAAATCCCCCATCCTAGGAAAGGAAACGTTCCACTAACCCGGTCCATACCCCTCACGGTTTTATAAACCTCTGTCAGGTCACCTCTTAGGAGAAAGTGAGGACAGCAGATGCTGGAGATCAGAGTTCAGAGTGTGGTTCTGAGCACTCTCGACGCAGGTTACCCCTCAACCTCCTACGCACCAGCGAAAGAAGTCTCAGCCTATCCAGACTTCCTTTACACATCTATTTAGTGCCTCACCCAAATCATTGGGCCAACGTTGTTTATATTGAAAAAAAAACAGAAAATGCTGGAGAACCTCAGCAGGTCTGGCAGTATCTGTGGACAGAGAAGCAGACTCAATGTTTTGAATCCAGTCTAACAATTTTTCAGAATCATACTGGACTCAAAACGTTAATTCTGTTTCTGTCTCACAGATGCTGCCAGTCCTGCTGAGTTTCTCCAGCATTTTCGGTGTGCGTTTCAGACTTCCAGCATCTCCAGTATTTTCGATTTCGTAGACCTTAGTTTGACTTATTGCTGTCACGTGAACTGAGGTGCAGTGAAAAACGTTGTCCTACCTGCTTTACAGGCAGACCGTGGCATACAGTTGCATCAGGGTAACAGAACAGAGTGCAGGATACTGTGTTACAGCTGCTAAGAAGGTGTAGAGAGAGAGAGAGAGTGATCAACATTAACATTAAAGAGGTCCATTCAAAAGTCTGAAGGCTACTTGCTCCCAATTATGTCGACCCCTGGCCATTGCCATAAGAGGGTCTCTCTCTGCCTCTGTCCACCTCGAACTGCTGCATCAGAAAATCGGGGAGTTTCTCTCTCCCACTCTCTGTGTGTTGTGTTACCTGTAACTCTCTGTGCATTCTTCCATAGCTAGTTATAATACCTGCTATGGAGGCAATGAATTCCCTGCGGTGCTGCAGTCTGGCTCTGAAGCCTTGCATATACCTCTGTTGAGAGATTAAGCCACTCAGCACTGCATTTAGGAGTGACTTAAAAGACAGCATCATGTCAAAAAACACTGCCTGCATTGTCTTATTGGGCATGGGCTAAGTACACAACAGGATACCTGACGCCCATTTGACGTGAGCTCAGTTTCTGAATGAATCATCTAGTGATAATCCCAGTAGGCCAGCACCTTCTCGTTTGATAACCGACTTCTTCAAAGAACACCCAGGCTAAAATTTTGATCAGCAACTGTCCCTTACCCAAAAGAAAACAAGGGTGTCAGGCATGTGATCAAAATTTTCGCCCAGAAGCTCTTAGAAGAAGTCAGTTATCAAAGGGGAGGCGATGTCCAAATGGTTTTATTGCTAAATTTTTTAAAAAATGAAAGAACTACAGATGCTGTAAATCAGAAACAAAAACAGGAATTGCTGGAAAAGCTCAGCAGGTCGGGTAGCATCAGTGGACAGAAATCAGGGTTAACGTTTCGGAAACAATATCTAGTAATGACAACCAACATTGCTAACGTTGAACCGAGGATGGGTCACTTAATGTGAACATAGAACATAGAAGAATACAGCGCAGTACAGGCCCTTTGGCCCTCGATGTTGCGCCGATCCAAGCCCACCTAACCTATACTAACCCACTATCCTCCATATACCTATCCAATGCCCGCTTAAATGCCCATAAAGAGGGAGAGTCCACCACTGCTACTGGCAGGGCATTCCATGAACTTACGACTCGCTGAGTGAAGAACCTACCCCTAACTTCAGTCCAATATCTACCCCCCCTTAATTTAAAGCTATGCCCTCTTGTAATACCCGACTCCATACGCGGGAAAAGGTTCACACTGTCACTGAAGTGTCAGCTCTGATTTCTCTCCAAAAATGTTGCCAGACCTGCTGAGCTTTTTCAACAATTTCTGTTTCTGATTTATAGCACTTTTGGTTTTTACGTAACCAACATTGGTTGTTGTAAAAACCCAACTGGTTCAAAAGTATCCTTGAAATCATCAAATCCCTACAGTGTGGGAGCAGGCCATTCAGCCCATCAAGTCCACACTGACCATCCCAATTTCTGTAATCCTGCATTTCCCATGGCTAATCCACTTAGTTTACATATCCCTGTACACTACAGGGCTTTTCAAGCATGGCCAATCAACTTGTACATCTTTGGAGTGTGGGAGGAAACCCATACAGACAAAGGTAGAATGTGCAAACTCTCCATGGAGACAATCAACCAAGGGTGGAATTGAACCTGGGTCCCTGGTACTATGAGGCAGCAGTGCTAACCACTGAGCCATGGTGCCACCCCATTTACTGGTCTGGCCTACCTGTGACAGCAGACCCACAGCAATGCAGATGAATCTTAACTGCCCACTGGGTAATTAGTAACGGCAATAAATGCTGGCCTAGCCAGCGATACCCACATTCTGTGAATAAATTTTCAGAAAAGGAACCTTTGGAAGAAACTGGAACAGGGAGCGTCACTGGGATTTCCGTAGGTTGGTGGGGGCAATCATCTCAAAGGACCCTCATGTGGAGAGTGACATCCACTTACACTGTAGTGCCATTATAACAGGAGAACGTGATAGCAGTGTTTTTCTCTATCATAACCAAAAGTGCTATTACACACAATTAAGTGACCTTCCCACCACCAAAATCACCATGATATTCGCATTTTTTAAAAAGTTTGCATTTTAAAAACAATTACTAACCACCACGTGTGGAAACACCCGTGTAGCCAATTAAATATTTACAGCAAGGTCCATTGTGGGCAATACACTGTTATCAAAAGTGGTGTGGGGGTGGGGGCAGGGAGGAAGAGAGGGAAAGGATTAAATGAAAAAGGATTAGTGGTGCTGCCTGAACTGCTTTTCCAGCACCACTAATCCAGAATCTGGTTTCCAGCATCTGCAGTCATTGTTTTTACCTAAATAAAAAAGGAGTTAGAGGGGAAATAAAGCACTGTGTTCCCCGTGATGCTCACCCCTCTCTCTATAGGCATCAAAAGCATTGACAGACACCATGTGTTCCCTCTCCAAGGACACGCAGGCGCGACTGTAACCTGAAAGCAGTGTTCGGGTAGGGAAAGAAACACACAATAGATTGATACATGAACAAGAAATAAATGGAAGGCAATTATTGTGAGGGGAATTAAACATATGACTTTTCACATCCAATTATCTCAAATATCTATCTGGCTGTTGAAAATACATTGGTCTCACTGATAAAAGATGTAGAAGGGGATTTATTAACTTTATCACTGACATTTGGACTAACTGTGTGCCTAATAAATACTCATTCTTCACTGTGCTGGGCACTCTGCTGATGAATACCAAGCTCCTGTAGTATTGAATGTTACTCTGCTGTAACAATAAGAGGACATCAATGATTATTTTACAGCTCTTGTTAGATGAATGGATCAATCCCACTGACTTAATCAAGGAGACTATTACTGACAACAGCCTTGAACTTGTTAAAAGTTACACAGAGGGATGGTCACATGTGGTTTACATACACACTGTAGATTGAATAGTAGCACGTCAGGAAGGGGAGCATTTGAACCCAGTTGCTCTTGAAAGACCTCAATCCCCAGCCACCCACTTCTGATTTAACAGAGTCAGGACAAAGTCAGTGGAAAGTGGATGGAACTTTCTCCTCTGCTAGTTGATGGTTTGATGCTGGTTGTTCCACATGTGACAACAGCTTTGGCAGGAGGTAAGTGTTTTCGAATCATAAAGTCCAATAGGGTGACTGTGTGGAGTTTGTTTCTTCTCCCCATGTCTGCGCAGGTTTCCCTCCGGGTGCTCAGGTTTCATCACACAGTCCAAAGATGTGCAGGTTAGGGTGGATTGGCCGCACTAAATTACCCATAGTGTCCAGGGATGTGCAGGCTGTTTGGTTAGCCATGGGAAAAACAGGGTTACAGGGATGGGCTAGGGTCTGGATGGGATGCTGTTCAGAGGGTTGGTGCAGACTGGATGGGCTGAATGGCCTCTTGCTGCATAGTAAGGATTCTATGATTCAAAGAGGGACGGTGAGGAAGTGGAGCTAGCTAAGTTCCACCTACAAAGAGAGCCAACACAGCAGGCCAATGGCTTCCTTTTGTGCTGCAGCTATTCTACATGATTTGACGGGGAAAGTGAAATAAAATACTACAAATCTCTTCCCAAAATAGTCAGTAACGCTTCAAAAAAGAAGTCTTATTTTTGAATGGAGTGGACAATTATGACAACTTGAGACATTTCCAATGAATTTAGAGTGGTTGGTTTGTCAACTTCAAGGGAAACACAATATTCAGCAAAATTGCTTACATTAGCAGCAATAATTAAATTTCTGGTACATAACATTATCAATATTGCATACTTTAATTACATTAACATCAAAAATCAACAAGATCTAATCATTCAATATAGTCTAGTATCAAATTGAGTAACAATCTGTGTGGTTTTCCTTGACAGAATGTGATTGGTTATATCCTATTATTAGAAACAGAGACCTGTAGAAAAATTATGGCATGGAACAAGGCCACTCAGCTGATCCTGTCTGAGTAAACTAGATACCCATTCTAATCCCAGCTTTCAGCATCTGGTCCTATATCCTGACAGTTTCCAGCAACAGATCTGGGTTCCTGTAAAATAAGTTGAGGGTTTCCCACCTCAAGCATCAAACTGGGCAGCCAATTCCAGAGTCTCAGGGGCCTCTGGATGAAAACATTTTCCTTTATGCATCCTTCAGTCCTTCTATCAATCATCTTAAACTGGTGTCTGCTGGTGATTGACCTCTCCTGGGCAACATAGGCCTTGCCCTCTCCGCTCTAAGTCCCTCATTATCTTGTTCACCTTAATTAAGTCACCTTTCAGGTACTAAGGCAAACAACGCTGGCTTATCCAATCTTTTCTCATAGCCAGAATTTTCCAAGTCATGGCAACATTTTTGTAAATCTTCATTCTATTTATTCCAGTAAATCTAAAGAGGCGATAGACAAATCTTTGATTAGTAACAGATTAAACGGTTATAGACAGTGAATAGGTAAGAGAAGTTGAGGCTGAGCTGACATCAGCCATGGTCATATTAAATGATGGAGCAGGCTTGAATTGACTACTCTGCTCCTCATTCTTATGTTTTTAAGTTCTTATTTTCTCCCACCAGTTGCTGTAAACCTTTAACCAGTAACTAAGAGACTTTGTAATTAGTGTACCCGTTGCCCTGTGCCTCCTCTGGAAAATTGAAAGAACCTGGAGAAAGGAGATCAAAGTACGGAAAGTCCTGGACACTATGGAGTAATTTAGCACAGTCAACCCATCTAACCTGCACATCTTTGGAATGTGGGAGGAAACCCACGCAGGCACAGGGAGAACACATAAACACCACTAAGAGAGATGCCCGAGGATGGAGTCAAACCTGGGCAGTTGATGCTGTGAAGCAGCAGTGCTAATCACTCAGCCACCAAACTGCCATTAAAGGCCGTCCACAGATGGTTCACTAGTTTGACCCTGGGTATGGAGGGACGGTCTCATGAGGGGAGATAAAGTAAATTTGACCTGTATTCAATGGAATATCAAAGAATGAGAGGGCACCATATTGATATATGTAAGTTTCAGAGGGGTCTTGGCAGTGTATATGCAGTAAGGGTGTTTCCCATTGTGGAAAGGTCTAAGGCCAGAGGGTATACCCTCAGAATAAGGGATCGCCATTTAAAACTGGGATTAGATTAGATTACATTACAGTGTGGAAACAGGCCCTTCGGCCCAACAAGTCCACACTGACCCACCGAAGCGTAACCCACCCATACCCTTACATTTACCCAACACTACAGGCAATTTAGCATGGCCAATTCACCTGACCTGCACATCTTTGGACTGTGGGAGGAAACCGGAGCACACCCATGCAGACACGGGGAGAACGTGCAAACTCCACACAATCAGTCGCCTGAGGCGGGAATTGAATCCAGGTCTCTGGCGCTGTGAGGCAGCAGTGCTAACCACTGTGCCACCGTGCCACCCACAGAGATGAGGAGGAATTTCTTCCCTCAGAGAGTGGTGAATCTGTGGAATTCTTTACTGCAGAGGGCTGTTGAGGTTGGGTCATTAGGTTTGTTCAAGGCTGAGTTAGACAGAGTTTTAATCAGTAAGGGGGGTCAACAGTGAAAGGCAAGGAAGTAGAGTTGAGAATTATCAGATCAGCTACAATCTCATTCAACAGTGGAACAGGCTTGATGGGCTGAATGGCCTACACCTGCTTCTAGACCATATAAAAGAGCAGGGTAGAGGGGCTGATTAGCATATTCCTGATCCTGTGCAATTACTTCCAATGGAACAGTAAAAGCTAAAGGACATTTAATACCGATCACACAGCACCATAGGCATTAGCAGCAATACTCCACACTAAACCCCTCAAGCCTACTCTCCCCTTCAATACGATCAGAGCTGATCTGATTACTCCACATCCCTGCATACACCGATAACCTCTTACCCCATTTACATATTAAAGAGTCTATGCACCTCAACCTTAAAAATATTCAAAGACTCTGCTCCCACAGCCTTTTTCAAAACAGATTTCCAAAGATGTACCATCCTCTGAAAGAAGGAGAAAATCTCCTTATCTCTGATTCAAATATACAACCCCTTGTTTTGAAACTATGCCCAATCATTGTAGATTCTCCCACAAGAGAAAACATCCTCTTCACATCCTGTCAAGGGGCCTCAGGATACTATATGTTTCAATCAAGAGGCTTCTTGGAGGTTTATTTTAAATGATAAAGAGCTTTAATAGAATGAACAGTGAAGATGATTTCTCCTCATCAGTATTCCTCAATGTAAGAGTTTCTGATTGCAGAGCAATGAGGAGACATTCTCAATACAGACAGTTGTTAGAAGGTGAGATGTTTTGCCACACAGTCAAAGCAGAGATCATTGCATTTTTCAAAGGAAAGATGCATAAATATTTGAAGTAGGGGAACCGAATCACAGACGTTTGGAGAAAAGTAAGAAACAGATTTACCAAACTGCCAACAGGAGATGAAATAGACATGTGAAGACTTTTTTTTCTTTAATGCATTAAGTGCGAGTTCTTAAATTTGGTAAAATTCCTCACTGTTGTCACCACCGATAAGGTGGATAAACCCTTCATCCTAACTCCAAACACTAACCCCAAATCCAAACTCAAACTAACCGAACTAACCCAAACCCCAACTCAAACACCAACCCCAAATCTAACCCAGAACCTAACCCGAACCCTAACCCTAACCCTAACCCTAATCCGAACGCTAACCCTAACCCTAACCCTAACCAAGAGCGCAACCTCCCTAATCCTAACCCGAGTCCTAACCCTAACCCTACCCTTAACCCTAACCCGAACTCTAACCCTAACCCAAACCCTAACTCTATCTCACAGACCTCCCTAACCCAAATCCTCTCCCTAAGACTAAACCTAAATCCAACCCGAACATTAACGTTAAATCAATCCCTAACCCTAACCCTAATCCTAACCCGAACCCCAACCTGAACTCCAACTCTAACCCCAAAGCTAAACCCAACATCAACCCTAACTCCAACCCTAACCCCAACTCCAAACCTAGTCTAAACCCGATCTCCAATCCTAACCCCAACCCTAACCCTAACCCTAAACCTAACCCTAATAATAA
>NC_057727.1:6555639-6573032 GCF_004010195.1 Chiloscyllium plagiosum
AAACCCAACCCCAACCCCAACATTAACCACAAACCTAACCTCAACCCCAACCCCAACCCTAATCACAACATGAACCCGAAACCCAACTCAAACTCAACCCTAGCCCCAACCCTGACCCTAACGCTAACCCATATACCAACCACAACCCTAAACCTAACTCCACTGCAACCCTAACCCCAACCCTAACCTTAACTCTAATCCTAATCGTACCCTAACTCCAACCTCACCCCTAACAACATCCCTAAACTCAACCTTAACCATAACCCTAACCGCAACATCAACTCTAACCCCAAACCGAACCCCAACCCTAACCCCCAACACTAACCCCAACTCCAACCCCAACCCAAACTCAACCCTGTTAAATAGCCATGTTAAATTGCCCATAATGTTCAGGATGTGCAGGTTAGGGGGGGTTAGCCATGATAAATATTGGGTGAGCTGCTCTTTGGAGGGTCTGTGCAGACTGGATGGGTCAAATGCTCTCTTTCTGCTCTCTAAGTATTCTATGAATCGAAGTTACTGGTTTTATGCCCAGAATGATGCCCATATAAAGTTTCAGATGTAAATAAGATCAATTTTTGTAAACAGCGAAGGTTTACTGTTTTATTACTGAGTACAAGGGAACCTCCATTATCCTGCATTCAATTATCCAAATATTGGATTATCCAGCAAGATCGCAAGGTTCCAATGTTAAGTTAAACTATGTTATCCAGCATTCGATTATCCAGAATTCGATTTACCGAACGAAATACTGCCTGCCTGTGTCCTTCGGATAATCGAGATTCCTCTGTACCTCGATCCATTACATTCAAGGTACAAGTCTCTTGTGAGACTTGTGATCTGTATGTGTGAGGGCACATTACTGTCACCTACATTAAGTCAACATTAGAACAACTTTGAGCAAATACTCAGGACACTGGTTTACCTCCTTCCCAGGAGCAGACCTTTATATTCTGATGGGTGGAGTTTGCTTCAGGATAAGGGTGGCACGGTGGCTCAGAGGTTAGCGCTGCTGCCTCACAGCACCAGGGTCCCGGGTTTGATTCCAGCCTCGGGCGATTGTCTGTGTGGAGTTTGCACATTCTCCCCGTGTCTGTGTGGGTTACAAGGCTTGAGTTGGAAAGTGGGATTAGAATAGATCGGTGCTTGATGATATGATGGGCTGAAGAGCCTCACTTTGTGTTGTAAAGCTCTAAGAAAATTTTCCAACTCCATGGGCCAAATGCCTTCCTTTTTTACTGTAAAGACTCCAAGATGCTCTGACCATAAAGGATACACAGTTGTGGGGGAAGGAGTGGAGCAGAATCCCTCAAGTAGCCATCACAGATTCTGTATGGATTCCTCCTTTGCTATGACAGCCTGCGATGCCGTCAGCAAAAACTGGATATTTCATCAAAGAGAAAACAACACTGCTGCCTCATCAATGGAGCACAAATCGCACAATGGTGCGAGTGCAACAGACAAGAACAATCAGCAGAGATCGATTAGTAATCTCTGGTAGAATAAGCCGAGGCAATTATTGGAAAAATATAATTTGTCTCTGATAGCCGTATTCAGTTTGTCACATCACTTATACGGGCAAGCATGAGGCTACAAGTCTGGAGCACAGTCTGCGGGAAATTCGATGAGAGAAAGAGAAAATCAATGCATATTGAGGCACACTAAATCAATAATGGCGAAACCATCCAGGGAACAATGTTCAAAAATAACAGGATGGTACTTTATTTTATGGGGGTGTTTAGCTCCTGTACAGAGATACTTGGTGTCTGTAAGCCACTGATTTGTTTCATTTCCCTCAGAGTGTGGTTGCTGAAATTTGTATCATTCTTCGTCTATCAATTACTGTAACTAGCAGTGAAGGAGAGGGGTTATTTGTGTGAAACACACTGAGCACTAATCTCTGTAAGCAACCAAAGTATTAGGAAAGACTGGGTGCATGTCTGGGAAGAGTGTTAGAGTCAATGTGTTCATTTGCTATGGCTTAACAAGATAAAAATATCTTGGTGAAGAAATATTCAGGGGCACTAGGCCTTTACACACAGTGAACAATCATTCATTAACTCTAGACTTAAATCTTCCAATGCACTCCCAGGCTGAGATGCTATAGACATTTGCTGAATGAACCAGTTCAGAGGTATCATGACACACCTCCGGAACAAATGGAAGTTGAACCCAGGACTCCTGGTTCTAGAGAGAAAGGCACTACCACTGCACTACAACACTGGTAGACTGTATCCTTTTTTTTGCATTCCTTCATGGAATATGGGCATTGCTGGCTAGACCATCATTTATTGCCCATCTCTAATTGGCAGTTAAAGTTGATCACATTACTATGGGTCTGGAGTCACACCTAGGTCAGATCAGTTTCCTTCCCTCAAATACATTTGTGAACCAGATGGATTCCCTCCAAACATATGGGGTAATTCAAAACTCTGCTTCCTTGTCTTAACTTGTGGGACCCTGTGCTCAATGACGTTGGCTCCTGGTTTAAGTATTCCATCCTCATTTTCAATGGTTTCACTTCTCCATGTGATGGAATCCCCTCTGGAGCGATACCCCTTTAAGAGATCAAAATGTAAATGAGTGAAGTAACTGGATGTTGTCACAAGACCACAGGTCACAGGATCTCTGCACTGTAGCACTAAAGGCACAGGCTGTGTTTGGAGATAACTTTTAGATAAATCCACCAGAGATTATTCAGTGAATAGAATCTGTGTATTCCATGTGTTATATATGTAACTAAACACTATTACTGTTCTATCTCTGTAATTTTCTCTAGTCCCAAGACCCTCCAAGATCTCTATACTCCTTTAAATCCTGTGCATTCTCAATCATAATTTCACCAACAATGGAGGTTATGCCTTCAGCTGCCTTCTCCCCACCCTCTGAAATTCACTCGCTAAATCTCGTTACTTTGAGCTATTTCTTCCAACCTACCGCTTTGACCAAGCTTTCGGAAATCTGAAAAAGTTTTTTTCTTATGTTGTCTCGGTGTCAATCTTAGTTTTAGAAATCTCCTGTTGCAGCGTCCGGGGACACCTCATTGCATTAAAGATGCTCCACACATATAAATTCTTGTTGCTAATGCGTTGCTGACAGTAATGGCGAAAAGGAAGTTACTCCCCGCAGCATAAGACATAGGAGCACAGTTATGCCATTCGGCCCATCAAACCAGCTTCGCCATTCAATCATGGCAGATGTGTTTCTCAACCCCATTCTCCTGCTCTCCCAACCCCCAACCTTTGACCCTTTTGCTTGAGTTCGTATGAAAGGTTATTCTGATTGAGGGGGATTACTGATTGATTTTCTCATATATTTCCAAGGGTAATCACAGATTATTTTAATTGGAAAGTGGGGCCATTCAAGCTGAGGGCAGGATCAGGTTTGGTTGCAATGCCTTCCCCAGTTGAATAGTAAGCTAACACTTAATGTTGAGGCTTGGGTACTTAGGGCAATCCAGTAACTGAAGGGCTGTCTGCACCATTCAGGTCAAATCCCCTTCAGAAAAGGAGGAGAGAGAGAGAGAGAGAGAGAAAGAGAGAGAGAGAGAGGGAGAGCTAAAATTATCTTGTCTCTTTTGTTTTCACCAGTTTGAGACTCATTGGAAGCAGTGAATTTGACTGGGGAAGAGTAAACATTCAGAAGGTGAATGCATGGCAGATGAAGTATAATGTGGATAAATGTGAGGGAAAAGCAGGATGGCAGATTATTATCTGAATGGTTATAGATTGGAAAAGGGGGAGGTGCTGCAAGTCCATGGTGTCCTTGTACACCAGTCGCTGAAGGTGCAGCAGGCTGTAAAGAAGGTAAATGGTGTGTTGACCTTCATGGTGACAGGATTCCAGTACAGCAGTAGGGATACCTTGCTACGATTGTACAGGGCCTTGTTGGGACCACATCTGGAGTATTGTGGGCTCTTTGGTCTCTATATCTGAGGAAGGATGCTCTGGTGATGGAGGGAGTGCACACTGATTCCTGGGATGGCAGGACTGACCTATAGAGAGAGATTGGATCAGTTAGCACTATCTTCACTGGAGTTCAGAAGAATGAGGGGTGAGTCTCATTGAAACCTGTAAAATTCTAACAGGACTAGACAGAATAAAAAAAAGGGTGTTCCTGATGACCGTGGAATTCAGAACTGGGGGTCACAGTCTGAGGATATGGTGTAGGTCACTTAGGACAGAGATGAGGAGAAATGTCTTCACCCAGAGAATGATAAGCCTGTGGAACACCCACAACAATATGATTGACTCTTAACTACCCTCTGGGCAATTAGCAATGTTGCACTAGCCAGCAGTGCCCACATCCAGTGAATGAAATAAACAGATTTAGTTTTCACCATTCACTGCATGAAAACATGTGTTTAGGAAGAAAAGGAAGTGTTTTCTTCTAATGTTTCTCTCTGCTCCCCTCTGCCCTCTGCATTTCTGTATTACTTCCGACAAGAACACAATGGGTAGGAGCAAGAATAGACCACACAAGTTGAGTAGACCAGCATTGAGTTTTGCATGAGCCTCTCCATTATAAATTACAGTTTGTTCTTTAGAAGGGAAACCATCCACATTAACTCATCACTGCAATTATGTCCTCCCACCAGAGACAAAAAAAAACTGCAGATGATGGAATCCAAGGTAGACAAGAAGGAGGTTGGAAGAACACAACGAGTCAGGCAGCATCGAGAGGTGGAGAAGTCGATGTTTCAAGTGTGACCCTTCTTCAGGACTGAGGAGGGTGTAGGGGAAGCTGCAGATAAAGGGGGCAGGGTGGTGAGGTGGGGATAGGTGCAGACAGATAGAGGGGTACGACCTAGTTGGTCAATGGGAGGAATGAATCCGGTCGGTGGCTACAAGGAAGGGTCAGTGGCAGTTCCTATCTCCTTCCTGTTCCTTAGCTTTACAATGGAAAAGCTCCGGCGTTCCACCAACACAATTTTCCTCTTCACTAATTGCCGTAGATTTTGCCATTCAGCCAGAAACAATGAACCAAAATGAAAGCGTCATGTGAAAGTTAGGACAGCTTGTCGGAGCCATGGAGTCATGATGGTTCCCTTCTGACCCTCCATCGCACAATCCAGTCAAACCCATTTCCCACACCCCTGCCATAACAGTCCTGTGAGTTTACTCCCCATTATTGACCTTCTGGAGATGTTGGAACAACTCAGCTGTTGGTCATTCAATTTGGCCGAGAGCTGTCAAGGGCAGGATTGCAAGGGGCTGGAGTCCCACACTCAGCTCACTGAGACTGCACTCCAGCCCAGTCTCGACCCTCAGCCTCTCACAGCTCCAGGGCAGCATCTTTCAAACAGGACAGGCTCAAGACTGACCCTTCCATCGGGCAAAGGGACATGAGCGAGTGGGACATGGGTGAGAGAGGAGGGACAACCAATATGCACCCATGAGATTTGACCCCTTTATGGTCATGCAGCCCTGAAACCTTTGAATTACTAAGTTCTATATTGAAGAGTATTCAGTATTTCCACTCTAGGGCTTCAACACACAAATGAAGTTGAACTCTCCACTGTAGAGCTACCACCATTGGCTTTGGGGCATTTGGATGTGATGTTAGAGCTTGTCTCCACCTGCTGCTCAGTGCTAAAAAAATCTCATGTTCCTACTTTTCGGAGAGTAGCAGTTTCCCATCCCCCTCAGTGGCCTGTCCAATATTTATCCCTCAATCAATATGAACAGATTCTCATATTTGGAGGAAATTGCTGTGTGTAAATTGGTTGGGTTTTCCACCTGACATCAGCAACTGCATCCCAAAGATTGTTTTTCTTTTAATTCATTCATGGGATGTGGGTATTGTTGGTGAGCAATGTTATGTTATGAAGTTGAAGGCGTGTACTGTACCTTTAAGAGAAAGTGAATGCTCTTCTGCACTGAGAGCTTCCAAGAGCAGGATCAGAGTGTACTGGGAAATTAAAAATATGTAACATTTGGCTGGGAAATAGATACCTGAGTTGGTTGCTGTTTTGGCAACAACTCAAATTTTAAAAAATGGTTTAAATTATGCCCCAGGACACTAAAATCCAATTGAGTTTGAATTTACTGTTTTGCCAACATCAAACCAATGTGACAATCCAATGTTGGGCATATGAAAAAGGCAGGCATTTTGAAAATCAGACAGAGCAACAGCCATTGAAACCCTCTCTAGCAAAAGAACCTATTCATATGAAACATATTCGCAGTAACAAGAAAAAAGATGACCCAGGGAGATCTTCAGTCAGAAGAAGAAAGACACCAAAGATGACAGCTGCTGTATGGTTCTGAAATTAAGTCAATGTAATTTTTTTTAATAAGTGTTTTATTGGAACAGTATATTGTCATAGAATTTGAGGCAGACAATAATCAGTTAAGAGATAGGGGGCTTAGAGCTGTGAATAGCTGTTGTTTAATGTTCGCTTTTAGTGTTAAAGACTAGATGGATATTATTTTCATTAAACAGTTAAATTTGGGAGCTCTCTGTCACTTATGTTTTAACAGATTACAAGGCAAGGTAAGCTTTTCTGGGTGTTTGGTTTAATTAGCAGAAGGGTTCGCCGTAGTGTCATCCCTAATTGCCCAAAGTGCAGTTAAGAATTAATAACATTAGCATTGTAAAGCACTTCAAGATGGGATGGTTATCTTGGATGGATAGTTTCTAATAGGCGAAAGTGAGGACTGCAGATGCTGCACATCAGAGTCAAGATTAGAGTGGTGCTGGAAAAGCACTCCACCCTCATCTCTGACCTATCACCTTCACCCCCACCTCCATCCACCTATTGTACTCTTAGTTACCTTCTCCCCAGCCCCACCCCTCTCCCATTTAACTCTCCTCCGCAGAGGCTCCCAACCTCATTCCTGATGAAGGACTTTTGCCCGAAACATCGATTTTCCTGCTCCTCGGTTGCTGCCTGATCTGCTGTGCTTTTCCAGCACTACTCTAATCTGGATAGTTTCTAATGCAGAGTGGTGCTAATAGCAGGGATTCAATTCCTCTGCTGACTGAGATTACCACAAAAGCCCTGCTTTCTCATCTTTTTACCTCATTTTTAAAATTTATTTATTTGAGAGCTGTGGGTGTCACTGGCTGGGCCTAGAATGTATTGCCTGTCCCTAGTTGCCCCTTAAGAAGGTGGGGGTGAACTGCCCTCTTGAACTGCTGCAGATCACCTGATGTAGATTGAACCACAGTGCCCATAGGGAGGGGAATTCCAGGATTTTGACACAGTGACAGTGAAGGAATGGGGATATATTTCCAAGTCAGGATAGTGAGTGGCTTGGAGGGGAACCTGGAGATGCTTCCATGAATCTGCTGCCCTTGTCCTTCTAGATGGCAGGGGTCGTGTGTTTGGAATGTGCTGTCTCAGGATCTTTGGTGAATTTCTGCAGTGCATCTTGTAGACAGTACACACCTGTGATGTGGAGACCCTCAGGTTAAACTCACCACTGGTTATCTTTCTCTTAGAAGAGATTGAGATGATGGTGACTTTACCAGTTTGTGAAAAGTGCTGTATAAATGCGGACCTTTCTTTATCGTTCTTGTTTATACCAACCACTGTCCAGACGAGACAGTGAGACACTGGCTCACCAAGCATATGAGGCTGTGCTGTGGTATCAGATTGCCGTGGGAAGAGGACATTGAATATTCAACCACATCTCAGGCGATTAAAGTTATGCTCACTGCTGATTTTCTCACATCTCAGAGCTGGTGCAATGTGCGATTTCAATAATTGCAATGCATGAGCTCAAACAACTGCCATTTTATAGCTGTTAAGATTGCCTGGGATTATAGAAATAGCTCTGCCAGATGATGGCAGGTGGGTCTGCAAATTCAATTCTTGAAAAGAACTCAACCAAACGACTGCTCAGGAATTCCAGATCAACAATGCAGAGTACTTTTTACCTGACGTTTGAATGTGATATTAATAGCTAATGCAAACCCTGATTAATTTTGACATTCATTTCCTCTCCTGTTTTATACTCATCTTTCCTGATGCTGTCAGCATTGTTTGGTCATGATTGTATTGGGCATGTAATTGAGTCAGAGACAGAAAACAATAGCTCGCTGGCATTTACTTATTGTCTTGAACTGTCAATCCAGTGGAACTGTTTTTGGATAAATAAACTGACAAGCCTATTGAGCGTACATCTTGCTCTTAACAACAGAACGAATCTCTCTGCTCTATCAATGTGGGCTCCTTATACACGTGTTGTTATCAAGAATTACTTGCAAACCTTTGCTGTGTATGCACAGCAAGCAAGTAGGTTATTTCGGCTTATCATTCAAATTTTTGTTGATTTATTCACTTGTGGGAAGCGGGCGTCGCTGGCTGGCCTGCATTTATTGCTCATCTCTAGCTATCCATGAATTGAGTGGCTTGCTGGGCCATTTCAGGGGGGCAGTTGAGAGTCAAGCACATTGCTGTGGGTCTGGAGTCATGTGTAGGCCAAACCGGATAAGAGTGGCAGATTTCCTTTCCCAAACAACATTATGAATGAATGAATGATTTTATTATCATGTGCCCTCTACAGTAAGAGCTCAATACAATACAGTGAAAAACCTTAATTTGATGCCACGATTCGGTGCCATTTTGAATAATTTAAGAATAAGGGGAACAAAAATATCTATGTAGCTTAAAGAGAGTCCATCACCCCTGAGTCAGCTCATCATCAACGATGCCTGTGCTGTTGCTTCCCTGCCGTCTACACCAGATCCAATCAAAATCAGAGTCGCTGATCCTCAGATCTTTCACCGCTACCGCCTGCCTTCCCACCCACCTCCCCCCCAGCCCCACTCCCACCCTCCTATGTATCTCTCAGCCCCTCACCACCACATTCCGAATGAAGGGCTTATGCCTGAAACGTCAACTCTTCTGCTCCTCAGATGCTGCCTGACCCTCTGTGCTTTCCCAGCACCACCCTTTATGACTCTGTTTAGTGAACCAGGTGGGTTTTTTACCACCTGTCGCCAATGGTTTCACAGTCACCAGCAGATTCTTAATTCCAGATTTTTGTTTTCAGATTGAATGCAAGTTCCACCTGTGTTCTCAGAATATTAGCTGAGTTTCTGGATTAACAGGGGAAAGTGAGCACTGCAGATGCTGGAGATCGGAGTCGAGAGTGTATTGAGATCGTAATCAATTTCTTGATTAATAGTCAAGCGGTAACACCACTTAAAGCCATCATCTCCCCTTAAGTCCTAATTGCAAGGTAACCATCCCTTCCTTTATTAGCAGGTGAGGGATCTAATTGCCAGATAATAATGAAAGAAAGACCTGCATTTACATAGCACCTTTCAAAACCTCAGCACGTGCCTGATCGCTTCACAGCCAGCAAAGCACTTTTGAAGTGTCATCACCATGGTAACGTAAGAATGTCAAAGTTATACAATTGGGTTCTTTGTTAATCAAACAAGAAATGTTACTTGTACAAGGGCTAGTTTTCCTACTGGTAGCAAGGTATTGATACCCTAACTGTCAGTCTGAGAAGATCAAAAGGTTAAAGTACACACACAGTTTTTCTACATATCTGGGTCAACACAAATTGTTCCATTTGGCAGTTGGATCAGGTGATGGGTGTGTGACACACAGTCACGAAATAATACAAGATTTACAGAGAATTGAACAAACAAGATGCTGTTACAACTTTAAAAAAGTAGTAACACTGCATTTCAAAACAGAATAAAAACAAGTGATCACGTAAGCTAGAACAATGGTCACTCCTGCCTGGCCGAATGAGATTACAAGAGGATAGATTAGAGTGGTGCTGGAAAAGCACAGCAGCTCAGGCAGCATCCAAGGAGCTTTTGCCCGAAACGTCGATTTTCCTGCTCCTCGGATGCTGCCTGGCCTGCTGTGCTTTTCCAGCACCACACTGATCTAGCCTCTGGTTTCCAGCATCTGCAGTCCTTGTTTTTACCTAATGAGATTACAATTTCAATCCATTAACCCTGAGTAAACAGATATGCTCCCACAAGAAGAGCAGTGATCAATTTGTTCGCAGTAAGTTCTCAATGTGATAAAGGTCAGCCAATCTAGATGGGATCTGAGAGTCAAATAGTTGTCCTGACACCAGGAATAATACTCCTCCCTCTTCTTCCAAAGTAGTACCAGAGGATCCTCTACCTCCATGCAAGCAGCAAGTTAAACATCTCCTGTGCACCTTTGACAGTGCCGCTCTCCCTCGGTGCGACACTGGAGCAATACTCAGCAATAACTATGTACTTCAGTTTTTTAGAATGCCTATTGAACCCACAGCTGACTGGATTACAAGTGGCTGGTGATACCCAGTGGACCAAGTCGCAACTTACCGCCAGCGATGAGCACAGTGTATTATCATAACGCTGTAGCTTTATCATTGTGCTGCTCTGTTTACCTGACCAGTGCAGGCAAGATGGGATGAATTGCCTACTCCTGCAACAAACAGAGAAAGTGACCTGGACTCCATTCAGCCAGGTGTAGAGTGAATCCTCTTTTTGCCTGAACTCCATTTAACACATGTATCTACCTAACAATAACAAAAACTACCCAGGGTATGTGTCATTCACAAAAATGAGGAAATATCCAATCCAGCCCAATACCTACTCCCTCATTAGCCTTCTCTCGGATGTAGGGTGCTATGACAGTGCTATGAAGAGGCACTTAAATAGGAAAGGGTAGGTCACTCAGCCCTTAAAGCCTCCTCCACCACTCGATATGATCATCCAACTCAACTACCCCCTTCCTGCTTTCTACTCCCATACCCTTTCATTCCTTTAGCCCAAAGAACTGTATCCAATTCCTTCCTTAATGCCACAACAATAACCCACTCTCCAATGTTCTGTCTGGCTTTCACATGGGTCACTCAGTTTCCGATCTCATTTCAGTGAAAATGGCCCAAATGCGTGACCATGGTGGAAACTCAGGAGCTATCCAGCGTCTGGAGATTGCCTTCCCATGTCTGGTCCCACCCGCTCTGCTGTGTGAAAAGTGGCTCCAATCTCTGTGGTTTGTCAGTCTGATCTCTGGGCTCCTTGACGAGACGCTCCACCTTGGCGTTATGCATTACATTGCGGAAGTGGCCTTCAGCCCATCAAGGCAAAAAACTACCCTACATCTGACAAAAGCGACTTTAGATTATGTCCCGAAAATATCCAGTACGAAATGAAAACTGACCAAAGTGAACGGCACATGTTGTGTTTGTGCCCGCAAGCAGCATCTGAGATACCACACCTTCTTATTGGAATTAGTGTAGGGTAGTGGGGAAAGATGGCCACACCAAGTCTTTGTCAGAAGATGGCATTGGGGAGTTTTGTTAAGTAGTGTAGGTTTATTACATAGTACTCAATGGCTATTTATGTTAAGTCTGAGTTATATGAAGATCACAGGATGACATGGTGGCCCAGTGCTACCTGATAGTGTCAGGGACCAGGGTATGATACCACCCTTGGGTAACTGTCTATATGAAGTTTGCACACTCTCCCCATGTCTGCATAGGGTTGCTGTGTTTTTTTCCCACAGTCCAAAGATGTACAAGTTAGGTGGATTGGCAATGCTAAATTACCTAGAGTGTGCAAGCAAGGTGGGTTTGCCATGGGGAATGCAAGGTTGTAGGTGGATGGGTCTGGAAGGGATGCTCTGCGGAGGGTCAGTGTGGACCCAATGGGCCAATTGGTCCACTTCCACACTGTAGGGGTTCCATGATTCTGTCACTTTCACCAGTCTATCAGATGCTGCTTCTACTGTTTTGAGAGTGTGGTGCTGGAAAAGCACAGCAGGTCAGGCAGCATCCGAGGAACAGGAGAATCAACGTTTTGGGCAAAAGCTCTTCATCAGGAACGAGGCTTGTGGGTCGGGGCTGAGAGATAAATGGGAGAGGGAGTGGAGTGAGGGGAAGGTTGCTCAGAAGATGGATGAAGGTGAGGGAGAAGGTGATAGGTCAGTGGGGGGAGTGATTTTCAGGTCTGGAGGGTGGTGCCGAGTCGGAGGTTTGGGACTGTGATAATGTGGGGGGAGGGAAATGAGGAAGCTCTTGATATCCACATTGATCCCGTGTGGTTACAGGGTCTCAAGGTGGAATATGAGGCGTGCTTCTTCCAGGCGTCGGGTGGTAACGGGTTGGTGGTGGAGGAGGCCCAGGACCTGCATGTCCTTGATGGAGTGGGAGGGGGTGGTTGAAGTGTTCAGCCATGGGACAGTGGGGTTGGTGGGTGTGGGTGTCCCAGAGATTGTTTCTGAAACGATCCACATGAAGGTGTCCTATCTCCCCGATGTAGAGGAGACCATAACAGGTGCAGTGGATGCAGTAGATGATTTTGGTAGAGGGACAGGTAAATTTCTGACGGATGTGGAAGGATCCTTTGGAGCTTTGGACAGACCTGGGGGAGTGGTGTGGGTGCAGGTTTTGCACTTCCTGCGGTGGCAGGGAAAGGTTCCAGGAGTGGGGTGTGGGCTGGTGGGGTCATGGACCTGACGAGGGAGTCACGGAGGGAATGGCCTCTTTGGAACGCTGAAAGGGTAGGGAGGGAAATATGTCTCTAGTGATGGGGTCCATTTGGAGATGGCAGAAGTGGCAGATGATGATGCATTGTATGCAAAGGTTGGTGGGGTCAAAGGTGAGGACTGGGGGTTCTGACCTCGTTGCATTGGGAGGGGTGGAGTTCAAGAGTGGTAGTGAGTGAAGTGGAGGAGATGTGCTGAAGGGCATCATCAACCATGGGGTAAGGAAAGTTGTGGTCATGGGAGAAGGAGGTCATCTGGGACTTTCTGAGGTGGAATTGGTCATCCTGGGAAAAGATACAGTGGAGGCGGAGGAATTGGGAATAAGGGATGGCATTTTTATAGGAGGTAGGGTGGGAGGAGGTGTAGTTTAGGTAGCTGTGGGAATTGGTGGGCTTGCAGCATATGTCTGTGGTTAGTCAGTCACCAGAAACATTGATGAAGAGATCCAGGAAGGGGAAGGAGGTTTCCAAGATGGTCCAGGGGAATTTGAGGTCGGGGTGGAAGGTGTTGGTAAAGTTGATGAACTGCTCAACCTCCTTGTGTTCAACCTTCTACTGTTTGGCAGGAAAGCACTCCTGTAAGTTAACATCTAATTTGGAGGTGTGCCTGGCGCTGTCCTCCTGAAATCTTCACTCAGCCAGTTTTGACCCCATGGCTTGGTGGTAATAATACACTGAGGGAAATGGCATGCCACAGAAAATTAAGTTGGTGAGGAGTCTACAGAGGAATCCAGGTTTAAGTGAGTTGGCACAATTTAGCAGAGGGAATGTAATATCGGAAATGTCAAGTTACGCATTTTGGCAGGAGGATAGTGAGGGGTGAGTCTGTGGAATTCATTACCACAGAAAGCAGTCAAGGCAATAAAACTGTATATTTTCAAGAAAGAGTTGTATATAGCACTTGAGACGAAAGGGATCAAAGGGCATGGGGAGAAAGCATGAACAGGGGACAGAGGTGGATGATCATCCATGATCGTATTGAATGGGTGAGCACAATTAAAAGGCTGAATGACCTACTCCTGCTCCTCTTTTCTAAATTTCAGATTAAACTTAAAAATAAGTAAACATTTCTGGTCAGTTAGGTTCAATTTAACACTGAATTTGCAACTGGTACTGGATTCAAACAAGAACGAGAACATTGATGAGCTCCTCCCAGGAACAGTCCTTTATATCCTGGTGGATAGTGTTTATCTCAAGATATAAAACCCTTTCAGGTACTTAATTGCCTTATGAACAGTAAAGAGACTTTCAAATACCAACTCTCTGGATATGGACTTTGTGGCATTTACAGGCCATCCCTAGTTGTCCTTGGGAAGGTAGCGGTGAGTTTGACTTCTTGAACCGCTGGAGTTTACATAGAGTCATACAGCACGGAAAAGAGACCCTTCGGTTCAACCAGTCCATGCCAACCATGTTGTAAAACTAAACTTGTCCCACCTGCCTGCTCCTGGCCCTCTGAACCTTTCCCATCCAAACCCTTTTTAAACATTGTAGCTGTTCCCACATCCACCACTTCCTCAGGAAGTTCATTCCCCCATGAGAACCAACTTCTGTGTAAAAAAAATGCATTCCCACATCTTTTTTTTAAGCTCTCTCCTCTCACCTTAAAAATGTGCCTCGTAGTATTGAAATCTTGCCTACGTCTCCCCTGCCCCGGGAAAAAACGTCTATCATTAATTCTCCCCATAGCTCTCATGATTTCTGTAAGGACTCCTCACAACCTCTTATGTTCCAGTGAAAAAAGTCCCAGCCTATCCAGAACACGACAGAGATTGTGACCCGGTGACCGTTAAGGAATGGTGATGCATGTCCAAGTCAGCATGGTGTGTGTGACTTTGCAGAGAATGGTGGCATTGCGATTTCCTGTTTTTCCAAATGGTGGGGGTGGGGATGGGGGGAGGATCGAGAGGAGCTGTCAAAGAAATTCCGCAGAGTAACAGTTTTTAGATTCTGACTGTACAACTTGGAGTGAGAGAACGTTCTGAAGAAGGGCCACTGGACATGAAACGTCAACTTCGTTTCTCTGTTCTCAGATGCTGCCAGACCTGCTTAGTTTCTCCAGAAAAAGGAATTGCCTTAAAGGAGCATTCAAACACCTTACCATGGTGTTCCTCCCTTGTGTGACAGACAAAAGACAAAGGAAGTCAACTTTGATTTTAAATAAACAACCCGTCCTTATTTAACTCTCTAAAACTATAGGTACCAATACCCAACACAAAACATACATTTCTTGCAACATAGAGTCATAGAGCTGTACAGCACAGAAACAGATCCTTCCATCTAACTCATCCATGTCAACCAGATATCCCAACCCAATCTAGTCCCACCTGCCTGCACCACCTGGCCCTCCAAACCCTTCCTATTCATATACCCATCCAAATGCCTTTTAAATGTTGTAATTGTACCAGCCTTCACCACTTCCTCTGGCAGTTCATTTCATACATCCCCTCTCACCCCAATCCTATGCCAGCGAGTTCTGGACTCCCTTACCCCAGGTGGGGGGGTCTGTATTTATCCTATCCAGGCCCCCTCATGATTTTATAAACCCCATAAGGTCACCCGTCAGCCCCCAACATTCCAGGGAAAACAGCCCCAGTCTATTCAGCATCTCCTGATAGCTCAAACCCTCCAACCCTGGCAACCTCCTTATTAATCTTTTCTGAACCCTTTCAAGTTTCACAGCATCCTTCCAATAGGAAGGAGACCAGAATTGCACACATCTTCCAAAAGGCCTAACCAACGTCCTGTACAGCCACAACACAACCTCCCAATTCCTGTACTCAATACTCTGGCCAATAAAGGAAAGCATACCAAACGCCTTCTTCACTATCCTATCTACCTGAGACTCCACTTTAGGAAGGTTTACTTGTTATTTCATCTAAACTTAATTTCACCTTTAACTCACTTTATTTGACTTCACTTTACCTTAGGAGAAAGTGAGGACTGCAGATGCTGGAGATCAGAGCTGAAAATGTGTTGCTGGAAAAGTGCAGCAGGTCAGGCAGCATCCAAGGATCAGGAGAATTGACGTTTTGGGCATGAGCCCTTCTTCAGGAAAGGGCTCATGCCTGAAACGTCGATTCTCGTGCTCCTTGGATGCTGCCTGACCTGCTGCGCTTTTCCAGCAACACATTTTCAGCTCTTCACTTTACCTTACTTTAACTTAATACACATGTAACTCTAACTTATTCGGTAAGTTTGACTTGAAACAAATACTACCCCAATTCGAGTGAAGTGGCCAACATCTGCTGTCAGTGTAGATCTTGCCTCGTGGCTCTTTGTCATCTCTGAAGGTAACTTCAGGGCACGTGTTTCTCAACTGTTCTTCTCAGAGGCTCATTCCTGCAAAATCCTTTGTTCTGCTAACTTTTATCCCAAAATGTACTCATCTGCAAAAACCTCTCTGGCACTCAGCCCCTGAATTGAGCAAAACCTGATCACACCTTTCAATCCCAGCCAATGGGATTCTGGTAAACAACTCCCAAATGTTTACACCAACTCATAAACAGCCACATATCCTGCTCCATCTAAGGGAATAGTGGTGACAGTATGTTTAGCAGACCACCATGACACTTCCCTTATTTTGTCAACACAGGAAACTGCAGGTCATTTTTACCCGAGTCAGAGTTCAAACTAGCTTGACCAAAATTCCCAACATCCTTGAGTGTAGCTCTGGACCAATTTCATAGCCATTTCTGCTTCTGGCCAACTGAGTATAATTCATGTTTTTTGTGAGTTTTCAGCTCTCCAACATTTACAATCCTTTATTTTATATTATCGAAGTAAGAGATCATTGTCACGCTAAATTGATAAAATATGGGCTGACAATATTCTACTTCTGGCATTTGATTTTAATACCTGAGACCTTCGAAGACTAAAATGGTGTTTTTAAAAGGGGAAAAAAGGGATCTAAAATAGCTGCAATGATCTCCTGGCCACAGATCGAGGCAAATGCAGAATAAACAAAATTATCTGAACTGAAATTGCCATTTTATGTAAAGATGAATCAGTCAACTGAACCAGGCTTGATTTGATTTTATTTGATTTATTGCAGTCGCATGTACCTTAGTACAGTGAGAAGCTTTGTTTTGTGAACAGTAGAGGCAGATCATAGCAAACTAGAGCATACAGATCGCAGGGTGCTTAGACAGACTAAGGCTTACAAGGTTACAACTGCACAGATGATGTAGAAAGTAAAATCAACATTAACAAGATCAACATTGTTTGAAGTTAGAGAGGTCCATTCATCAGTTAAATAATGGCAAGGCAGAATCTGTTCCTGAACCTGTTAGCTTCTGTATCTTCTACATGATGGAAGAGGTTATAGGAGAGCATTATCGGGGTGCAGGGGTCTTTGATGATATTCGCAATCTTTCCACGGCAACGAGAAGTGTCAAGAGGTATCAAGAAACGAAAATCTTCCATTTTAGTTTACCCTTTTGTTGAAAATTGCTCATATTGGACATGGAGGGTTGCTTGCAACTGTCCAGCTTGGAAATGAGCTAGATTCAGCATGATGCAATTGAAATATATTTCAGTAATTGCTTGGTAGCTCAGCAGATGGAGGGAGAGGAAATTGATTGGCAACAGTTGAAAAACTGTTTATCCTGCTCATTCTTTCTCATCATCTCAAAAAGCCAGCACGAGTGATAAAGCAAATTAAAATAGAATCATTCCAAATACCTGGGAATGCAGGGATTCTACAAAGTTCACCATTGCTGAGGATGCAAGACATCAGCTTGACAGCCATCACCTCAGGTTCTCGATTAGTGGTGCTGGAAGAGCACAGCAGTTCAGGCAGCATCCAAAGAGCTTTGAAATCGACGTTTCGGGCAAAAGTCCTTCATCAGGAATAAAGGCAGTGAGCCTGGAGCGTGGAGAGATAAGCTGGAGGAGGGTGGGGGTGGGGAGAAAGTAGCATAGAGTACAATGGG
>NC_057727.1:6573424-6616246 GCF_004010195.1 Chiloscyllium plagiosum
ATATTCCTGGTGGTGGGGTCTGTTTGGAGGTGGCGGAAATGTCGGCGGATGATTTGGTTTATGCGAAGGTTGGCGAGGTGGAAGGTGGGCACCAGTGGCGTTCTGTCCTTGTTACGGTTGGAGGGGTGGGGTCTGAGGGCAGAGGTGCGGGATGTAGACGAGATGCGTTGGAGGGCATCTTTAACCACGTGGGAAGGGAAATTGCAGTCTCTAAAGAAGGAGGCCATCTGGTGTGTTCTGTGGTGGAACTGGTCCTCCTGGGAGCAGATCCGGCGGAGGTGGAGGAATTGGGAATACTTCTGTACCATCACCTCAGGTTCAACTATAGTAACTCAAAAACTCTAAACCTGCTAAACTACATAATCATTATTTTCCTATTATTGTAGATACTCTTCTCTTGTTTAAACATTCTCACAGAGCTTACGTGTGTGTTTGATATTGTTTCATTTTTCTGGGGGTTAGTGACTAATAAAATTCCTTATTTTCACTTAAGAAAATCTTCTAATGAGTTGATTTTAGACAGTGCTGCACTTTAATTAAAGTGTGATATTGGTTATTGATTTATTGTCACGTGTAATAGTTATAAGTAAGTGAAAAGTGCTGTCTAATGTTGCTGCTATCCTGTGCCATCATAAAACGCAGAAATAAACCAGACATAGGCTATAAAGGTAGAGAGGTAAAGTCCTAAAGATCAACATTACAGTCTCTGTGAAGTGCTTCACCATGGGTCTGGATCTGGGGTCTTCTACCTCGACGATGAGACCAACGTCAGGAAGAAGCAGTTGCCTCGAATCTCTTCACGTTAGCACCACCATAGAACCGTTGCCCCATCTTGCCTCTGCCATTGATGCTGATGCTATGAGTGCGCACTGGGCTGATCCTGGCCATGGAGATGCTGCTGAAGCTGGCAAGTCGTGCACCGGGCACTGGCTCAAAATTCGCCTCCCTCCACCACTGGCACCCGGAACAAATATTTCCTCCAATATGATGGACGCCTCGATGCCATGGAAGATGCCTCCCTCTCCACAGGAAGGTAATTAAGAAAGGCTAAAGTTCATAAAAGAGCAGAGAAAGAAGAAAGAAAAGGAAAATTGGACGGAGTGGATGGTCTCTGGATTCCTGGGCCCAAACGCCACTCTGCTGTTGCTCTGCTGCCCATTTTGGCCGAATAGCTGAGCGCTAAAAAATACTTTTTTTTTAAAACGACAGAGGGGATTAAAAACAGGAGAGCTAATTCATCCCTTCTCACTGTTTCCTAACACTGCGTTGACTCTTAACTTCAGAACATGGTCAATGCAGGGAAGTGGGAAAATAAACATGTGGAATCGAGAAGAATGATTGAAGAAGGTTCTGGGGAAACAGTTGATATTGGGTAGAGGCTGCCAAAATGTTTTGCCCAATGAAGCAATTTGCTCATGGCTTCGTTGTGTGAGAATCCAGTTGAACAATGAGGGAGGTGTGGAGTTGAAATATGAATAGTGACTAATCCATCGCTGCCTTATCAATTAGAAAGGAGCTGCTGGTAATCCAAGGCCCAGGATTTCCGGGGGACCTAGGTTACAGGTGACTGGTGGTGAACATGGGCTTCATTGGGAACAGGGGGTGTAGTACAGGGTATGGCTCTCAGCAAGATCTTCCCTCCCCTCACTTTCCGAGGCTGGGATCCCTGTATGCCTTTGGATGAGAAACCACTTCTGAAAGTTTGCAAGGAAAGCCAGCACCATTCCTTTTCCATCTCCCCCACACCCTGCTGGCCATTGGGTAAACATCAACTCCAATGGGATGAGATCCTCATGGACATTCATCGACCATTTGAGGGTCTCAGTTGGTGATTGGACTGGAAGCTTTGATACTTTAGACCCATGCAAAGCCAAGATCAGTGGAGGAATCCCCTCTCCCTGTTACCCACATAGTTGATGGAACGCTCCCTCCCTTAACATTTCTGATTGTCATTCCACCAAAATCTAAAATTTCAGATCAATGACTTATTGCTAAAAGGTTATTGTTGAGGAGAACACTGGAGTTATATTAAAAGGGTTATTGTTATTGGAGACCAACAATCTCAACCCAAGGAAATCATTACATAAGCTCCTCACAGCATAGTCCTAGGCTCAACCATTTCTAACACTCCATCATTGATGTTCTCTCTATCAAATGGCCACAAGTTGCTACGTTCACTGACAACTGAAGAATATTCAGATAATGGAGTTACCCATGCCATCATGTAGGAAGACAAATCTAGACTTGCCATGCAAAGGCTATGGGCCAAATGCTGGAAAATGTGATAGAGTCATGGAGTCATAGAAATGTACAGCAGAGAAACAGACCCTTCGGTCCAACTCATCCATGCCAACTAGATATACTAAACTAATCTAGTCACATTTGCCAGCACTTGGCCCATTTCCCTCTAAACCCTTCCTATTCCTATACCCATTCAGATGTCTTTTAAATGTTGTAATTATACCAGTTTCCACCACTTCCTCGGGCAGCTTATTCCATACATGCACCACCCTCCATGTGAAAAAGTTAACCCTTAGGTCCTTTTTATATCTTTCCCCTCTCACCCTAAACCTATGCATTCTAGTCCTTGTCTCCCCCACCCCAGGGAAAAAGACCTTGTCTAATTACCCTATCCATGCCCCTCATGATCTTATAAACCTCTATACGGTCACCCCTCAGCCTCCGACACTCCAGGAAAACTGCCCCAATGTATTCAGCCTCTCCCTATAGCTAGAAATCCTCCAACCCTGGCAACAACCTTGTAAATCGTTTGGTAATTGCTTTTTGACTGGTGCAGACATGATGGGCCAAAGGGCCTTTTTCTGTAGACCTTTATGACCCTGTGACTGTATGACAGTCTCCAGACTTAGTCTGGTGACTGGATGATAAGACACCTGGAGACACTATTGTCTTGAAGTTTCCTCTTCAAGTCACTCACCATCCATCTTGGAAATGTATCATCGTCCCTTCAGTGTCACTGGGTCAAAATCCTGGAAATTCCCTCCCTAAGGGCATTGTGGGTGAACATGGACAACAGTGATTGCAAATGTTTAAGATGGCTGTTCACCATCAAGGTAATTAGGATGGACATTAAATTTTTGAGACAGCAACATACCATGAAAAAGAACTGCAATCGAGAACCGTGATTTGAATGAAATTTCAGCGTGACAAAGGTGGAAGATATCCATCCTCAACCGATGACATAATGAGGCCAAAGGTATCAAGACATTAAACATGAAGAGTGAGCTCCTAATCGTGTGGGACTAAAGCTGTTGGTTAGAATAATGATAAATATGAAGGATCCCTGTACCCCAAAATCCAGAGTGGGAACACATCAGCACAAAAACTGAAATAATTCTCGCCCAACGTCCACTAGTTTGGTGGAGTTCCAGCTATTTTGAGACTTACTCAAAAGTACGAAGGTGTTGGTGAGACCTCATCTGGAGTACTGTGAGCAATTTTGGTCCCATTATATAAGGAAAGATATTGTTTCATTGGAGGCAGTTCAGAGAAGGTTCACCAGATGATCCCTAGTATGGAGGGATTGAGTAATGAGCAAAGGCTAAACAGGCTGGGACTCTACTCACTGCAGTTTGGAAGAAGGAGAAATGATGTCATTGAAACATATAGGGGCTTGACAGGGTCAACACTGAGAGGATATTTCTCCTCACGGGAGAGTCTAAGACCGAAGGGCATAGTCTCAGAATAAAGGGGCACCAATTTCAGACTGAGGTGAGGAGGAATTTCCTCGCTCAGAGGGTTGTGAGTCTTTGGAACTCCTTACCACAGAGAGCTGTGGGGGGCAGAGTCCTTGTGATTATATAAGGATGAGAGAGAGAGATTCTTGATCAATCAGGAAATCAAGGGTTATGGGGGAATTTGGTCGCAAGTAATATCAAATCAGCTAAGATCCTATTAAGTGGTGGAACAGGATCGAAGCGTTGAATTTCTTACTCCTGTTCCTATTTCTTCTAGTCTTATAAGTGTCAGTCAGATAAGGATATGATTGAGCTTGAATGTGACTCTTTACTTGTCATGATCAAGTATCCTGTATTTAGCAGTTGGTGGGTAGGCAGACAAAGCGTACAGACAGGCAGTATACAGTATAATACCTGAGGTAGAGTACTTGCCAGCTGGACCCTCCAAGGCCGTTTGGATGTGAAAGGTTTCAGAGCTAGCTGAATGCAGTTTCCAGCAAATACAGTGCCGTGGGTTATGGAAAGTGGTGGACAGATGGAGAGATAGTCACTGTCTTATTCATAAGGAGGCAGAGGCAGCTCAGAGGACATTAGAGCTGTGAGGTGAGCCCATTAGCAATGACGCATTATCCGTCACAAATGCATCGTGCCTCAATTCCTGCACTTTCTGTCCCATACACTTTATAAATCCCCTATCTGGAGAACGTGTGTTGTAAATGCTAGCCCAGTAAAAAATTCAGCAAAAGTGAAGAAGTCATTATTCCATTGTTTCCCACTAAAAATCCATCAAACTGCTTTGTGAGTGCCTTGTTTTTAGCAACACACACATGGCATCATTGATTTTATTTTCCCGTGGCCTCATATATGGATGGGCTGGCTGACAGCTCAGAAACTGTAACGTGTTGTCTTTGGGAAGATGACTGTTGCATGCCTGGCTTATAGATTTGTGTTTATCCAGCTGATATCGCAATGGTAGTGTGACAGTGTGTGCCTGGCATCAAGTTATTGTTACATGAACAAAAACAAGAAGGCATTCCTCCAATAGCAACTGTCGCTTCACAAAGAGGTTAGGTAGTAATCAAGAATTGGAACTGTGATTGCAGCTTTTTTTTTAATCTCACCCTCCTCCCCCTTTTCCCTCGCAGAATCAGAGAATGTCAATTCTGACTCTGACGCTCAGCAGCCAACTCAGCACACACTCCTAACTCCAACCGAGGAATCTTTAACCTGCCGTACAGGAGGAATCATTCAGCTCTGCATAGATCAGGTGAATCTGTAGCTTATTTTACTCAGTTCCATAGTCCTGTTGGCTTAGCTCAGTAGGCAATATAGCAGGGCAGGGGTAAGGAAGTTCAAAACTAGAGGGTAAAAAGATTCCTGATGAAGGGCTCATGCCCGAAACGTCGATTCTCCTGCTCCTTGATGCTGCCTGACCTGCCACGCTTTTCCAGCAACACATTTTCAGCAAAACTAGAGGGTATCATTTTAAGGTGACAGGGGAAAGATTTAAAAGGGACCGGAGAGTCAACCTTTTCACACAAAAGGTGGTTGATATGTGGAATGAACTGCCAGAGGAAGTGGTAGATGCAGGTATAGTCACAACATTTTAAAGATATTTGCACAGGTACATGAATAGGAAAGGTTTAGCCATGATCAGATTGAATGGTGGTGCAGGCTTGAAGGGCCGAATGGCCTACTCCCAAAGCCATTTTTAATGTTTCTATGTTTAGGGGAGTATGGGCCAAACACAGGCAAATGGAACTAGTTTAGTTTGGGAAATTTAGTCAGCATGGATGAGTTGGGCCGAAGGATCTGTTCCCATGCTGTATCACTCTAAGATTGTCTGACTCGACAACTCTCCCCTCACTCCTGAGGCATGGTGACCCTCAAGTTAAACACCACCAGTTTTCTCTTTCTCTCTCTCTCTTTGATGAGTGACTTGCCCAAGAGTCTTGTAAGAAAATGATGCCTTCATCTTTTAACATCTCTATGGAACATGGGAGGGCCCTGATTTATGAACATCTGACTCATGAACATTCGTATTTACAAACACGATCCCACACACGTTACCATTTCCTGTACTTAAAAAACAGCTGCTTTATATTGTCCTGCATTGTGCTCCAAACTCTTTGCAAACTGACTTATGAGCAGATTCAGGAATGGATTCCATTCTCAATATGTTATAAAGATGTTTCCACCAGCCCCTGTCCATGAAGTGTGATAACAGAATAATTGTGACTGTGTTGGCAGGTTGAGAGAGATGGGGTAACCTTAACCCTCAATAGTAACAGAGACCCCCTTTACAGGGGGAGGTAGTAGTCATCCAGAATGCCTGGTTAATATTCTGCTTTCTTGATCCGTTGCCGGTCATGTGATATGTGTAGACCACAGAGCTATTAGGGAGGAAGCTCTAATATCCTGACTCAGTGACGCTGAAGGAACGGTGATATATTTCCAAGTCAGGCTGATGAGTGGAGGGGAGCTCACAGGGGATGGTGTCCCCATGTAACTGTTGCCCTTGTCCTTCAAGATGGCAGTTGTCGTGGGTTTGGAAGGTGCTGTTGAGGAAACATTGGTGAATTTCTGCAATGCATCTTGCAGATGGCACACACTGATGCGATTGAGTGTCAGAAATGGTGAGATGTTTCTGGATGTGGTGCCAATCAAGGAGCTGCTCTGTCCTGGATGGTGTCAAGCTTCTTGAGTGTTGTTGGAGCTACAGCCATCTAGGAATGTGGGAAGTATTCCATCTTGTGCCTTGTAGGTGGTGGACAGGGAATAGATGGAATGTTCTGAATCCATTGCATGAACTCCAAGTTTGTCATTAATTGAAAGTGAAGCTTCCTCGCTCTCTGTAGTATCGTAAACACTTTATTTACACTAAGATATGCATTTTCGCTTAAACTTAATGCAGCATTTATCTTGCACTCTTCTTTGAGTCTTGAGGAATTTCTTCTCTCAGAGGGTTTTAAGTCTTTGGAACTCCTAGCCAAAGAGCATCGTGGGGGCAGAGTCTTGAGTACATTTAAGGCCTAGATAGAGAGATTCTTGATCGTTAGAGGAAACCGAAGGTTATGGAGAAAATGTAGGAAAGTGGACAAGGGGAATGTCGGATTGGCCATGATCGTATTGAATAGCTCGAGGGGCCGAATGGCCTTCTCCTGTTCCTATTTGTTAAGGTCTTATGGTTAGCAAGTTTCCTTTTGCTCCAGTGTGCTAATATCTGCGTGGTTTCATCAGTTACTTCACCATCTTTCACATATCGTTATCCCACTACACTACCTTGCTCACCCATAGCTTGGGATAGATCAAAGGCCCCACTCCTAAACCAGGCCGGCCACTCTGTGTTTCCATTCAGACTGCCTGACAGGGATAGAGTAAATCAGAAAGATAGAATGAAGACATCTGTAAATGTTTGATGATTGGCCAAGAGAAAGCCTCAATTGGTAGTGAGGTTAGAGAGCGGGACTTTGACCTTCCCGTGTAAAACCTAATTTCCTCAGTGTTGAGAAGCAGCATGGCCCTTCCCAGTGCCAGGTCATTCGCTAATCTTCCCCTCTTGCTTCTTTCATAGAAACACAGTAAATTGGAGCAGGAGTAGGCCATTCAGCCCTTTTGCCTTGCTCCACCATTCAATATGACCATGGCCGATCCTCCAACTCAGTCTCCTGTTCCCTCTACCTACCCATATCCTTTGATCCATTTAGTTCTAAGAACTGTCTCAAACTCCTTTTGAAAAACATTCAATGTTTTGGCCTCAAATGCTTTCTGTGGCTGAGAATTGTCCCATAGTATCCAGGGATGTGCAGGTTAGCTAAGTGGTATGGTGGCTCAGTGGTTAGCACTGCTGCCTCACAGCGCCAGGAACTCAGGTTTGATCCCAGTCTCAGGGGACTGCCTGTGTGGAGTTTGCACATTCTCCCCGTGTCAGCATGGGTTCCCTCCAATGCTCTGGTTTCCTCCCACAGTCCAAAGATGTGCAGGTTCGGTGGCTTGGTCATGCTATATTGCCTATAGAGTTCAGGAATGTGTAGGCTAGGTGGGTTGGCCATAGGAAATGCAGGGTTGTGGGGATCTGAGTCTGCATGGGATACCCTATGGAGAGTCAGTGTGGGCTGAATGGCCTCTTTCTGCACTGTAGGAATTCTATGATTAGCCACAGTAAGTGAGTGGTTTGCTCTTTGGAGGGTTGGTGCAGTTTTGATGGGCCAAGTGGCCACTGCAAGGATTCTATGAATTCCACAGGCTCACTACTGTCTGGAATGTTTCCTCATAGAGTCATGCAGCACAGAAACAGACCTTTGGGTCCAACCAGCCCATGCCGAACATAATCCCAAACTAAACTACTCCCACCTGCCTGCGCTTGGCCTATATCCCTCCAAACCTTTCCTATTCATGTAGTTACCCAAAGGTCTTTTAAATGTTGTAACTGTACCCGCATCCACCACTTCCTCTGGAAGTTCAGTCCGCACATGAACCATTCTCTGTGGAAAAAAATTGTTCCTCACGTCTTTGTTAAATCTCCCTCCTCTCAATTTGAAACTGTGTCCCCTAGACTTGAAATCCCCCACCCTAGGGAAAAAGACAGCTCCCATTAATCATACGTATATCCTTCATGATCTTATAAACTTCCAACAGGTCATGTCAGGTCTAAGTGGCTTACTCCATACCCTTAAACTGCGATCTCCCCATATCCTGTCAGTAAACGAAAATACCACTCAATGTATGTCACAGGTTTTATGCACAGTATTTCAAAATATCTGCTCAATGCTTCAACTTAGACCTTTAGCTCTTCAATGCTCTCCTACACCCTTTTCCATCAGGCAGAAGATACAGAAGCTTAAACACATGCAGGTTCAAGAACAGCTTCTTCCCTGCCGTCATTAGACTGATGAACTTCAGTCTAACTTCAAATAATGCTACGGTGTGGAGGTGCCGGTTTTGGACTGGGGTGGATAAGGTCAGAAGTCACACGACACCAGGTTATAGTGTTCATTTGAACAGGTTTATTTGAAATTGCAGTGACCTGATGAAGGGGCATCACTCCGAAAGCTTGTGATTTCAAATAAACCTGTTAGTCTATGTCATGTGACTTCTGACCTTGTTCAAATAATGCTGGTTTTGTTAATGTTGATCTTACCTAGTGCACATCCTGTTCAGTGTAACCTGTACACCTCACTCTGCCCAAGTTTTCTTTCTCACCCTATGATCTGTGTGTCCCCGCTTACTATGATCTGCCTGTACTGCTCACAAACACAGCTTTTCACTGTACTCAAGTACACATGACAATCAAATCAAGGAGGAGAAAGTGAGCACTGAAGGTGCTGGAGAGTCAGAGTCAAAAAAGGGGGTTTCTGGAAAAGCATAGAAGGTCAGGCAGCATCCGAGGAGCAGGAGAGTCGACGTTTTGGGCATAATGTCTTCATCAAGAATGTGGAGGGGGAAGGGGCTGAGAGATGAATGGGGTGTTTGAGGGCGGGGCTGGGGGAGATAGGTGGGATAGTGATAGGTGGATGCAGGTCGGAGGTAATTGTGGTAGCTCAGTGGGCAGGGTAGAGTGGATAGGTGGGAAGGAAGATGATTTTCTCTGAAGTTTAATGAATTGAGCACTGTGAGCATCAATAGTAAACAGACTCACATGATCAATTACAACCGAGTGTCACAGTAATGATGAAGAGCTGCAAAGGTGCTACTGTTGAGGTTTCGGGTAGAGGGGAAGTGCTTCAGGGGCGTCGATTTTGACTGACTTTCTTTCCTTCACCTCCAAAACATTCGACAAGGAAATTCTTCCACTTCACCTCGTTCTCCAAAACTATAAGGACCTAGTTTTGCTGACCCCCATTGAGCGACAGACATCCAATCATTGTCTGCAATGAATGGTCATCAAAACAAACACGAGTACATGATGACAATCACAAGATCCAGCTCATATCCAAAGTGCCACTTACCACTGACAATTTAATGGCTTTTTTTTTGTTTGCTACAGTTACTTAAGATGAAACTGACATGATTGGATTGTCTTTTGCTTCGCTGGCAGGCTTTAGCTGATATTCCGTCAATTTTACAGCTCATTGAGACTAATTAACAGCAAGGTTCACACGGAAAGAAATGAGATTTTGTTCACTTTTAATTCCAGATGCAGCCGTTCCTGTCAGTGAGAAAAGTGACCTTCTAAAGTTATCAGGAGAAGGAAATGGAAAATAAACACTGATTATAAACAAGGCAGCAGGGCGCTGTCACAATTCAGACTTTTCTATCAACACTTTTCATTCACAGGAACAACAAGAAGGGGGTTTCCATCAGCTGGCCTACAGTTTGCTCACATTACCTGGATGCAGTGAATGGATTGACCAGCACTCTTTTGCAACATCAAATAGGGTCGAGATTAGAATGGTGCTGGAAAAGCACAGCAGGTCAGGCAGCATCCGAGGAGCAGGAAAAATCGACGTTTCGGGCAAAAGCCCTATGTGTCATTCTGGATTCGATTATATTACTTACAGTGTGGAAACAGGCCCTTTGGCCCAACAAGTCCACACCGACCCGCCGAAGTGCAGACCCATTCCCCTACATTTACCCCTTCACCTAACACTACGGACAATTTAGCACGGCCAGTTCACCTAACCTGCACATTTTTGGACTGTGGGAGGAAACCGGAGGAAACCCACACAGACACGGGGAGAATGTGCAAACTCCACACAGAGAGTCGCCTAAGGCGGGAATTGAACCCTGGTCTCTGGTGCTGTGCGGCAGCAGTGCTAACCACTGTGCCACCGTGCCACTGATGAAGGGCTTTTGCCCGAAATGTCGATTCTCCTGCTCCAGCGATGCTGCCTGACCTGCTGTGCTTTTCCAGCACCACTGTAATCTTGACTGTAATCTCCAGCATCTGCAGTACCCAGTTCTGCCTCATTACATGGAATCCTACAGCATGGAAACAGACTCTTCAGTCGAACCATTCCTGATGAAGGGCTTTTGCTTGAAACGTTGATTCTCCTGCTCCTTGGATGCTGCCTGACCTGCTGTGCTTTTCCAGCATCACACTCTCAACCTTTCGGCCCAACCAGTCTATGCCGACCATAATCCCAAACTAAACTAGTCCCACCTGCCTGCGCTTGGCCCATACCCCTCCAAACTTTTCCTATTCATGAACATTCCCAAATGTCTTTTAAATGTTGTAACAGTAAACATGTCCACATCTTCCTCTGCAAGTTCATTCTGCACACAAACACCTCTCTGTGTAAAAATATTGCTCCCATGTCCTTTTTTAAAACTTTCTCTTCTCAACTTAACCGTCTGTCCCTAGTCTTGAAATTTTCCACCCTATGAAAATTACATCTGCCATTCACCTTATTTGTAATTCTCATGATTTTATAAATCTCAGTAAGGGCACCCCTCAACCTTCCATGCTCCAGTGAAAAACATCCAGCCTATCCATCCTCTCCTTATAACTCAAACCTTCCATTCCAAGCAACGTCCTGGTAAATCCTTCTCTGAACCCTCTCCAGCTACATAACATCCTTCCTATAACAGGGCAACCAGAACTGGGCACAGTACTCCAGAAGAGGTCACACCAATGTCCTGCACAACCTCAACATGACTTCGCACTCCTATACTCAAAGGTCTGAGCAATGAATGCAAGCGTGCTGAACACCCCCTTAACCACTCTGTCTACATCTAACGGTAACTTCAAAATATTATGTGCTCAAACACCTCGGTCTGTGACAATGCTGATCCTTTAACAAGGTGATGTTGTCCTTAGTTTGTTTTCCTCAAAGGGGTCATAAAAGCAGCGATTTTGAAAAGTCTGGCTTTTGATGAGCTTTAGGGCCAATTTGATTATAGCTAACAGATACTGACTTCAGGCAAAAGGCTTACAAGTTTTAAAAAGAAACACTTGTACAAGAAAGCGGAGTGGCCAGTTCTCCCAGCTCAGCTTTGTTCTGGTTTGTGGCGGTCTGGCTATTCACTGAAAGCAGTCAGGCGGTTTTGAGGCTGCTGATCCAAGAAACTGTGACATTGGATGTAGGTTTGCTCGCTGAGCTGGAAGGCTCATTTCCAGATGTTTCGTCCCCCTATTAGATAGCATCTTCAGTGGGCCTTAGGCAAAGCACTGCTGATCATTCCTGTTTTCTATTTATATGTTTGGGTTTCTTTAGGTTGGTGATGTAATTTCCTGTGGTGATGTCATTTCCTGTTGTGAAGTCATTTCCTGTTCCTTTTCTCAGGGGGCGGTAGATGGGGTCTAACTCAATGTATTTGTTGATAGAGTTCCAGTTGGAATGCCATGCTTCTAGGAATTCTCGTGCGTGCCTTTTGTTTTGCTTGTCCTAGGATGGATGTATTGTCCCAGTCGAAGTGGTGTCCTTCCTCATCCGTATGTAAGGATACTAGTGAGAGAGAGTCATGTCGTTTTGTGGCTAGTTGGTGTTTATACATCCTTGTGTCTAGTTTTCTGCCTGTTTGTCCAATGTAGTGTTTGTAACAGTTCTTGCACGGTATTTATAAATGACGTCAGTTTTGCTTGTTGTCTTGATAGGGTCTTTCAAGTTCACGAGCTGCTGTTTTAGTGTGTTGGTGGGTTCGTGGGCTACCCACAACTGTGACATTGGCGAAGATGTTCCACGCTCAATCTCTCTGCCATCTCTCCCTCTCCCTGTATGACCCTGTGTTTGATTTTCCCCTTTTTGCCAAGGGGTGTTCATGGGGATTGTTGCAGGAATTTAGAACAGCATCATTGAGTTTGGATAGTCTTGGGACAATCTTCTGGGTTTTTGGGTAGGTTAAGTTTAACCTATGGAGTGTAACGTAGATAAATGCGAGCTGCTGCATTTTGGAAAGGCGAATCAGAGCAGGCTTTATACACTTAATGGTAAGGTCCTGGGCAGTGTTGAAAAAGAGACCTTGGAGTGCAGGTTCTGAACTCCTTAAAAGTAGAGTCACGGTAGATAGGATAGTGAAGAAGAGGCTTGGTATACTTTCCCTTATTGGTCAGAGTACTGAGTACTGGAGTTGGAAGGTCATGTTGCGGTTGTACAGGACATTGGTTAGGCCACTTTTGGAACAATGCATGTAATTCTGATTTCCTTCCTATCGGAAGGATGTTGTGAAACTTGAAAGTGTTCAGAAAAGAGTGACAAGGATGTTGCCAGGGTTGGAGGATTTGAGCTATAGGGAGAGGCTGAAGAGGCTGGGGCTGTTTACCCTAGAGCGTCGGAGGCTGAGGGGTGACCTTATAGAGGTTTATAAAATCATGAGGGGCATGGATAGGGTAAATAGACTTTTCCCTGGGGTGGAGGAGTCCAGAACTAAAGGGCATAGGTTTAGGGTGAGAGGGGAAAGGTATAAAAGGGACCTAAGGGGCAACTTTTTCACACAGAGGGTGGTACGTGTATGGAATGAAATGCCAGAGGCGGAGGCTGGTACAATTGCAATATTTAAAAGGCATCTGGATGGGAATATGAATAGGAAGAGTTTAGAGTGATATGGGCCAAGTGCTGGCAAATGGGACTAGATTAGGTTAGGATATCTGGTTGGCATGGACAAGTTAGACCAAAGGGTCGGTTTCCGCGCTGTGCATCTCTATGGCACTAAGTTATTCTGTATTCTGTTCTGGGTGTTTGTGTTTCATTTGCTAATCTTGTAAATAAATTCTGCTTTGTTTAAAATTACATGGTTTGACCAGCTGCATTCCTCCTGGAATATCTGTTGACACCTCCTTACAACAACAAGCAAAGTTAGCGTCTGGGCTACTTTCTTGAAATGTTTTGAGGGAGTCTGTTGTCTCTGTTCTCCAACACTACGCTATTCATTGTTTCATGAAGTTTAAAAATACATGCAAACAAGGAAGAACAGTAGGCCATTCAGCCCCTCAGGTCAATAAGATTATGGTTAATCTGATTGTAACCTCAAATCTACATTCCCTGCTCAACCCCAATTACCTTTCACCCCCTGGCTTTTCAAGGATCAATCCACCTCTGACTTAAAAATATTCAAAGACTCACTGCCTTTTTAGAAACAGAGTTCCAAAGCCTCACGGTCCTCTGTGAGAAATAGTTTTGCCTCATCTTTATTTAAAAAGGGCAACCCTTCATTTTTAAACAGTGACCTCTAGTTCTAGATTCTCCCACAAGTGGAAACATCCTCTCCACGTCCACCCATTCGAGATCCCCTCAGGATCTTCATTGTTTCAATAAAGTTGTCTCTTGTTATCCGGCAGATACCAGTCTAGTCTGTCAGCCTTTCCTCAAAAAGACTTAACCCATTCCAGGTATTAGCTTTGGAAAACCTCTCTGAATTGCCTTCACGTCATGTACATCTTTCCTTAAACAAGGTGCTTGGTGCTGTACACTGTAATGTCCTGGATAAATGGACCTTAGCCTGCCTGTTCTGAAGAAGGGTCAATAGATATGAAATGTTAACTCTGGCTTCCCTCCACAGCAGCACGGTGGCTCAGTGGTTAGCACTGCTGCCTCACAGTACCAGGGACCTGGGTTTGATTCCAGCCTCAGGTGACTGTCTGTGTGGAGTTTGCACATTCTCCCCACATCTGTGTGGGTTTCCCCTGGGTATTCTGGGTTCCTCCCACAGTCCAAAGATGTGCAGGTCAGGGTGAATTGGCCATGCTAGATTGCCCATAGTGTCGGAGTGAATATAGGGAATGGGTGTGGGTGGATTACTCTTCAGAGGGTCAGTGTGGACTTGTTGGGCTGAAAGGCCTGTTTCCACCCTGTAGGGATTTTATAAATCTGACCTGTTGAGTTTTTCCAGCAATTTCTGATTGTCAGCATCCTCAGTCCTTTCATTTTGTTTCCCCTTAACCTTCCTTCTTTTATATCCAGTTCTCATCTCAATAATCCATAACTTTCTAGTAGATTGCCTAAGGTTTGGTTGTACCTGCAGAGCAGCCTTTCTCAATAGGGGCAATGGGATGCCCAAATCCCACTGCCTCTCAGTGCTCTACAATCTCTCAGCATTTGGGTAATGTGCATCTTTATTGTTCCTCACCCCAAAAAGGATAACTCCACTTTTTCCTACATTGTACTCCATTTGCCAGATCCTTGTCCACCCACTTAACCTCCCTAGATCCTTTTCAGAGCCTGTTATGTCCTCTTTGTGACTTACTTTCCTACTTTGTGTCATCAGCAAATTTGGCAACCATACCACCGCTCTGTCGTCCAGGTAACTGGGGCCAAGTTAGAAAAGACAAAGTGTGGGCTGGATCTACAAAATGATTGCAAGTCTCAAATCTATACTGAGGTAAGATACAGTAGTGGATAAACAAGGCAGTGAATTTTTAAAGATATCTCAAACTCCTTTCAGAAATATTTTAAAATGCTTAGTAGTCCCTTAGAGTCATTACAGCACAGTGGGATGCTGTTCAGCCTTTTGAGTCCAAGTTATTCTGTTAGTTTTTGGTTCTATTTCCCCACGCTATCCCCATACAGGCCATTCCGTGATAATGCGCAATTTTGTTAATGCGAATTCGCAGTAACGTGATTGATGAACTGGGGACACTGTTTCTAAAGCGCAAACTTTTAAAACGCGTGTTGGCTATAACATGATTACATCGCCAACACTTTAAGCCCTGTTTCTAAAGCGCGATATTTCTATAAAGCGGGGTTACACAAGAATGCAACCATCATGTTACAGAAGACCTGAATGTAGTCCTGGAAGTTTGTCTTCTTTTAACTGATAAAACGGTTAGATCCATACAATTCCACTTCACCACAATGACACAGGAAAGTGGGTGAAAGAGGTGAATTCAAATGCTGTGAGCTAAAAATAAATGCAATTTTCCGTGGCAGAGAGAACATGTCCATTCCCAAATGCTCTGAATTATTTCTATCACTTGAGAGGACTGAAAATGTGAAGCATGCACTTTTGCTGATGAGATGTTTTGCTTGACAGAAGCATATATGCCTTCTTAACTAGTGCAACACCCTCTTCTTGTCTGCAGCTCTTACTGAGAACGTGAGACTGTATAAGATGCTCATGGTTTAAACAATGCTCTCAATTCAAGACCAAATTGAGTGGTGTTTGACAAGTGCTGAGATTAAAAAATATTGCTGCTGAAGCTTTTTGTCTTGCACTCACCAAGACAAATGCAAGAATGCCAAATTTCAGAGGGAACAACAATTTATCATAGAATCCCTACAGTGTGGAAGCAAGCCATTCAGCCGATCAAGTCTACACCAACCATCATCATTCCTCCCAGACCCATCCCGTAAACCTGCATTTCCCATGGCTAACTCACCTAGCCTGCACATCCTTGGACACTATGAGCAATTTTGCATGGCCAATCCACCCTAACCTGCACATCTTTGGATTGTGGGAGGAAACTGGAGCACCTGGAGAAAACCTACATAGATGTGGGGAGAATGTGCAAACTCCACACACAGAGTTGCCCGAAGACTGGAATTGAACCTGGGTCCCCGGTGCTGTGAGGCAGCAGTGCTAACCACTAAGCCACCATGCCACCCAAATTATGCAGTTACTTGAAAGTCCTTATATCCTCATAGACGTGTGGCACCAAAACAAAACACAGTACTCTAGTTGAAGCCTAGGATACCACATTCTTCATTATCACTCTTTCACCCTGTCCTGAACCTTCAATTATTTATTCACGTACAACCCAGGTCCGCTTTTCCCAAAAATCCTTGAGAGTTCTACATGTTCCTTATGGCTAGATAGGACCGGTCCTTGTGTTCGAACACATGCAACTCCCAGGAAACAATATTACAAGTCACATTGCAAGCCCAACTGAGAATTATCTGCCTTGTGACTCTGATGTTGGTGGGCTTCCTGCAGGATAAGAGTCAGTACAACGGTGGATGATGGCACTGGAAGAATGGCAACTTCAATGTAGGAGTGAATCACTGCAGGCGCTGGAATCCCGTACTGAAAACAACAAATTCTGGAGATCACGGCGAGTCAGGCAGCATCCATGGAGAGAGAGCAAGCCCACGTTTTGAGTCCAGATGACTCTGATGAAGAATGTTCAAAGTAATATCAATCAGAAAGTACTGGCTCTACCATTTGCCTGAAATATCAGCATAGTATTAGATGACAAACAATACTAACAGGACAACAGGGGAGTGATGATCTTATGGTATTATCACTGCACTGTTAATCCAAAGACCAGGTAAGGAGGTGGGGACTCAGGTTCAAATCCTGTCATGGAAGATAGTGGAATTTGAATTCAAAAAATGTCAGGAATTGGGAGTCAATTGATGACCATGAATCCATTGTCAATTATTGGGAAAAGCCAATCTGGTTCATGAATGTTCTTTAGGAAAGAAAACTGCCATCCTTACCTGGTCTGGCTCTGTAGGGAATCATAGAATCCATACAGAGTGGAAACAGGCCGTTCGGCCCAACAAGTCCACACCAACCCTCCAAAGAGTAACCCATCAAGACTCATTCCTCTACTCTATATTTACTCCAGACTAATGCACCTACCCTACACATCCCTGCACACTATGGGCAATTTAGCATGACCAATTCACCCTAACCTGCACATCTTTGGATTGTGGGAAGAAACCAAAATACCTGGAGAAAACCCACGCAGACACGGGGAGAATGTGCAAACTCCACACAGACAGTCACCCCGAGGGTGGAATCAAACCCGGGTCCCTGGCATCATGTGGCAGTAGTGAGCCACCGTGCTGTCCCATGCATATGACTGTAGACCCACAGCAACATTGCTACTTTGAACTGCCCTCTGAGCAATTAGGGAGGGGTAGTAGATGTTGTTCTGGCTGCTAACACCCCCATCCTGTGAATGAACAAAACATAAATTCTGGCAGGCATATATCTTAAGCAGAATGCAAAAAAAAATGCTTAGTCAAGGGAGCAATAAATTAATTAACATTTTACGAAGCAATGAACTGCATCATCCTTTAGAAATATGCAGCTCTGTGAATGGCAAATCAAAGCACAAAATTCTAGGACGTTAAAATATCAATTAAATCCTGCCTGATTGTTCCTGATTCAAGTAGAACACTTCAGGTCTGAGCATCAAATTTCTCCCTATATTCCAATCGATTGAATATTATCACTGCTATGTTGGTGGTACCATTTCAAATTTATAAAAGATATATCCAAAGAATGTTTTTATATTGTTTTAGAATATGGTTAACAACGTTTTAATTCTCTACCAACCACAATGATGGCAAAAGGAAACCTGCTGTTAATATAACTTTGAATTCTGGTCTGAAGCAAAGGGTTACAGTGGTGGATCATGCCCTGAGGCATTTGGATAGCACTTATATGCTGTAATCCCTACACATTCCCCATCTGTGATGCCAGAGAGAAGGTGCAGGTTTCTCATTATCGGAAGACAGCTTTCCAATTCAGAGTGAGAAAGACAACATTCCAGCTTTCATTCCATCCCTGGAAGGTAAATAAACATGCTGGGATAGCAACATCAAAACAAACTGAGCTGGAAATATTCAGCAAGTGTCTCAGTGCCTTTAGAAAGAGGAACAGAAATCAGGACTTTCTCGAATGGTGAGGCTGTGAAATCCTGTATATTGATGGCATTCTATCAGTACAAGAAAAGGTTGGAGATGGAACAGTTTGTATGCAAATAGGGAGGTAGGGAAAAAGGAAGGAACGGAGCAAATGAGATGGGACTGTGAAAGAGAGAAAGGTGAGGGGCATTAAATGATAATGGAATTCCCTCCATAATGTCACTGTATGGGGCTACCTACTGCAGGTGGACTGCAGTGGTTCAAAATGGCAGCTCACCACCACCTTCTCAAGGGCACCCTGGGATGTTGTCAGGGTTGGAGGATTTGAACTATAGGGAGAGGCTGAACAGGCTGGGGCTGTTTTCCCTGGAGCATCAGAGGTTGAGGGTTGACCTTATAGAGGTTTACAAAATCATGAGGGGCATGGATAGGGTAAATAGGCAAAGTCTTTTCCCTGGGGTTGGGGAGTCCAGAACTAGAGGGCATAGGTTAAGAGCGAGAGGGGAAAGATATAAAAGAGACCTAAGGGACACCTTTTTCACACAGAGGGTGGTATGTATATGGAATTGGGGTCTCTATTTATCCTATCCATGCCCCTCATGATTTTATAAGCCTCTATAAGGTCACCCCTCAGCCTCCGACGCTCCAGGGAAAACAGCCCTAGCCTGTTCAGCCTTTTCCCATAGCTAAAATCTTCCACCTCTGACAACATCCTTGTAAATCTTTTCTGAACCCTTTCAACTTTCACAACATCCTTCCGATAGGAAGAAGACCAGAATTGCGCACAGTATTCCAAAAGTGGCCTAACTAACGTCCTGTCCAGCCGCAACATCACCTCCCAACTCCTATACTCACTGCTCTGACCAATAAAGGAAAGCATACCAAACGCTTTCTTCGCTATCCTATCTACCTACTTTCAAGGAACTATGAATGAATTAGTAAACTTCAAGACGTCTGTCTCAATAAGAGCCCGCATTTTCATTGTGCATGCGATGTGGAGTTACATATAGAAAACCATCATGTGCCGCTATTTTACCAACTTTCTTTTGCTGGCAAGAATTCCAAGAATGAACAAAGTTCTTGCGTTAATCTGCTCCTTCTTTCATCCTGATGCATTTAAGTTGATCGATATATTGTTGGCTGCTATGCTATCTATTACACTAATAAAGCAAAGAGGGAGCTGGAGCAGAACAGAAAATCTTTCAACTGCACCATCAAATAGCTCCAGAAAAAAAATGTCTTCAATTATCCAATGTTTGTTTTATATCAGTGATTTTAACAACACACCGAAGAGCATGAAGTATCAGTACATGCGGAGGACATTTGTCAGGTTTAGGGACAGGACTAATGGCAATGAAATGCTGAAACCTATATAATAAATAAATACATAAATAATCTCCCCAGGAACTGTGATGCCTGAAGCCAGAGATGTACTCTGACTGTGAATTTTGCAGACTCTCTTTCTTAAAAAGAAGTGTCAAGTCTTGCAGCTGCTACACTGAATACATTGTGATCAACACTGCTTCTGAGTTCAGCTCTTGCCTTTCCATCTCCTCCTGCACTATCTCCAAATATTTCACCCTTCATCCCCTGCACTTCCACAGCCACCACAGCATTTATAAACGCCAATCTACTTGCATCTCTTCTACTTTCACCTCCTTGATTCACTGCTCACAGCGCCATTTCCCCTACATTCCTTGACACCAATGTAGAGATGATTGCCTGATGAATAACCTTTATTCAGCCCACCATTCCCACTTTTATTCCCAGTCTCCCTCTGCCCCAGGCACTTGGCATTGTTCCAATGAAGAATTATCAGAAGGTTAGAGAATGGCAGTTTATCTTTTAATTACGCTATTTTTTACACCACTTTCCAACCTCAGCATCGAGATCACAAATTGCAGATAGCACCCATTACTCCCCTTTCCTTTCGGACAGTTCAGACACTTCCTGTACACCCACCTTGTGTTTACTGACGTGTCTGATTAACACCTTTCTCCTGACCACTCCTACTTTTTCACTCATAGGACATGAGTATTGCTGGTCCATAGAGTCATAGAGATGTACAGCTCGAAAACAGATCCTTCTGTCCAAATGGTCCGTGCCGTCCAGATATCCCAACCCAATCTAGTCCCACCTGCCAGTACCCGGCCCATATCCCTCCAAACCCTTCCTATTCATATATCCATCCAAATGCATTTAAAATGTTGCAATTGTACCAGCCTCCACCACTTTCTCTGGTCCAGAACAAGAGGGCATAGGTTTAGGGTGAGAGGGGAAAGATATAAAAAGAACCCAAGGGGCAACTTTTTCACGCAGAGGGTGGTGCGTGTATGGAATGAGCTGCCAGAGAAAGGGGTGGAAGCTGGTACAATTGCAACATTTGAAAGGCATCTGGATGGGTATATTAATAGAAAGGGTTTGGAGGGATATGGGCCAAGGGCTGGCAAATGGGACTAGATTAGGCTGGGATATCTGGTCGGCATGGGCGAATTGGACCAAAGGGTCTGTTTCTGTGCTGTACATCTCTATGACTCTATAACTGTTGACATGTCTACAATGACTTACATACAGTTTATGTTCTGTACTGTTCATTACGCACACAGAGTAGACTGAATGAAAACACTGCATGGACTCCATTGCTTACAGAGAGAGACAGAAGGTAAGGCAGGTACCTTTACACCAGAATGTTACATGTTGTGATGTCATGTCACCATCTTAAAGGTCCATTCTGGAATCTGTGCCATAATACAATCACCCTTTAAATAATAGGAAGCCTACATACAAGGATGCATATTTACGTATTCTCTTTGTGTATTCAGATGATGGACATACAATAAGAATTGAATTGAATTGAACTTATTGTCATATGTACCGAGGCACAGTGAAAAGCTTTGTCTTGCGAGCAATACAGGCAGATTACAGGGTTAAGTAACATAGATAGGTAAATAATAGGTAAACAGCAGCAAAAACAAAAACACAGGTACAGGCGAATGTTAAGAGTTTAGATAAAACAGAGTTATTAGTAATTTTTAAAAGCATGCTATTAAGTTTAAAGAATGTAGAATGATTGTAGGAAATAGGAAACTTAGATCTGCACAAAGGAGCTCGCAAGGAGTCTGCCATATCCGGCGCCATCTTGCTCATGCTGTTAACTTGGTGGTGTAGCGTCACTCTTCAATGTGCTACCTCTCATTGTGGAGGGATATGTATTGATTATCCTGGCATTGGAGGCAGTTGTATAGCCTGATATCTTCAGTAGCCATGTTGTCATCTTGGATGAAGATCTGATGAAGAGTCATCAAGACTCAAGATGTTCACTTGCTCTCTCTCTCCATGGATGCTGCCTGACCCACTGTGATTTCCAGCATTTTTTGCTTTCAGTTCAGATTCCAGCATCTGCAGTAATTTGCTCCTACGTTGTCATCGTGTATGATGTGCAGTTGATGATCTGCAGGTCAGGTATGTCAACTATTTCTGCACAGGTCTTGACAGTTTATTCATTGCAACATCATAAGACCCAGGCTGGACACAACAGCATTGCACATTTGCATAAATCCAAGCATTCGTGCAAAAGTTTCAAACTTATATACTTTGCTCTGGATACAAAAGTGGAAATTGCTGGAAAAGCTCTGCAACATCTATGGTGAGAAATCAGAGTTAACATTTCGAGTCGAGTGACCCTTCCTCAAGTTAGATTCAGTCTGCCTGCTCAGGGATCATGATTTTATTCTATTTTCTTCCTTCTTTCCTACAATGTATCCGAGCAGATCTGGGTAGACCCAAATTCCAAACACAAATGTAATCTATTGTCTAAAAAAAAGAAATGCGTGGACTTAACACAGCTATTTGAAAATCTTTGCAAGTCCCTTGATTGTAGGTAGACCCCATGCAGTGGTGTTAGGGAGAAAATTCCATTACCATTTCATGTTTCCCACCTTCCAGACTTTCATTTCGGATTTGTGTTGTTCCTCCATCCTTCCCTACCTTTGCATTTGTTTATAAACGGTTCCAACTCCAGTGTTTTCTTGTTCTCGATTTCACAGCATGAACATCTCATTGTCCGAGACCGTTAGATATGGGGGCAGTGGGGAGAGGAGGTAAAACATTGAACGCCCCAGTTCCTGCACAAGTCTTCAAAGGGTGCACCAATGAACTGTGAGACACAGTTTATCGAAATACACTGAATGTATGGAATATGGCAGGTTCTGTGTCACCAACTGGTGCACAAGTGAGATTATTGATTTGCTTCTCAAAGACTATTTGGTGAAATATTCAGTCACCAGAATGTAGTCATGTATGGAAAAGATCACTTGCAAATCTGAACCCTGATCCAGAAACAACCTTGTGTGGAAGGAGAGGTATTCTTGAGTTAGATTTAGGTTTAGATTGAGATTTGATTGTCATATATACTCAAGTACAGAAATACAGGGATACAGTGAAAAGAGTCGAATATCGCCACACACGGCACCATTTTAGGTACCTAGGTACAAAAAACTTATTGAAAAAGTATTGAGAGAAAGCTCTCACTGTCAGGTACAACGTCTTCCCACACTCACTGTCAGTGCCCCCTTCACCGCACCTCTCCCCCAACGCTGTAGTGGGCAGTCTCTCATCCCGGGGCACCTCACCACCTTTCCCTCACCCGTACCAGCTCTGAAAGATGCCCCAACGTGCTTTTGTGGTGCAAGAGTAATGTCCCTTCCTCTGGAATGGTCCCCAGTTGCCTGAATCAGTGCAGCTCCAACAATGCTCAAGAAGCTCGACACCATCCAGGAGAAAGCAGCCCGCTTGATTGGCACCACATCAACAAACATTTACACCCTCCACCATCGGCACTCAATAGCAGCAGTGTATAGTATCTACAAGATGTACTGCAGAAATTCACCTAAAGTCCTCACACGGCACCTTCCAAACCCACAGCCACTTCCGTCTAAATAGACAAAGGCATCAGATACATGGGAATACCATCCCCTATAAGTTCCCCTCCAAGCCAATCACCATCCTGAGCTGGAAATATATTGCCGTTCCTTCGCTGTCACAGGGTCAACGTTCCAGAATTAATGGCATCATGAATCTAACTACAGCAGTTCAGGAAAGCAGCTCGCCTCCACCTGCTGAAGGGGAGCTAGGAACAGGCAATAAATGTTGGCTCAGCCAGCGACAGTTATGTACTACGACTGAATTAAGAAAATGATTATTCTTAAACTGTGAAACACAGAAGAGAGTTCTAAATTTTACAAGCCTACATGTATTTGCTAATTTCATTCCTGTAATGTCCAATGCTAATTTCTAGATGATATGCCCTCTTCCAGCCTAACCAGGAGAAGTAGTTCTCTACATTACGTTGAACCATTGAGCAATGCTCAATGCTGACACTTGGAGGAGGGTCTGCATTCATCCCTCAAGCTCACAATCCTACCCCCTCAACACCAACCAACCAACCAACCAGCCCCCCTCCCACCCCAGCCCCCTCCCCCCACCATGAGCCTGCACTCAGCAGCATGGTGCAAGCTCTCATTACGTGACCTATGTGCATCAAGGAAGTCCATTACTCTTTAAGCTGTTCTGAGTAGCAAAACCGCTTTAAACCCCAGCCTTTTGTTCTTTCTCCATTCTGTGCTTCTAATACAAAGAGAACAAAAACTAATGACAGTCAAACATAGCTGAAATTACAATGATTAAAGACTGAGACATTGCTGCCATACCATTGCTACAGAATAATACTGTCATGATTTGAACGAGGGCATAATAAAGGATTTCCTTTACGCTCCGAGACTGCACTTACTAGGGTAATTAATAACCTACTCAATGCTATATGGGAAATAATGAATACATGGAGCATTAACTGGAAATTTAGTCTAATCCAGAAGTGCAGGTGATTCAAATTATCGCATTCTGCAGTGTGAAATTATAGCTTCAGACTTGATCTCTCTTATTGAGTGCAGTTTGTTATAAATTGAGTTCTTCCCACTTTCCAGTGAGTGCTGAGCTGATGCATGCATTGTATTCATGGACTGATCAACTGTGGTTATAGAGACATTGAGATCTACAGCACAGAGAGAAAAGGTCCTTGGGCCCATTGAATGCTCCATGGTCAACAACTACCACCTAACTATTTATATCCCATTTTTCAGCGCTAGGCCCTTTTCCTTGTGGTGGACATTATATTGCAGCCTGACCCTGTCTTTGTAAACATTAGTAGACATCATCGCTTTCTTTTATATTAATTGTTTCCCGAGCTTTCTGTCTTGCCTTCATCAGGACAAATGCAAGAACACCACATTTCAACAGGAACATCAATTTATACAATGGAGAAGGAAGGACACAAACATGGAGAATACAGGTCTGGCAGCATCTGTAGGGAGAGAGAAACAGATTTAATGTTTCAAGTCCTGTCAGACTTTTTTTCAGAACTGTTGGAAAATGGGTCCTTTTATACTTTAGAGAGAGCCAGAGGCAGTGTGCAATATACAAAGGGGTTGTTTATAGTGGGGGATGAGAAAAGGAGATGTAAAATAGGTGTAAATTAATGTTTAAAATGGGGAGAATGGGTCCTCTGTATTCAGCAAGTAAGTATGACACAAACAAGACAAGGCTGTGGGGTAGGAGGTGGGGAGACAGGACATGGGCGGCACGGTGGCACAGTGGTTAGCACTGCTGCCTCACAGCGCCAGAGACCCGGGTTCAATTCCTGCCTCAGGTGACTGACTGTGTGGAGTTTGCACATTCTCCCTGTGTCTGCGTGGGTTTCCTCCGGGTACTCCGGTTTCCTCCCACATTCCAAAAATGTGCAGGTTAGGTGAATTGGCCATGCTAAATTGCCCATAGTATTAGGTATATTAGTAATAACTATATTAGTCTGAGGGGAAATGGGTCTGGGTGGGTTGTGCTTCGGCGGGTCGGTGTGGACTTGTTGGGCTGAAGGGCCTGTTTCCACGCTGTAGGGAATCTAATCTAATCTAATCTAAAAACATATACAAAGTGCAGAACAGTCATAAAGTATTAGAGCTGTAGTCATGGAGTCATACAGTATGGAAACAGGGCCATGCTGAACATAATCCTAAACTAAACTAGCCCCACCTGCCTCTAAACATCTCTTATTCATGTACTTATCCAAATGTCTTTTAAGTGTTGTAACTGCATCCATATCCACCACTTCCTCTGGAAGGTCAATCCACATGAGAACCATATGCTCTGTAAAAAAAGAAAGCCCCTCATGTCATTTTTAAGTCCCTCTCCTTTCACCTTAAAGATGATCAGTTTCTGAAGTTACTGAATTCGATGGTGAGGCATCAAGAGTGTAACGTGTCTGAGCAGAACGTGGGGTGTTGTTCCTCAGAGTTTGCGTTGTGCTCTGTTGGAACACTGCAGTAGGTCGAGGAACAGAAATGTCAGCATGAACACAAGATGGTTTCTTGAAGTAACGGTGGAAGAAAAGGCTCGGTTGGTAATTGGTTGGCAAGCTGTCTCTGATTAGCCTAGACAGTGCCATGTAACAGAGAATGGCTTGCCCATCGAGCACAATGAGTTTAAAGTGGTGCAGAGGATTAATCTGAGATAGGCCTACTCCTTACCATTCCATTTCTGCCTGTGTTGGTGTCTTCATGAAGTGGCGAATTAGTGGTATCAGTTCAGTCTAGAGATGAAAACTAAATTAAAGTTTCATGATTTGAAGACGCCGGTGTTGGACTGGGGTGAACAAAGTTAAAAATCACACAACACCAGGTTATAATCCAACAGGTTTATTTTGAAGCACTAGCTTTCAGAGCCCTGCTCCTTTATCAGGTGGTTATCCACTCCTTCATCAGTTGGTTGCCCACCCAATGAAGGAGCAGCGCTCTGAAAACTAGTACTTTCAGTTATACCTGTTGGACTATAACCTGGTGTTGTGTGGTTTTTAAAATTAAATTTTATGTCACTTGAAGTTGGAAGATTGACTTATTGGAACAGAATGATCCTTTAGGGAGAAGTCATCCAACCTGTGCTACCTCCTTTAAAGAGATATCAAACTAAAGCCGAGAAATTAGGAGCAGGAGTAGGCCATTCAGCCCTTCAGGCCTGCTGCCCATTCAATCTACTCATCACTGATTGAGCACTTCAATCAAACATCCCTATGTCCCTCCTCTTGATGCTTTTAATGTATCAATCTCTTTCTAGACTAAACACAGTGATCCAGTTTCTACTGCCTCTTGCAATAACAAGCTTGATTTGATTTGGTTTGGTTTGATTTGATTCAATTTGATTTGATTTATTATTGTCACACGTACCCAGGTACAGTGAAACATTTGTTTTGAGTGCAGCACAGGTATACCAGATCATACCATACCAAGGTCAGAGGGTAGTGGAACAGAGCAAGGAATACAAAGTTATGGATGCAAAGAAGTGCACAAAAAGGAAGATCGACATCAGATTTGAAATTTGAGATGTTTAGTCAGAAGTCTAATAACAGCAGGGAATAAGCTGTTCTTGAACCTGTTGGTATGTGCGTATAAGCTTTTGTATCTTTTGCCTGATGGAAGAAGTTGGAAGAGATTATAACTGGGGTGGGTGGGAAGGTTCTTTGATGATGTTGGCTGCCTTTCCATCTCAATGAGATGTGCAGATGGAGTCAGGGATGGGAGGTCGGCTTGCGTGATGAACTGGGCTATGTTCATTACTCTTTGTATTTTCTTACAGTCCTGGGTAAGGCAGTTGCTGTACCACAGTTCCACAGCTTAACCATCTGAGTGAAAAATGTTTCCTCATCTCACCCCTGAATGACCTATTCCATATCCTGAGACTGTGTCCTTTTGGTTCTGGACTCTAACCGGGGAAATCATCCCCTCTGCATTTAGTCTGTCCGGCCCTGTTAATTTCCTCATCTCACCGCTGAATGACCTATTCCATATCCTGAGACTGTGTCCTTTTGGTTCTGGACTCTCTAACCGGGGAAATCATCCCCTCTGCATTTAGTCTGTCCGGCCCTGTTAGAACTTTACATGCTTCAATCAGATCAACTCTTAATTTTCTAAACTCCAGTAGATACAGAGAGAAAGTGAGGGCTGCAGATGCTGGAGATCAGAGCTGAAAATGTGTTGCTGGAAAAGCGCAGCAGGTCAGGCAATATCCAAGGAACAGGAGAATCGACGTTTCGGGTGTAAGCCCTTCTTCGGCTTATGCCCGAAACGTCGATTCTCCTGTTCCTTGGATGCTGCCTGACCTGCTGCGCTTTTCCAGCAACACATTTTCAGCTCCAGTAGATACAGGCCCATATGAGCCAATCTCTTCAGATAGGAAAGTTCTGCCATTCCCGAAATCAGCCCAGTGAATCTCAGCTGCACTCACTCTATGGCAATGATATCCTTTCTTAGGTAGGGAGACCAAAACTGCACATAATATTCCATATAGGACATAGGAACAGGAGTAGGCCATTCAGCCCATCAAGCTTGCTCAATCCTTCAATGCTATCATGGCTGATGGAACATTTCAATGCCTTTAGCCACCCCATTCCCAGAACCCTAAACACCATTGGGAATCAGAAATCAATCCATCCCAACCTCAAGCATGCGCAAAGACTGGGGGAGGTGATGGCCTGGTGATATTGTCACTAGACTATTGATCCAACAATTCACGCTCTCAGAGTTCAAATTCAGATCTTGCCATAGTGGAATTTGAATTCAATTTTTTAAAAAAACTGGAATTAGGAATTGACAGATGACCAGAAAGGTATTGTCAATCATTTGGAAAAGAACCCATCTGGTTCACCCATGTCCTTTAAAAAAGGAAATCTGCCACCCTTACCTAGTCTGACCTACATGTGATTCCAGACCCACAGCTAAGTGGTTAATTCTTAACTGCCCTCTGGGCAATTAGGGATGGCCCTAGCAGCAACACCCTCATCCCATAAATGAATAAAACAAAACTTCCACAGCCCTCTGTGGCAGAGGTTTCCAAAGATTTATAGCATTCTGAGTAAATGTAGCTCCTGCTCTTTTGATCGTCATAAAAAGCTTTTTTTTTGCATATTTCTTCATTAATTCCTTACAAAAATGTAACCTTCTACAACGCTGGCTGTACATGCAATAAAAGCAAACTGTAAATAGCCTACAGAAAGACCATTTTCTCTGCTTGTTTTTGAAGGAGGTTGTACCATCTTGAAAGAACTGTGGAAATCAGAAACAGAAACAGAAATTGCTGGAAAATCTCAGCAGGTCTGGCTGCATCCGCAGAAAGAAATCAGAGTTAATGTTTCAAGTTCAATGACCCTTCTTCAGAACCTGGAATGTTTGAGGTTCTGAGGACCCAAAATATTAACTCTGATTACCCTCCGCAGATGCTGCCAGAGATGCTGAGCTTTTCCAGCAATTTCTGTTTCTGTTTCTGGTACCACCTTCAATTTGGTTACGTCAGAGCTTCTCCAAGTCTCTAGAACAAAATCAAACCTCCTAGAGAGGACTGTCAGAGTCTCATTGAGCTTCTTTTAACTGTGTTAACTGCGTCCCTGACTCGAGCCTTGCATTGAAGGTTTGTTTTGATAGACAAGTGCCTGACATTCTTTTATATGAGTGCAGAGCGGCATTGGCAGTTACATTGGCTGTGTGGCTCTAGCAGGCAGAATCGAGGCATAGACTATTTTCTAAATGGGGAAAAGCCTCAGAATATGAAGCAGAAAGGGTCTTGGGAGACCTAGTTCAAGGTTCTCTTAAGTTAACAAGCAGGTTTGGTTAGAGTGAGGAAGGCAACTGCAACATCAGCGTTTCAGGGCAGCACGGTGGCACAGTGGTTAGCACTGCTGCCTCACAGCATCAGAGAGCTGGGCTCAATTCCGCCTCAGGCAACTGTCTGTATGGAGTTTGCACATTCTCCCCCTGTTTGCGTGGGTTTCCTCCCACAGTCCAAAGATGTGTAGGTTAGTGAATTAGCCATGCTAAATTACCCATAGTATTAGGTGCATTACTCAGGATGGGTTGCTCTTCGGAGGGTCGGTGTGGACTTGTTGGGCCGAAGGGCCTGTTTCCACGCTGTAGGGAATCTAATCTAATCATCATCATTTCAAAAAGGCTAGAATACAAGAGTAGGGATATACTGCTGGGGCTGTTTAAGGCTCTGGACAGGCCGCGTTTGGAATTTTGTGAACAGTTTTGGGCCCCGTACCTAAGAAAGGATGTGCTGGTGTTGGAGGGGTCCAGATGAGCTTTACAAGAATGATCCTGGGGAAGAGTGATTCGGAGGTGCAGGTGTTGGACAGCACAAATCACACAACACCAGGTTATAGTCCAACAGGTTTATTTGGAAACACTAGCTTTCGGAGCGCTGCTCCTTTATCTGGAGATGAAGGGCTTGTCATATGAGGAGTGGTTGAGTACTCTGGGTTTGTACTCAATCAAGTTTAGAGGGATGAGGGGTGGATTTGATTGAAGCTTACAGAATATTGAGAGGGAAGATTTTTCATGAGTAGGAGAGGCTAGGACCTGAGACACAATGTCAGCGTGGAGAGACTGAGATGAGGAGGCATTGAGAAATGAGATGAGGAGACACTTCTTCAGCCAGAGGGTAGTGAATCTGTGGAACTCATTGTCACAGAGGGTTGTGGAGGCCAAGTCATTGAATGTAATTAAGCCAGAGATAGATTGGTTCTTGATTAGTGAGGGGAGCAAGGGTTACAGGGAAAAGACAGGAGAATAGGGTTGAGAAACATATCGGGCAGCATCTGATGAGCAGAAGAATCAACTTTTCGGGCAAGAGCCCTTCATCAGTCATTCCTGATGAAGGGTTTATGCCCGAAACATCAATTCTCCTGCTCCTCAGATGCTACCTGATTGGCTGTGCTTTTCCAGCACCACACTCTGATCTCCAGCAGCTGTAGTCCTCACTTTCTCTTCTTGAGAAACACACCAGCCATGATTGAATGGCACAGCAGATTCGGTGGGCTAAATGGCCTAATTCTGCTCCTAAATCTTATGGTCTCATGGTTCCAATTTCATTTGGATATTCAACAAAGCCAAGTATTGAGAGATTGTTCTTTTTAAGACCTTAAGACACCGGAGCAGAAATTAGGCCATTCAGCCCATCGACTCTGTGCAACCATTCAATCATGGCTGATAAGTTTCTCAACCCCATTCTCCTACTTTCTCCCCATAACCCTTGATCCCCTTGACAATCAAGAACCTATCTATCTCAGTCTTAAATATACTCAATGACCTGGTCTCCACTGGCTTCTGTGGCAGTGAATTCCATAGATTCCCCACTGTCTGGCTGAAGATGTTTCTCCTTTTCTCCATGCTAAAAGGTCTTCCCTTTATTCTAAGGCTGTGTCCTTGGGTCCTAGTCTCTCCTACCAATTGAAACATCTTCCCAACATCTACTCTGTCCAGGTCATTCAGTATTCTGATTGTTTCAGTTAGATCCCCCCTCGTCCTTCTAAACTCCAGCAAGTATAGTCTCAGAGTTCTCAAACATTCCTCATGCATTAAGCTTTTCATTCCTGGGACCTCCCCTGGACCCACTCCAGGGCCAGTACATCCTTCCTGAGATATGGGACCCATAACTACATTCAGCACTCCACATGTGTCCTCACCAGAGCCTTATAGAGCCTCAGAAGTACATCTTTGCTTTTAAAATCAAGTCCTGTCAAAATAAATGCCATAATAGAATTTGCCTTTCAAACTACTGAGCTTTTAGTGTTTAGATTAGATTCCCTACAGTGTGAAAACAGGCCTTTGGCCCAACCAGTCCACACCAACCCTCCAAAGAGTAACCCACCCAGACCCACTTCCCTCTGACTAATTGACCTAACACTTAGGCAACACCTAAATAGGCAATTTAGCATGGCCAATTTACCTGGCCTGTACATCTTTGGACTGTGGGAGGAAACCAGAGCAAACCCGCACAGACACTGGGAGAATATGCAAACTCCACACAGACAGTCCCCCAAGGCTGGAATCGAACCTGGGACCCTGGTGTTGTGAGGCAGCAGTGCTAGTCACTGAGCCAGCCTTTCCTCAAGAAGCCGTGGATGTGGAATCTTGAAATATTTTGTAAGCCGGGGGGAAATGAATTCTTGATGACCAAGAGGATGAAACATTGCCGGAGGATGCGCAGGAAGGTAGAATTGAGATTAAAATCCAATCAGCTGTGAATGGGGGGGCAGGCTGGAAGGATTGTGCGGTCTATTCATTTATTTGTACCTTCCAGTACTGAATGGTGCTGAAGGATTCAAATGTTCTTTGCACTGATTTCAGGATGGTTTGAATTGTGAGTATACCCAGCTACTTGGTTCGCAAGAGTCCACCAGTTTTGAGATGTTGCCAAATGGTTCACTTGTTCCTTTTGTCATTTTAACAGGTTGCAAGACAAGTGCACCTGTTTCCCTCTTTTGTGAGAAATTCCCATCACGCAAGGACGTGGGAGCTGGACAATCCAAGGGTTAATATGTTGCTTGAAATAATGAAAATGAACCTATCACTGTCATTGTTAGTGAAACAGAAATTACCTCACAATTTAAAGGTTAATAAACGGCATTATGCTCAGGCCCATTTTACAGACAATGCTCAGTTAATTGCTGATTTAGTCAATGCTCTAAACCATTTCATAATTACAATCTTGTAAAACTTTCATCTTAATTGCCTGTCATTCTCACTGAAAGTGTGAAATACAAAAGTGCTTGATGTTCAGTGTAAAAGTGTCAGGAAAAATCCAGAAAGTGAATCGGACATTCTTGTGTCAAATCAGAGAATGGTTACAACACAGAAAGAGGCCAGTCAGCCCATCACTTCAGTGCTGGCTCATTCACAAGACGGCCAATCCCAGTACCTACTGTTTTAAGACCATGAGACTCAGGAGCAGAAATTAGGCCGTTCAGCCCACTGATTCTGCTCCACTGTTCAATCATGGCTGATACGTTCCTCAACTCTATTTTCCCATTTTCTCCCCATAATCCTTGATCCCCTTGCCAAGAACCCTATCCATCTTTGTTTTAAATATACGCACTGACCTGGCCTCCACAGCCTTCTGTGGCAATGAATCTCTTAGATTCACCACTCTCTGGCTGAAGAATTTCTCTTCAGGTCATTAGCCAATTGTTTTTTTGATGGTCTGAATTGAATCTTCCTCCAGTGCACACTCAGGGCATGCACAGAGGTCTTGTAGTCAGTATTCCTCAACACAACCTCGACTAGCACCTTTTCACACCAGGCTGTTAGAGAGACCCTGCATTGGGCTTGGAGCTGAAGCTTTACATTGTGTCTTGCTGGAATCTGATTATAAATAAATAAATACACCAGAGAGTTATTTTATAAAGCAAAAGGAATAGAACTGCAAACCTCTTTAATAAACTCTTAATAATAGCTAATAAACTCTTCTACACTGGGGAGACTATTGTGAAGAACACCTACGTTCTGGCCGCAGAATGACCCTGAGTTTCCAGTTGCCTGGCACTTCAACACCTCACCCTGTTCGCTGGCCAACATCTCTGTCTCCGGCTTGCTGCAGTGCTCCAGTAAAACTTAGTGCAAGTTGGAAGAATAACACCTCATTTTCCATTTGGGAACCCTGCAGCCTTCTGGATTCAATACAGAGTTCAATAATTTTTAATGCCTGAACACCTTCTTCCATGTCCTTACCCCGACCTACGACCCAGACCTTGTCATCACATGGTCTGCTACCACAAACAGCCCCTTGTCAATCACTAATGGTCTCCATTAGCTGCTGTTCATTCTCCCAGACCGACCTTTACCAACAACTGGATTTCTCTCTCTCTGGGTCCATCTCCACCTATCGTTTACTCTCCCCCCTTCTCCCAACTCTTCTCTAGCATGTACATCAACCTTTTCCTAGTTACTAGATGAAGAAGGGTCATCGGGCCTGAAACATTAACTCTGCTTTCTCTCTCCACAGATGCTGACAGACTTGCTGAGTGTTTTCAGCAATTTCTGATTTTGTTTCTGCAAATCTCTTTCTTGTGTTTATATCATGAATAATCCACACTGAAGTGATGAAGCCAAACCCCTCTGTGGTTTCATGGCCCTCATTGTCAAAGAATTGTTCGACATTTCTCGCTAAAACGTGAAAGCGTATGGAACTGAAAGCTAATTTTGGATGGTGAAGGCTAACACGAGGGGACATAGCTTTAAATTAAGGGGTGATAGATTTAGATCAGATATTAGGGGTAGTTTCTTCACTCAGAGAGTAGTAGGGCCTGGAGTGGCCTGCATGCAACAGTAGTGGACTCGCTGACATTAAGGGCATTTAAATGGGCATTGGACATAGACATGGATAAGAATGGAACGGTGTAGGTTAGATGGGCATCAGATTATTTTCACAGGTCAGCACACCATCGAGGGCCGCAGTGCTTGTACTGCGCTGTAACGTTCTATGATCAAACGATTGACCCAGTTAGGTGGTGGAAGCCGAGAGAGGTTTGAAATGGAATCAGACATAAGTGACTAGAGTTCTCTGTAAGGATCTGTGCTAAGGACTCAATAATTTGCAGTTTTAATATTGATAACACAACAGCACTGTACCTAGATTTGCTGATGACAGAGATGGTGCTGCAGTAAGTAATGTAGAGAGGATCACAAGATTACAATGACACCGTGACAAATTACGGGAGCGGGCATTACTGTGACAGATGGATTTCAATGCAACTACATGTAAGACCATCTATTTTGTGCTGACAACACAGATGAATCTGAATATTATTGAAATGGTAAAAAGCTGGCAAGAGTGGAAATCCAAAAAGACTCAAGGGTCCATTCACACAACAAGCCAGGTCACTGAAATGCAGCGATGGCGGTGTTACTAGAGTTCACTCAGGGTTGTCAGCATCAGAAAATTGGAGCTAGTGAGGGCTGCAGACAAATTCCCTTAGGGGTAAACCAGAAAAGCTACTTGGTGCAAGTGACACTCATTCACTTTTATTCCCGCCTCTCTTCCACAGAAAAAAGCTGCAGATGCTGGAATCCAAGGTACACAGGCAGGAGGCTGGAAGAACACGGCAAGCCAGGCAGCGTCAGGAGGTGGAGAAGTCGACATTTCGGGTGTAACCAAAATGTTGATCTCTCCATGTTCAGATGCTGCCTAGCTCGCTGAATTCTTCCAGCCACCTGCTTGCCCGCTCCTCTTCTGCAGCTATGTTCATACTTGGGGATCGCTAGTGATAGCGAGCCCAGCGTCAACGTACGCCCTGAGGCTATTTGCAGAGAAGTGGGCTAGGGTCCATTTAATCCCCCTCCAATGCGATTTTCACTTAGTGCCCTCCCAGTCCCTGTTCCCTCCCCTGTATGTGGGCAGTGCCAGTTAGTGGCTCTCCCCAACCTTTGTTAGCATTAGCCTTTGCTGGTGGGCACCGCTGAGGCTGTCTCCCTGAGTCAAAGGGTCAATAACAAGGGAACATAATTTTAAAGTGAAAGGCAGGAGGGGATTTGAGGAAATATATTTTCACCAGGACAGTGGTGGGGGTGTGGAATGCATGGAGTGTGAGGATGGGGGGGACGCTAGTTGAGACAAGAAACTTCACAACCTTTAAAAGGTACTTGGATCATAGAATCCAAGTGTGGAAACAGGCCATTTGGCCCAACAAATCCACACTGACCCTCAGCATCCCAACCAGATCCATCCCCCTTACCCTGTCCCTGTCACCCTGCATTTCCCATGGCTAGTGTACCTAACCTACACATCCCTGAACACCACAGGCAATTTGGCACAGCCAATCCACCCTAACCTGCTGGGCTGAAAGAGGAAACTGGCGGAAACCCACAGAGACATGGGGAGAACGTGCAATCACAACATGGACAGTCACCAAAGGGTGGAATCGAATCCTGGTCCCTAGCGCTGTGAGGTAGCAATGTTAACCACTGAGCCACTTCAACTGAAGTACTTGAAATATTATAGCATTCAAGGCTAAAAGTCTGGTGCTGGAAAGTAAGACTTAATGTAGCTTTGGCAGGGCAGGCTCATGGAGCCAAAGATCCTCCTCTAGACTATTTGATGCAATGATTAAATAAGAACTATGATATATCTCAGTTGTAAAGTAACTAGCTGTTAAGTAATATCTAATACGCCTATTTACTGTTCATCAAGATTGAATTTCACTCATGCTAAAGACTGTCTGAGCATTTTCCTCACCTGCTTTCTAGGAGCTGAGAATTTGACCAATAAGATGTGAGTGTCACTGGCCAGGCCAGCATTTATTGTCCATCCCTAATTGCCCAGAGGGTAGTTAAGAGTCAATCGCATTGCTGTGGATCTGGAGTCACATGCAGGCCAGACCAGGTAAGGACGGCAAATGTTCTTCAGTGAAGAATATTAGTGACCCAAATGGGTTTCCCTGACAATCAACAATGATTTCATGATCATCATTAGATTGTTAAATTTAGCGAATTCAAATTTTACCGTCTGGCTTTGAACCGGAGTCACAAGATCATCATTTGGGTCTCTGGCTCAACAGTTTAGCAATAGGCCATCACCTCCCCAAAGGCATGACTACGCTTAACCCCAGTCCTAATCATGCTCAAGGTTTCTCTGTCACACCAACATAATATCCTGGCCGCACCGAACCCCAACCCACCCCCCTCCCACCCCAAACGCCTCACGTGTCTGGTTTTCAAGGCTCAATATGGGATCCACAAGACCATATGAAATAGTAGGCCATTCAGCCCCTCAAACCTGCTCCACCAGTCAATAAGATTATGTCTGTTCCAACATTCCTCACATCCACTTTCCTGCCTTTTCCCTGTAACCCTTGGTTCCCCAACTGATCAGGAATCTATCACAGCCTTAAATATACACAAGAACTCAGCCCCCACATCTCTCTGAGTTTCCTTATCTCAGGCTTTAACTGGAGTCTCTGTATTCTGAGTCTATGCCCTCTGGTCTTTCCCGTGAGGGGAAACATCCTCTCAGCATCGACCCTGTCAAGCACCTTACAAATACTATAATATTGCAGTGAAATATGTTTTGGAAGCACTGGTTTAGTCTCTGACTTGTGATGGTATAAACTAAACTCAGTTTCCATGGATAAAAGGACATAATCTTAACATCAGAGTCATACCATTCAAGGCAGAGATACTGATAAATCTATACAACTCTCCCCCACAGAAATCAGTTGATGCTAGATCAATTAGTAGTCTTAAATTAGATATTGATGTATTGAGTTGGAAAGGGGCTTTAAGGAATATGGGATGAAGGCAGTTAGCTAGAGTTAAGAAACAGAAAAACCAAGATTGTATGAGATGATGGAACAGTCTGAAGGGGCTGAATGGCCTACTCATGTCCATAGAATTATCAAATCCCTACAATGTAGGAGCAGGCTATTTAACCCATCCTCCAAAAAAGCATCCCACCCCAACCCATTCTATCCCTGCAACCCCAAATTTCTCACTGCCAATCTACCTTACCTGCACAGCTTTGAACTGTAGGAGGAAACCCACACAGACACAGGGAACACATGCAAACACCTCACAGGCAGTCACTCAAGGATGGGATTGAACTTGGGTCCTTAGCTGTGTGCGAGGTAGTAGTGCTAACCACTGAGCCACCATGCCATCCAGAGTACCCACATTATCAGATGTGGATGCGAGACTTGTACCAGTGGAAAGTGTATCAGCGTGAGGTGAAGTATATGAATGCTTGGTATAAGTTCTGATTCATGGAGGTTGTTGGGGGTCGAGTGGGAGACAGGATGGATTGTGTCATAGTTGAGGTAATTTGGACAAAGTATTTGAAGATGCTGGCCTTTACTACTGCTGTAAGATTACTAAACCTCTTCCTGCATTGCGATTTGGTCCTTTACGTAACATTCATGGTATTGATTTCCATGCGTATTAATTGATGTCTCTATTACAGGGAATAGGACATGTCTTCTCCATTCCATTGGCCAGGTCAACATCTGAAAACTGAGTGTATTTCCCCTCAAGAAATGGCCATGTGTCCCTTGTTCCTACGTTCAATTCAGTGGCCGAATATGCTGCAATACGTCTGCCAACCAGTACGTCAGTATGCCTGTGAGAAGCATGCACACGACATCATTACTGTACCACAGCATGCAACCTGAAGGAGTGAAGATCTCAAATTCCATCTTACTTCAAATCACATGAAGCATGATACTCTACTGGACGCATGCTCTGCTGTTGTAAATTTTAATATAATATTAGCCCAGATACTTATGTACCTGAAGAGTGTAATTATAGTCATAGTCATAGAGTTGTACAGCACAGAAACAGACCCTTTGGTCCAAATCATCCATGCCGACCAGATATGCTAAATTAATCTAGCCCCATTTGCTAGCATTTTGACCATCTTCCTCTAAACCTTGCCTATTCACATACCCATCCACATGCCTTGTAAATGTTGTAATTGCACCAGCCTCCAGGACTTCCTCTGGCAGCTCATTCCATACACACACCACCCTCTGTGTGAAAAGGTTGCACTTTAGGTCCCTTTCATATTTTTACCCTCTCGCCCTAAACCTATGCCCTTTAGTTCTGGACTCCCCCACGTCAGGGAAAAGACCTTGTCCAATTATCCTAACCATGCCCCTCACGATTTTGTAAACCTCTATAAGGTCACCCCTCAGCCTCTGACGCTCCAGGGAAAAAAGCCCCAGCCTAGTCAGACTCTCCCTACAGCTCAAACCATCCAACCCTGACAACATTCTTATAAGTCTTTTCTGAACCCTTGACAACATCCTTCCTATAGCAGGGAAACCAGAATTGCACATTACTCCAAAAGTGGCCTAATCAATGTCCTGTACAGCCATAACATGACCTCCCAACTCCTATCCTTAATGCTCTGACCAATAAAGGAAAGCATACCAAACGCCTTCTTCACTATCCTATCTACTTGTGACTTCACTTTCAAGGAACTATGAACCCGTGCTCCAAGATCTCTTTGTTCAGCAACACTCCCTAGGACTTTACCGTTAAGTGTATAAATCCTGCCCTAATTATTATTGTAATAAAGATCTGTTAGATTTTTCAATGCCATGATACTGTAGTTTCTTACGGAAAGAGGGGTAATATGTGCCTTGCTGTATCCAGTAAAACATGCTGCTACAGAGCGGCATCATTCCCAGTGCCTGATGTGTGCCACTTTTAAGAGGGATAGATCACATCAAAATAACCTGGGCTAGCTACCTATTGGACTCAAAACATTAATTCTGCTTCTCTCTCTCCAAGACCTGCCGAGTTTCTCCTACAATTCCTGTTTTCAGCGCAATTTCTGGCCATTTGCCGATTCCTGTAGCGAGTCAACATTAAGAGAGCACTGGCTACATGCAGAAGTCACTACAATTAGCAAGCAACACCTACTAACCGCACACTCAATGGCAGTATTGCATATTAAGACCCTGCACTTGCTTTTGGGCACTAACCAATTTGTAAGCTCAGTACCGTTTGCAAGCTGGTGATTATGGTGTGGGTTGAGGACGCATTTTGACCAGGACATCAAAGGGATTTACTTCCTCTTCAAACAACAAGATGGAATCCATTGCAAGCACCCCAAACAAATTATTTCTTGAAAAGACAGCAGCTCTGACAATGCAGCACTCCCGATAATATTCCCCTGGCGGGCAGCCTACATTCTTTGGCAGATAACATGAGGAGTTAATGACACACTGCCTTTACGAAAAATGTGTTTTGAAGCCTTTTCTGTTTATGAAAACAGAACCATTTTAGCGTGATAACAGTCAGAACAAAACACCTTGCTGTGCTTGCTATCAACTCAAAAATGTGCAGAACTACTTTGCATCATATACTAAATAAAAGGGCTTTCCAAAGGTTTCTCTGTGAGGACCGTGTGTTCTTTAGCCCTTTCTGGTAAAACACAGCACGGGCACACAACATTTCTCACGGTCCCACCCATCAAAAAGCAACATTAAAATGTAAAATTCTGAAAGTGGCAATTAGATCTCCTCGCTTGTGAATTGGGGGAGAATCATAGTCATAGATTCATACAGCACAGAAACAGATCCTACGGTCCAACCAGTTTATGCTGCCCATCATCTCAAACTAAACTAGTCTCACCTGCCTGCTCCTGGCCCATATCCCTCCAAACCTTTTCTATACAAGTACTTATCTGAATGTCTTTTAAACATTGTAACTGTACCTGCATCCACCACTTCCTCTGCATATTCAGTCCATATGCAAATCACTCTCTGTGTAAAAAGGTTGCCCCTTACTTCCTTTTAAAATCGTTCTTTTTTTGCCTTAAAATATACCCACAATCTTGAAATTCCCCACCCTAGAAAAAAGACACCTGCCATTCACCGTATCTACGCCCCTCATGATTTTGTAAACTTCTACAAGGTCACCCCTCAGCCTCCATCATTCCATCATCCCAGCCTATCTAGCCTCTCCCGATAACTCAAACCCTCCATTCCTGGCAACATCTTGGTAAATCTTATCTGAATCCTCTCCAGCTTCACAACGTAAGGGTCGAACATGGATCCTTCTTCAGGAAGAATCACTGACAAGAACTTTTTGACAATTAAACAATGAATGACAAGAGGGCCATGAAACAGTGCTTCCTTTGAATGATAGTGGAGGGTTGTCAAATAGTCAACACTGAAGGGGGGGGTTGGGGTGGGGTGAGGCGCAACTTCTCAAGAGCAATAGTCACCCCTACCATCGACAATATTTACAGAACTTGAGGAAGAAGTATCCAGATTGTCATTGTGGGAGGCAACAACTCGGGCAAGTTGTAAATGGAGTACAATGTGGGAAAATGTGAAGCTGGAAAGGAGAGCAAAAGAACAGTATTATTTAACTGGAGAAGGAATGACATGAGTGACAGAAAGCTGTGTAACCAGCAAGGCTAAAGAAATGTTGACCCTTCTTTCAAGAGCTGAGAGTGTGGTGCTGGAAAAGCACAGCATGTCAGGCAGCATCTAAGGAGCAGGAGATTTGACGTTTCCAGCATAGGCCCTTCATCGGCTTTTGCCCGAAATGCCGATTCTCCTGCTCCTCGGATGCTGCCTGACCTGCTGCGCTTTTCCAGCACTACACTCTCAACTCTGATCTCCAGCATTCTGCAGTCCTCACTTTCTCCTTCTTTCAAGGGGGTTGGAGTATAACAGTAGGGAAGCGTTACTGCAACTGTACAAGGGGCTGGTGAGACCACCTGTGGGCAGTTTTGATCCCCTTATTTAAGGAAAGATATGATTTCATTGGAGGCTGTTCAGAGAATATTCACTAGGATGATCCCTAGTATGGAGGGACTAAGGGTCTGTTTCCATGCTGTACATCTCTATCACTATGACTCTATGTTGGAACTCTACGCAGCATGGTGGCTCAGTATTTAGCACTACTGCCTTACAGCACCAGGGACCTGGGTTTGATTCCTGCTTCGGGCAACTGTCTGTGTGGAGTTTGCACGTTCTCCCCATGTCTGCGTGGGTTTCCTTTGGTTGCTCCGGTTTCCTCCTACAATCCAAAGATGTGCAGGTCAGGTGAATTGGCCGTGCTATACTGCCCGTAGTATTAGGTGCATTAGTCATGGGTAAATATAGGGTAAGGGAATGGGTCAGGGTGGGTTACTCTTCGGAGGGCATTGTTGAGCCGAAGGCCATGTTTTCATACTGTAGGGAATCAAATCTACTCACTGGAGTTCAGAAGAATAAAGAGGTGATCTCGTTGAAACATATCAGGGCTTGACAGGGTCAATGCTGAGAGGATGTTTCCCCTCATGGGAGAGTCTTGGACTGCAGATTATAGCCTCAGAATAAAATGGCTCCAATTTAAGACTGAGATAAGGACAATTTTTTTTCTCTCAGAGGGTTTGAGCGCTAAGCCCTGGAATTCCAAAAGCTTTCTGCCTCACTACCTTGCCTTCCTTCCTCGACATCTTTTTAACACCTACCTCCCCAAACATTTGGGGTCTTTTGACTTAAAAGGCCTTTTAGTGGTTGTAATGTGTTTGGTTCAATCAAGATCCTGTGAAACATATAGAGATGTCTTTAAAATGTATCAAATATGTGATCTAAGTGATTCCAATAGGTGCCTCTAATGGAAAATATCAACAGTACAGACTTAACGGGCAAATGGCCAGTTTTTGGGTTGGATCTTATCATAAGGTCTATCACTAATGACTGAGCTAAAATATTGATGTTTTGAGAAGCACTTCCCAAAAATATGAATCCACCATTAGCTGTAATGCAGAAGAAAATTCAAGGAACTTTATCAACAAACACATTGACTTGGACCTCATCTACCACAGCCTGAGAAAAATAACAGGAAATGACATCACCAACACAGGAAATGACATCAACACAGGAAATGGCATCACCAACCCAAAGAAGCCTAAACACATAAATAGAAAGCGGGACATAATACCAGTGCTTCACCGGAGGCTCACTGATGATGTTACCTAGCATGGTGACGAAACATCTGAAAACAAACCTTCCAGCTCAGCCAGCAAACTTACATTCAAAATGTATGGATTATCAAAACTTTGAACACCCATTAATTTTAATAAAATTCCTGTTAAATTCGTTTTGCATTTTTAAACTTAAGCAAATCAACTGCGTCAGTGTTAAAAGAGTAGGTTATTTTACAGATCACTTAGACCAGCTCCAGAGTTGATTAAGATATGGACTCATTGCACTTCCTACTTAACAGCAAGAATCTTGAGGGCTTTTGTTGTGCAGTGGTAGATTCCCTATCTCGAGATCTGAAGGCCCAGGTCCAACTCCCCACCTGCTCTAGGGCTATGCCACATCATGCTTGAACAGATGATTCAAAACAGGTTCCTGTGTGTTCCTGGGACTGGCTAAAGTTGCTATCAGCAGCTCCAGACAGTGGATCATTGGGGATGTTGTAATTTCTGGCTGTTTGCCTCTCCTCTGTGGCTGCATCCACGTCCTTGCAGAGGGATGACATGGTGCCAAACATTGCCCTTGAGGCTTCCGGTGATAGGTGGGCACCAGTGGGGCTGGTGTGCAATTGTGTCTGCAATAGTACAGCTTTCATTTACTTCCCTGTTTCGTTTGTCCCTCTTCCGTTTTGGTTTAGATTGCTCTCCTGCTGGTGAGCAGTGTTGGTAGTTATTAACTGAGAGGATTGTTGAATTGGTCCAGAGGTTGGGCCGGAAGGAATGTTACACTGCCCAACCAGCCTCCTGGTTTTCACGGTTATGTCTGAACCTGACCGTCCTTGTACAGGGAGCATGCAGTGTTCACCAGCATCCTCAAAGAATTTTGTGTTTAGGCAGGCACTGTGCATGCACAAAGTTCATTATATCCCCTTCCGGCATCATTTGATATAGTTCCCTTAGTTTTTCTTGAGACAGAGCCCTGAGTTTGATTATTTTAAAAATTTGGTTTGTCGGGAAGAGATCTGGCTTCTTTCCGAAAATAGTCCAGGAAGGGAAACGGAAGTTTGTGCTAAATTGTAGATTTACAATGAAATGGTCATAAATCTCAGAAAGGATTTTGAGACTTGATTTAAAGCATGCACATGTTAAACATGGACTGTGTGTTGCCAACACTGCATATGTACAAATGTCCATTAATGACGACTGACTTGACACTGACATTTTTTACAAACCCACCAACTCCCACAGCTACCTGGATTACACCTCTTCCCACCCTACCTCTTGCAAAAATGCCATCCTGTATTCCCAATTCCTCCGCCTCCACCACATCTGCTCCCAGGAGGACCAGTTCCACCACAGAACAC
>NC_057727.1:6616927-6621889 GCF_004010195.1 Chiloscyllium plagiosum
CCCCACCCCCACCCTCCCCAGCTTATCTCTCCACGCTTCAGGCTCTCTGCCTTTATTCCTGATGAAGGGCTTTTGCCTGAAACGTCAAATTTTCTGCTCCTCGGATGCTGCCTGAACTGCTGTGCTTATCCTGCACCAGTAATCCAGAATCTGGTTTCCAGCATCTGCAGTCATTGTTTTTACCTAGTTGATTTTAACTCTACTGCGAATCCTCTTGCAAGGATGCCTGCCTTGAAGAAGTTTTCCTCCTCTCTCTACAAGTGATTTCACACTGTCATGAGAACACCTCTGAGCCAATGGTCTCTGTTGGGCACATTCCTTGCTGCATGACTCCCCACTTTGTCAAGGAAGTGGGGTAATGAGTAAAGAATCCCTACAGTGTGGAAACAGGCCCTTCAGCCCAACAAGTCCACAATGACCCTCCAGAGAGTAACCCACCCAGGTCCACTCCCCAATCCTATATTCCTACATTTACCCTTAATTAATGCAACTAACCTACACAACCCTGAACACTATGGGCAAGTAAGCATGGCCAGTTCACCTAACTTGCACGTCTTTGGACTGTGGGGGGGAAACCAGAGCACCGGTGGAAACCCAATCAGACACGGGGAGAATATGCAAACTCCACACAGGCAGTCACCCGAGGCTGGAATCAAACCTGGGTGCTGTGAGGCAGCAGTGCTAACCACTGAGTCACCACGTCACCCTGGAGTGGTGGATGAGGCTCCAAAGGCTTTTCTTTGCAGTCTCGGTGTAATGTCTCCTGATTTCAATGAGTCAACGATCAAAACTTTGGTCAAGGCATAATTCCCACTCCTGTTGGCTTACCCCGCTACCTAGTCATGATGAAGGCAGCCTTGATCATCTTGTGTTTCCTTTGACTCGACCCGTCTGGTGCCAGAACCTGCTGTGCAATACAGCTCTTATCAATGAAAACTGGCTCCATTCAACATGCTGGCAAACTTTAAATTGTAAATTGAACTTTGCCCATCGAGCAAGAATGTTGAAGTGAAATTCAAAGCATGCAATAAATTCAATTCACTACAATGTTGTTTACATCGACACTGATTGATGGAACTGTCTGAAATAACACTTAAGTGTTAAACATGGGGATTGTACCTGTCCCACTAGGGATTGTTCTAAACTATGACAAGCAATTTAATGCAACAATTAATTCAGAGGAGACTATCATCCCATCATGGATGGTGGAAATATCCATGTGTTGAAATCTGGTTTCAAATTGAATCAAATATTCTTTCATTATTTTTTAATGTATAAAAGTTAAGGTACCAACGTCTTACTAAACATGGGACTGCTCTGTCATTGAAGAGAGAGAAATGACTGATGGTGGTTTAAACTGAGGGTCACCACATGTCATTGAATTATTGATTGATTTATTGTCCCATGCTCCTGAGCACAGTGAAAAGCTTTGTTTATGAGCAGTACAGGCAGATCATTGTAAGCAAAGTGGTACAGATCAGAAAGACGCAGAGAGGCGCAGACAGGTTATATGGCAAAGGGTGTGTAGAAGGTACAATCAACATTAGCAAGGTCAACATTATTTGTGGCTAGAGTACTTGGTGTAGTTTTGCTCGCTGAGCTGGAAGGTTCATTTTCAGACGTTTCATCACCGTACGAGATAACATCTTCCGTGAGCCTCCGGATAAAGCCTTGCTTGCGTTTCCTGCTTTCTATTTATATATTTATATATATAAGCAGGGAACACGTCCAGAGGTTCACTGAAGATGTTACCGTGTATGGTGACGAAACGTCTGAAAATGAACCAGCGAGCAAACATACACCCAGAACCTCAACCTGAGCTACAAATCTTCTCAAAGCCTGCTAGACAGTACATCCATCAGTCTAATGATGGCCAGGAAGAAGCTGTTCCTGAACCTGTTGGTGCATGTGTTCAAGCTGCTGCATCTGCTGCCTGACAGAAGAGGTTGTAGAAGAGCATTACCGGACAACAATGGGTCTTTGATGATGTTGACAGCCTATCTGTGGCAGCGGGCCGTGTAAATGGAGTCCGTGGATGGGAGGTTGGCTTCAGTGACGGTCTGGTAGGTGCTCACAACCTTCTGTAGCTTTAAGTCAGTTCTGAGGAAGGGTCGCCGAACCCGAAATGTTAACTCTGATTTCTCTCCACACATGCTGCTAGACCTGCTGAGCTTTTCCAGCAATTATTGCTTTTTATGCTTCCAGTGAAGGGGGCAGGAGGAGATTGAGAAATAGAGTTCTTATGAGAAGACTAGCAGGTGTAGGAATTGTACCAGCTCTATTGGTATCACTGTGCATCATAAATCAGACATCTCAGCTATACCATGGAGATAGTAAGGACTGCAGATGCTGAAAGTCAGAGTAAATGGATGTGGAGCTAGAGATGCACAGCAGGTCAGACATCATCTGACCACCAGGAATGTCAATGTTTCAAAGGGTTTTAGCCTGAAACCTTGACTTTCCTGCTCCTCGGATACTGCTCGATCTGCTATGTTTCTCCAGTTCCACCTCCATCGAATCTGAGCGATACCAACCCCTTTTAAGACGATAAGCCATAGGAGCAGAAATTAGGCTATTCAGCCCATTGAATCTGCTCCACCTTTCAATCATGGCTGAATGCGTAATGTTCAGCAGCTCCTAAAGAAATGTATTTGAGGAGCTCTCTGCAATAAGTAACGGTCACAGAACAGTGGCATATTTGGGATTCTGATTTGGGAAGGTTAAATTATCAGCAGCTCCAATCGACCGTCTCTGAAGCTGCAGAGTTCGTTAGGGTTTGCCGTTGGTTTTGGGAGTACTCCATGTTCTCAGTTCAAATCACACTGGTTCACAGAATCGAGGTGGAAGGACCAACCCAAAACTGAGGGAGTGCTGCACTTTTAGGGGTGGCAGCCCTCCATGTCGAGATGTTACTGAGGCCTTGGACTGCTCTGTTGGGCTGAAGTAAATGACCCCCGCATTACGGTTACAGGAGAAGGCTAGAGTCCTGAACCCTACGGGCTTGTGGGATCTTGCTGTGTGCAAATTTGGATGCCGCATTTTTCAACTTTGGAAGAATGATTGTGTTTTAAGGCATTGCTACTGGCTTTTGTGACTTTTTTTGGCTGTTAATTGTGTAGTAACATCCTGAGTTGTGAAAGGTGCTATGACAATGTAAGTCTTTACTTTCTTTACCTGACTAATGCACCTAACACTACGGGCAATTTAGCATGGCCCTTTCACCTGACCTGAACATCTTTGGACTGTGGGAGGAAACCGGAGCACCCGGAGGAAACCCACGCAGACAAAGGGAGAATGTGCAAACTCCACACAGACAGTTGCCCGAGGCTGGAATCAAACCCAGGTCCCTGGTGCTGTGAAGCAGCAGTGCTAACCATTGAGCCACCATGCCACCCTAAAATTATTTTAATCATCATTCTGATTAGATTAGATTCCCTACAGTATGGAAACAGGCCTTTCATCCCAACAAGTCTACACCAACCCTCCGCTGAGTAATCCACCCAGACCCATTCCTCTATATTTATCCCTGACTAATGCAGCTAACACTATGGGCAATTTATCATAGCCAATTCACCTGGCCTGCACATCTTCAGGTTGTGGGAGGAAACCCACGCATTCAGATGGCGAATTTGCAAATTCTACACAGACAGTTACCCGAGGGTGGAATCGAACCCGGGTCTCTAGCACTTAGAGACAGCAGTGTTAACCACTGAACCACCATGCCACCTTTTCTTGGACTTGCAGATAAACTAGGGCAGGTGCGCAGGCCCAACAGCCCCCTTAAAGGACATTAGTGAACCAGTTAGGATTTGTACAACAATCTGTCAGCTGCTCAGACACTCTTAAAAGGTAGCAGCATGCTTATTAATTTTAAATTTCAAAACTGTTCTCCAAGTCAAAAGCTGCCATGGTAAGACTTGACAGAACATTCTCTACATGGTTAGTCCAGACTTCTTTAGGTTACTGGCCCACTGATAGAGCCATAGAGTCATACAGCACAGAAACAGACTTCGATCCAACCAGTCCATGCCAAACATCTTCCCAAACTAAACTAGTCCCACCTGCCAGTGCTTGTCCGATATCCCTCCAAACCTTTCCTATTCATTGTTAAAAATCACACAACACCAGGTTATAGTCCAACAGGTTTAATTGGAAGCACACTAGTGCTTGTGTAGTGGTGTTGTGTGATTTTTAATTTTGTACGCCCCAGTCCAACACCGGCATCTCCGAATCATGTTTCCTATTCATGTAGATTAGATTAGATTAGATTACATTACAGTGTAGAAACAGGCCCTTCGGCCCAACAAGTCCACACCGACCCGCCGAAGCGAAACCCACCCATACCCCTACATTTACCCCTTACCTAACACTACAGGCAATTTAGCATGGCCAATTCACCTGACCTGCACATCTTTGGACTGTGGGTGGAAACCGGAGCACCCGGAGGAAACCCACGCAGACACGGGGAGAACGTGCAAACTCCACACAGTCAGTCGCCTGAGGCGGGAATTGAACCCACGCAGACACGGGGAGAACGTGCAAACTCCACACAGTCAGTCGCCTGAGGCGGGAATTGAACCCGGGTCTCAGGCGCTGTAAGGCAGCAGTGCTAACCACTGTGCCACCGTGCCGCCCACTAATGTACTTTATCTTTTGTACAAATGTCTTTTAAATAGAGTCATAGAATCATAGAAATGTACAGCATGGAAACAGACCCTTCAGTCCAACCCATTCATGCTGCCCAGATATCGCAACCCAATCTTGTCCCACCTGCCAGCACCCGGCCCATATCCCTCCAAACCCTTCCTATTCATATACCCATCCAAATGCTTCTTAAATGTTGCAATTGTACCAGCCTCCACCACTTCCTCTGGCAGCTCATTCCATACACGTACCACCCTCTGCATGAAAAAGTTGCCCCTTAGGTCTCTTTTATATCTTTCCCCTCTCACCCTAAACCTA
>NC_057727.1:6622259-6637199 GCF_004010195.1 Chiloscyllium plagiosum
CCATTGGCTCATCTGGTCCAGATCCTGTTGTAATCTGAGGTAACCCTCTTCGCTGTCCACTACACCTCCAATTTTGGTGTCATCTGCAAACTTACTAACTGTACCTCTTATGCTCGCATCCAAATCATTTATGTAAATGACAAAAAGTAGGGGGCCCAGCACCGATCCTTGAGACACTCCACTTGTCACAGGCCTCCAGTCTGAAAAACAACCCTCCACCACCAGCCTCTATCTTCTACCTTTGAGCCAGTTCTGTATCCAAAATGGCTAGCTCTCCCTGTATTCCGTGAGATCTAACCTTGCTAATCAGTGTTGTAACTTTACCTGCATTCACCACTACATCAGGAAGTTCATTTCACACACGAAACACTCTCTGTGTAAAATGTTTTCCCCTCTTAAATCTTTATCCTCTCACCATAAAATATGCCTCCAGTCTTGAAATCCTTGGGAAAAGACACCTGCCAATCACCTTATCTACGTCCCTCATGATTTTATAAACCTCTATAATTTACACAGCAACTTGGGAAATAGGAACAGAAGTAGACAATCAGCCCAACTAGCCTGCTCTGCCATTAAAATAGTTAATGGTTAATGGTCAACTTCAACACCATTTTCCTGTACTATCCTCATATGTCTAGATATAGAATCATAGAATTTTACAGTGCAGAAGGAGGCCACTCGATCCATCACGTCTGTACTGGCTCCCGAAATAACTACCCAGCTAGCCTTACTCCCCCATGCCCTGTCTCCATAGCCCTCTAACATTATCCCTTTCAAATATACATCCAGATCTCTTTTGAAACTCCTATAGAATCCACCTCCCCCTCTCTCCCAGGCAGCACATTCCAAATCCTAACACCTCTCCAAGTAAAACAGTTTCTCCTCATCTCACGCCTAGCTCTCCTGCTGCCAATCTTAAAACTGTGACCCCTTTTGGGTCAACAAGTTGAAACCGTAAGATAGAGGAGCAGGATTAGGCCATTCGGCCCACTGACTCTGTGCTGCCATTTGATCATGGGGATGATACGTTTCTCAACCTTATTCTCCTGCCTTCTCCCTGTAACCTTTTATCCCCTTACCAATCACAAACCTATCTATCTCTATCTCAAATGCACTCAATGACTTGCCCTCCATAGCCCTCTGAGGCAATGAGTCCCACAGATTCTCCATCCTCTGGCTGAAGAGATTCCTCCTCATCTCAGTTCTAAAGGGTCATCCCTTCACCCTCAGGCTGTGCCCTCAGGTCCTAGTCTCTCCTACTGGTGGAAACATTTTCTCCACATCTACTCTATCTAGGCCTCTCAGCATCCTGTAGGTTTCACCCAGAACCCCCCCCCCCCCCCCCATCCTTCTAAACTCCATCGAGCACAGATTCAGAGTCCTCAACTGCTCCTCATAGGGCAAGCCCTTCATTCCTGGGAATATTCTTGTAAACTTCCTCTGGACCCCCTCCAATGCCAGCACATCCTCCTTAGATACGGCTTCCAAAGCTGCTCCAATATTCCAATAATCTAATCTTAGACTGTGTCCCTTCTTCTAGACACCCTACGACCAGGAGGAAACCTCCTTCCTGAATCTACACTCTCAAACCCTCTCAGAGATTTGTATCCTTCAATGGCATAATCTTTCATTCTTCTAAAAGGCTAGAAAATAGCAGGCCCGCTGTCAAGGAAAGGCCGCCAGCATTCTCAAAGATCTGGCAATGTTTTTCTACAACCTCTACCATCGGGGAGAAGGTACAGAAGCCTGAAACACGCACCAGCCGGTTTCAAAATAGTTTGTACCCTACTGTTGTTAGAATACTGAATGGACTCACTAACTCTTAACATTCACTTGTACCTGTGTTTTTGTTTTTGCCACTATTTACCTATTATTTACTTATCTATGCTACTTAACTCTGTGATCTGCCTGCATTGCTCGCAAGACAAAGCTTTTCACCGCGCCTCGGTACACGTGACAATAAATTCAATTCCATTCAACCGTCTGTGCGGAGTTTACCAATTCTCCCCATATCTGTGTGGGTTTCCTCCGGGTGCTCCGGTTTCTTCCCACAGTCCAAAGATGTACAGGTCAGGTGGATTGGCCACGCTAAATTGGCCATAGTGTCCAGAGATTAGCCATGGGAAGTACCAGAATGGGGTAGGGGATTGGGCATTGTTGGGATGCTCTTCAGAGGGTCAGTGTGGAATCGATGGGCCAAATGTCCTGCTTCCACACCATAGGAATTCAACAAAATCAGCAATTCTCCAGAAGCCGTGAAAGAATAAAGAAGGACAATTCCAGAAACGGTCAGCAGGCCAGGCAGTATTTCCAAAGAGACCAACAGGGTTATCATTTCAGTTTAATGACCTTTTCATTGAAATGACTGAATATAAATTGATTATCTTGACAACATTGCCGCACCCTGGGTGCTGGAAAGCTCAGGTAGCTAGATGGTCAGATTGCAATGAAGACTGCTGCCAACAGTGTGGGTTTAATTCCCATCACCAGCTGAGTTCACCATGAACGATTCTCTTTCTCAACCTTTCCCCTCATCTGATGACCCTCAGGTTAAACCAGTTGTCCGTCTGCAAGGGGAGACCATTCCTAGAGTCCAGTAAGACTTTACTACAGTACTTTATTAATATTGATTGAAGCTTCTCTACTGTAATGTGTACCAGCATAAACACATAGTTACGATGCAAAGTTTGGAAGTCATTGTTTCATTAATTCAACCAAGTTGATATCCATACATTCAGGCACAAAAATTCAGTGGTTGGCACTGCAACCTCACAGCGCCAGAGATTCAGGTTCAATTCCCACCTTGGGCAACTTTCTGCGTGGAGTTTGCGCATCCTCCCCGTTTCTGCGTGAGTTTCCTCTGGGTATTCCAGTTTCCTCCCACAGTCCAAAGATGTAAAGGTTAGGGTGAATTGGCCATGCTAAATTGCCCCAGGCGTGTTAGGTGCATTAGTCAGGGGGTAAATATAGGGTAGGGGAATGGGTCTGGGTGGGTTACTCTTCAGAGGGTCAGTGTGTACCTTTTGGGCCAAATGGCCTGTTTCCACACTGTAGGGAATCTAACCTACTCTTATATTTAGGCAACTCCAGCAGTGTCTCAACTCTCGAATTAAAAAAAGCTGATGCTGAAAAATATACCTGAACTGTCACAAAGGATTGTTATTCCATTATCAACCATTTTCTCTTTGCTACACCTCTTGTGGCTGTCATATCAATTGCAAATGATGAAAAAAACCCAAAAGATTGTTTCAATTCTGGCTATAGGAAGGATGTTGTGAAACTTGAAAAGGTGCAGAAAAGCTTTACAAGGATTGGAGGGTTTGAGCTATAGGGAGCATCTGTACAGGCTGGGGCTACTTTCCCTGGAGTGTCGGAGGCTGAGGGGTGACCTTATAGAGGGGCACGGATAGAGGGTATACACCAGCTTAGGGGAGTCTAAAATTAGAGAGCATAGATTTAAAGTGAGAGGGGAAAGATTTAAAAGGGACCTAAAGGGCAACGTTTTCATGGAGATGGTGGTGCGTGTATGAAGCGTGCTGCCAGAGGAGGCTGGTACAGTTACAAAATTTCAAAGGCATCTGCATGGGTATATAGATAAGAAAGGCTTAGAGGGATATGGGCCAAGTGTTGGCAAACGGGACAAGATTAGTTTAGGATATCCAACATGGATAAGTTGGACCAAAGGGTCTATTTCAGCGCTATACATCTCTATGACTCTATGACTAACTCTGGATGATGGAAATCTGAAACAAAAGCAGAAATGTCAGGAAAATCTCAGTAGGCCTGGCAGCTTCTGTGGAGAGAGAAACGTAGTTAACATATTGGATCGACATTCTGAAGAAGGGTCAACGGACCTGAACGATTAACTCTGATTTCTCTCCACAGACACTGCCAGCTGTGTTGAGTCTTTTCAACAATTTCTGTTTTTGATTCAAATGCAGACGATGCTGTGCTTTGGCAGCGTGTTCCAGCTGAAGGTGTGGAAGGTTAAGTGAAGATGGCAGGCCAATTGTTTTTGGGTTCACGTGTGCCTACCATTTCACTGCACCCCTCTGAAAGATACAGGCTGTGTCTTTGTGGCTGGCACCTCTTGTCACGTTGTTGAACATGACCTAATAATTACTCATCGAAGAGGGATTAATTCAGTAATTTAACGTAGAAAATACAGCAGGGAGGAGGCCATTCGGCCCTTCGAGCCTGAGCCGCCTTTCAAAACAATGATCCAATTTGGGTCCATAATATTTGACCCCTTTGGCCCTATGAGTTGTATCTAACTCCTTCTTGAAAACATTCAATGTTTTGGCCTGAACCAAATGTGGTAGTGAATTCCACAGGCTCTGCACTCTCTGGGTGAAGACATTTCTCCCCATCTCAGCCCCCCATCTCATGGCCTATTCTTCAAATGTGACTCCAGGTTCTGGGCTCTCGGGGACATTGTCCCTGTGCTTCCCCTGTCTGGTCTTTATGTTTAGTTTCGTTAGAACAATAAAACACAGTACAAAGCAGATAATGACAGCAAAGCCAATGATTTCTGTGTGTGCATCTTATAACCCCACAGCACCCTAGCTTGTCAGGCAACATCACAACATTGTAACCCCCCCGTGAAGATGAACTCCTTAAAAGTGAATTTTGTCAAAGGTAAGGTACACATGCAACACTCTTGTGTCTGGGTCAGAAAGTTGTGAGTTTTAGGCCCCCTATCAGAGACTTGGAAACAAAAATCAATTTGGTGCAATCGTTAGTTAGTGCTGCCTTTCAGTGAGGTGTTGAACTGTGACACCTTTCTGCACTCTGAGCGAGCTATAAAAGATCCAGGGCTTCATCTTGAAAACCATTTTCCCGCAATGTCCTGGTATTTCTTCCTCATTGTTTGTTTGCCTTTACCTTCCATCCTCCTTTCCCAAGGTTAAGCCGTGGACCTCCACTGGAACGGTCCATCCTTACTCACAAAATGCTGCATTGGCTTGCCATCACACCTGGGCAGCTGCTCAGAAGAACCTTTCTTCTCTTAACCACCTGCCAGATGGGAGTTTTGGAAGGGTCTACCAGTCAACACACCTGACCACATTACCAAGGCATTTTCATTAGCCAAACACATCCAGGCTTGGGACCCAAAACCAGAGTTCATGGAATCCCTACAGTGTGGAAGCAGGCCATTAAGCCCATCAACCCTTCAAAGAGGGTCTCACCCAGACCCACCTTGTAACTCTTCACTTCCCGTGGCCAATCGGGGCAGCCCGGTGGCTCAGTGCAGTTAGCACTGCTGCCTCACAGCACCGGGGTCCCAGGTTCAATTCCAGCCTCGGGTGACTATTCTTGTGGAGTTTGCATTTTCCCCCAATGTCTGCATGGGTTTCCTCCGAGTGCTCCAGTTTCCTCCCGCAGTCCAAAGATGTGCAAGTTAGGTGAGTTGGTCATGCTAAATTGCCCATAGTGTTAGGGGCATTAGTAAGAGGGAAACGGGTCTGAGTGGGTTACTCTTTGGACTGGTTGGGCCAAAGGGCCTGTTTCCACACTGCAGGGAATCTAATCTAATCTACCTAACCTACACTGTGGGTAATTTAAGCATGGCTAGTCCACCTAACCTGGACTGTGGGAGGAAACCTATGCAGACATGGGAAGAATGTGAAAATTGTTACTCTTTGGACTGGTTGGGCCAAAGGGCCTGTTTCCACACTGCAGGGAATCTAATCTAATCTACCTAACCTACACTATGGGATATTTAAGCATGGCTAGTCCACCTAACCTGGACTGTGGGGGGAAACCTATGCAGACATGGGAAGAATGTGAAAATTTCAAACAGGCAGTTACCTGAGGCTGGAATTGAACCCAGGTCCCTAGCATTGTAAGGCAGCAGTGTTAACCACTGAGCTACCGTGCTATCCCTAGGCTGGAGGTAGGGAACACGTGCCACAAAAACCTTCATCCAGCGCAAGAACATACCTCCTGCTCATTATCACACTGTAGGAGATTACTGTACTCAGCGTAACTCCATCACACCCTCACAACACAACATTGCCTGCACTTCAGAACTATGTCATGTAAGATGTTTACAATGCTCAGAGCTGACAAACATGCTACAAGAATGCGAGTTCTTTCCTTTCTTTTAATTTTTTTGTATTAATCTATTGCTCTTTAATGTCTTTTGCAGCTTCAACTACTCCAATTTATTTCCATTCATTATCAACAACAGTCATTGCATAGCAGTGAGCAACATCATTGCAATCGATGTAAGAGTTAATTAAGAGTTAAGTGCCTGTGTTCTAATGCTAACATATACCAAATGGAACAGGCTAATGGAGCTGACAATGACTTGCTGCTATTGGTGGCCATGAATTACAGCTTTAAGTTAAAAGGGAACAGCTCTCTGTTTTAGTTAAAGTCTTTTTTTTAAATTTAGCACTCCACTCGTAGACCTTTATGTTTGGTTTCTCGGGTGTCCCTTTATGCTGAGGTTCTGCAGTTCTGTAACAACCAAATAATTGTCCCTACACTCACACCAAATGCGGTGCGGCTCAGGGGCGATGTATGATTGCTGTCCTTGGACTGGATCCACACTGCCCCTTGTGACTCATGTTGAACACGTGACCTCAAACCACCAAGACCTCCACAGAGTCAATTGGTGCTGGTGGAGACTGTTCAGCCCTTTGTGTCTGCACTGGCTGTCTGAATGAGCAATTTACTCGGTGACATTCCCAACCTTCTGCCCATAGTCCGTATTATTCTTTTTCAGGTAATAATCCAGTCCAAAAGACCAGCCTGGACCTGCCAATACTACACCCTCAGTTTTAAGTCGAAGATAAATAACTTTTTGTTCAGCAGATGATATGAGCCAAGCAGATGCAGGTATCCCTGCTTTATGAAAGTTCACTTTACTCCACTTTGCTTTCATGAAAGACCTACATTAGTACCTGTTTTCACTAACCGAACAAAATTCAAAGAGGATTTTCGCTTTTCTGAAAAAAGGCGATGTTTTTCCCATATAAATTAAGGCTTCTTCGCTTTACGCCATTTCGGCTTACGAAAGGTTTCTTTAAAACGCTCTACTTTCAGATAGCGGGGGATACCTGTAAATTGAATCAGGCCACGCATCAGCCATTGAATGGCAGAACTGGCTGGAGGGACCTGTTCCTGTGCTCCAGTGTCTTTCCACCTACTGCATGATAATGTTTCTCCTCTTGTTATCATTGTTTCTTTAGCCTGTGATCTTGAGTCTGTGCCCTCCGGTTCTCAATCCTTCCACCAATGGGGACATGTTTCTCTGTCCTGACCCCTCATGGTTTTGTTAGTGTCTCTCAGCTGGAAGAGGGAAGTGTGTAAGGCCATTGACTGTACGGTGGCATTCTGGTATCCTCAAGTTCTCCGTGCCAATGACTCAGTGATTGATTGGTCTTGGCAACAGCTGTGCCATACCTACTCTGGGCACCAAGGAGACTATAGGGGACCAGGTAAACCTGCTATCTTTTACCCTCCTGTCTGGGCACTGTGATTCTAAAGGAGGAGGTAGTATCATAGTAGGAGCGGCAGTGGACTAGAAATCCAGGTTAACTCTCAAATTACATGGGTTCAAATGGGAGGTGACGCCATATTGGTATTATCACTGGTCTGTTAATCCAGAAACCCCAGTAATGTTCTGGGGATCCAGGTTCATAAAAATCTGCAATTAGGAGTCTGACGATGACCATGTAATCATTGTCAATTGTCAGGAAAAACCCGCCTGGTTCACTTATGTTCTTTAAGGAAGGAAACTGCCATCCTTAACTGGTCTGGGCTACATGTGACTCCAGACCCACAGCAATGTGATTGACTCTTAACTTCCCTTGGGCAATTAGAGATGGGCGGTAAATGCTGTCCTAGCCAGTATGGCCGCATCCTGTGAATGGATAGAAAAAAAGCATGTCTCTTTTATTTTCAGGAGATACTAAATTATTAAAGTGTAAAAGACCAATGGTAATTGATTATTTCTCCTCCTTGTTTATTGTTACTCTTTCAACATCTAAAAGAATAATGTTTGAAATACGATAATGAATTGCATGAGATTATTTATTGATGTGTGCTACGTCAGACATATTGCTCCTTCACCCAAGAGGGCTTCCTCACACCTGAGTCTCAACAGTTTAAGGATTAAGCCATGGGTGAGGTCGGATGCAAGGACATTGCTGGAGCCCAGGTGAATTCAGGTGTAACGATACCCTTTGCTGCAATCCAAAGGCTGTACCTTGGGCAGTTTGAAGTCTGCCCTGAGTCACTGTCATCTCCAAGTCCTCATCTTGTGAGCTCAAGTTTCACTTCAAGGACTCAAGGCAATAATTTAGACTCATACAAGTACCAAGGGGCTCCTGCACTATTGGAGAGGCCATCTTTTGGATGGCACAATTGGCTGTTGTGTTTCCTACATTTCAACAGTGGCCATTCAGCATAAGAACCTGGCAGTAAAACATTTTGGAACATTATGAATGTCAAAGAAGAACAAAAAACAAAGAAAATTCCAGCACAGGAACAGGCCCTTCAGCCCTCAACTCCTGTGCCAATCCAGATGCTCTATCTAAACCTGTCGCCTATTTTCCAAGGATCTGTATCCCTCTGCTCCCTGCCCATTCATGTATCTGTCTAGATACATCTTAAATGACGCTGAGGTTCCCACCTCTACCTCTTCCACTGGCAACGCATTTCAGGCACCCACCACTCTCTGCGTAAAGAGCTTTCCACACAAATCTCCCTTAAACTTTTTCCCTCTCACCTTGAATTCGTGACCCCTAGTAATTGAATCATCCATTCAGGGAAAAAGCTTCTTGTTATCCACCCTGTCTATACCTCTCATGATTTTGTAGACCTCAATCAGATTTGCCCCCTCAACCTCTGTCTTTCCAATGAAAATAATCCTAATCTACTCAACCCCTCTTCATAGCTAGTACCCTCCAAACCAGATAACATCCTGGTGAACTCCCTCTGCACCGTTTCCAAAACATCCTTCTGGTAATGTATTGACCAGAACTATACACAGTATTCTAAATGTGGCCGAACCAAAATCCTGTACAGCTGAAACATAACCAGCCAACTCTTGTAATCAATACCCCGTCCAACGAAGGAAAGCATGCTGTATGCTTTCTTGACCACTTTATTGACCTACGTTGCCATCTTCAGGGAACAATGGACCTGAACACCCAGATCTCTCTATCCATTAATTTTCCCCAGGACTTTTCCATTTACCGTATAGTTCGCTCTAGAATTGGATTTTCCAAAATGCATCACCTCACATTTGCCCAGATTGAACTCCATCTGCTGTTTCTCTGCCCAACTCTCCAATCTATCAAAATCTGCTGCATTCTCTGACAGTTCCTTTCTCTGTCTGCTACTCCACTAATCTTAGTGTCATCTGCAAACTTGCTAATCAGACCACCTGATACCTTCCTCCAAATCATTTATGTATATCACAAACAGTAGTCTCCCTGTGGAACACCACTGATCACAGTTCTCAATTTTGACAAGCTCCCTTCCATTACTATTCTCTGTCTCCTGTTGCACAGCCAGTTCTCTATCCATCTAGCTAGAACACCCTGGACCCCACGCTACTTCACTTTCTCCACTCGCCTACCATGGGGATCCTTATCAAATGCCTTACTGAAGTCCGTGTTTATGACACCAACAGCCCTTCCCTCATCAATCAACTTTGTCACTTGCTCAAAAAATTCTATTAAGTTGGTAAGACATGATTTCTCCTACACAAAACCATGTGTCCTATCACTGATAAGGCCATTTTCTTCCAAATGTAAATAGATCCTATCCCTAAGTATCTTCTTCAGCAGCTTCCCTGCCACTGATGTCAGGCTCACAGATCTATAATTACCTGGATTATCCCTAAAACCCTTCCAAAACAAGGGAGACAACATTAGCAATTCTCTGGGACTTCTCGCTTGATCAAGGATGCTGCAAAGATATCTGTTAAGGGCCCAGCTGCATCTTCTTTCGCTTCCTTCAGTAACCTGGGATAGATCTCATCTGGACCTGGGGACTTGTTTGCCTTAATGCCTTTTAGGATACTCAACACTTACTCCCTCCTTATTCTGACTTGACCGAGAGTAATCAAACATCTATCCCTAATCTCAACATTCGTCATGTCCCTCCCCTTGGTGAATAATCTCACCCATTTTCTCTGACTCCATGCATAACTTTCCTTCTTTGTCAATGAGTGGGTCAACCCTTTTGCTCTAGTTACCCTCATATACTAATAAAAAGCTTTGGGATTTTCCTTAACCCTGTTTGCTAAAGATATTTCATGACTCCTTATAGCTCTCCTAATTCCTCATTTCAGATTGGTCCTACTTTCCTGATATTCTTCCAAAGCTTTGTCTGTTTACAGTTGCCTAAACCTTATGTATGTCGTGCAAGATTCTTGTGTACTCTGAGTAATGTGTGATCGCTGGTCTGTGCTGTTCAGACTTCCAAAACGAACTGAGATCTAACTCACATCACCAGCTGTTTGAAAAGAGTAGACTCAGATTTTATACTCGAACTGAGATGTTTCATGTTAAGGGGTTTTTTCCTGGTGCCAGTGCTCCAGGACTAGAGGTGTCCAGATGCATTTTTATAAAAAAATTAAACTACCCAGCAGAAATCATCAACTCCTCATGTTGTTGGACAGACGTCAGCCATCTGTGTTCTCAAAGGAATGACATGATGAGCCACAACTGACCAGATGTCCAGATGTAAATCCAACACATTTCCAGGATTCCAGCTCACACTGAGAGGAATGGAGACATGCAAAGTTAATGTGCCAGAATGTCTGGCCAGATGATAAAAATAGTCTTTCTCTGTCCTGTCCGTTCATACGCCCTTCAAAACAGAGATGAGTACATGCTAGAATTGAGAACGCCAATGGAAATGTATCAAGACATTCTTTGCTTGAGACTCTCCCAAAGGGGGCTGAAGTTTTCTGTTCCTTTCAGAAGATGATTTTCAGCCATGAGCCAGAAATTAGAACATCAACGGTTTCATTAGTTGATAAGTTCATTTATTTAAATATTCACTTGTGAGATGTGGACATTGCTAGCCAGGCAGCATTTATTACACGTCCCTAATTGCCCAGAGGGCAGTTATGAGTCAACCACATTGCTGTGGGTCTGGAGTCACATATAAGCCAGAAGGCAGATTTCTTTCCCTATAGGACATTAGTGAACCAGATGGATTTTTCCCCTAATAATCGGCAATAGATTCATGGTCATCATTAGATTCTTGTTTTATTTTATTGAATTCAAATTTTATTGGAGGGAATCCTGAGGGACAGGATGTACCTGTATTTGGAAAGGCAAGGACTGATTAGTCAACATGGCTTCATGCGTGGGAAATCATGTCTCACAAACTTGATTGAGTTTTTTGAAAAAGTACCAAAAAAGATTGATGAGGGCAGAGCAGTAAGCGTGACCTATATGGACTTCAGTAAGGCGTTCAATAAGGGTTCCTATGGGAGACTCGTTAGCAAGGTTGGATCGCATGGAATACAGGGAGAACTAGCCATTTGGCTACAGAACTGGCTCAAAGATAGAAGACAGAGGGTGGTGGTGGTGTGTTGTTTTTCAGACTGGAGGCTTGTGACCAGTGGAGTGCCACAAGGATCGGTGTTGGGTCCACTACTTTTCGTCATTTATATAAATGATTTGGATGTGAGCCTAAGAGGTATAGTTAGTAAGTTTGTAGATGACACCAAAATTGGAAGTGTAGTGGACAGCGAAGAAGGTTACCTCAGATTACAACGAGATCTTGATTAGATGGGCCAATGGGCTGAGGAGTAGCAGATGGAGTTTAATTCAGATAAATGCGAGGTGCTGCATTTTGGGAAAGCAAATCTTAACAGGACTTACACACTTAATGGTAAGGTCCTAGGGAGTGTTGCTGAACAAAGAGACCTTGGAGTGCAGGTTCATGGTTCCTTGAAAGTAGAGTCCCAGGTAGATAGGATAGTGAAGAAGGCATTTGATATGCTTTCCTTTATTGGTCAGAGTATTGAGTATAGGAGTTGGGAGGTCATGTTGCAGTTGGACAGGGTGTTGATTCGGCCACTTTTGGAATATTGTATGCAATTCTGGTCTCCTTCCTATCAGAAGGATGTTCTGAAACTTGAACGTTTTCAGAAAATATTTACAAGGATGTTGCCGGAGTTGGAGGGTTTGAGCTGTAGGGAGAGACTGAACAGGCTGGGGCTGCTTTGCCTGGAGCGTCAGAGGGTGAGGGGTGACCTCATATAGGTTTGTAAAATCATGAAGGGAGTGGATAGGTTAAATAAACAAAGTATTTTAGCTGGGGTGGCAGTGTCCAGAACTAGAGGGCATAGGTTTAAGGTGAGAGGGGAAAGATATAAAAGGGATGTAAGGGGCAACTTTTTCACACAGAGGGTGTTGCGTGTATGGAATGAGCTGCCAGAGGAAGTGGTGGAGGCTGGTACAATTACAACATTTAAAAGGCATCTGGATGGGCATTTGAATAGGAAAAGTTTAGAGGGATATGGGCCAAGTGCTGGCAAATGGAACTAGATTAGGTTGGGATATCTGGTTGGCATGGACAGGTTGAACTGAAGGGTCTGTATCCATGCTGTACATCTCTATGACTATAAGTCTATGACCTGCCATGAATCCAGGTGTCCAGAACATTTCCTGGGTTTTTGGATTAATAGTCTAATGACAATACCACTAGATCAGGACTGCATTCCCTGTGATATAGGTCAACCCACATTGCTGTTACAGAGGGAGTTCCTGGATTTTGATCCCATAACACTGAAGGAGCGACAACATAGCTCCAAGTCAGGATGGTGAGAGAACTTGCAGGGGATGGTGTTCCCATGTATCTGCTGCCCTTGTCCTTCTAAATGAAAGTGCTTGTAGATTTGGAAGGTGCTGCCTGAGGGGCTTTGGTGAATTTCTGCTGTGTATCTTGCAAATAGTACATGCTGCTGCTATTGAGCATCGGTGATGGAGGGAGTGGATGCCTGTGGGTGTGGGGCCAAATCCAATGAGCTCAGCCAAATACTGGAAACTGCTTTCCATTCAGCACCTCAGTTGTACCTGCATCTGATAGACAGTAGCAGCTCGAGAAGGCAGCCCCCCACCCCGATTACAGATGGGCAACAATTAGATTTGATTCCCTACAGTGTGGAAACAAGCTCAACCAGTCCACACCGACCCTCTGGAGGGTAACCCACCCATTTCCTTATACTTACCCCTGACTAATGCACCTAACACTATGGGCAATTTAGTACGGCCAATTCACCTGACCAGCACATCTGTGGGAGGAAAGCGGAGGAAACCTATGGGGAAACTGTGCAAACTCCACACAGACTGTCACCCAAGGCTGGAATCGATCCCAGGTCCCTGGTGCTGTGAGGCAGCAGTGCTAACCACTGAGCCACAGTGGCCTTTAGTCAGCAGCATTCACATTCCAGAGGCATCCCCAATTCTTAAAACAATCTGTGCGGTCTTTTTGCTCCTTTATTTCTGCAAAACAAGAAAGAATGTTAGTTCGATCTGACATTCCATTTACATCAGCACATATTTCTGTATAATAGCTTCTGACAGAAAGAATTCTCTTCCAATTCCAATAGTAATTGGGAGAAATTGCCCCGATGTATTTCTAATAGTTTGACAACTTGGGTGCAAACTCAGATCGAGAGACCATAGAGAGATTGCCCTGTGGACTGTCCAAGTCCCGAACACAAGAGCTGGGGTTTGAATATCCACTCACTGGACAGTAATAATTCAATACAGCTGAAAACTGGCATCTACCAAGCTAAGCTGGAAATGTTTTCATGATATCTTTGTTGCCAGAGGCTCTCAACTTTCCCGAATACTTGTCACTATCCAAATGTTCAAGATGCAGATGACTGTGTGGAAAGTGACCTGAATATATTGTAGTGAATACGTCGATATTATGATAAGGGTGCTTCTTGTTCGTGGGGGAGAAATGCTTTATAAGAAACATGGTTACGGAGGAAGAGAGCAAAGAGCAAAAGCAAAAAGCAAAAAACATCATCGTGAATTGCAATGGCTTTATTGTCATACGTTTTCAAATGAGTGCAGTGAAACGTTTACAAGTCAGCACTGACAGTACCATCACAGGAACAAGGTGCACAGCACAGCTTCTCCAGTTACACAGTACCAAGGTACAATCCGTAGTTACAGAATAGAGAAACAAAGGAAGAAAAAGTTACATCACAGGTATGCACAGTATAACGATTGGGAAAAAATTAAAGCTAAAAAGACAATGATCACAGTACCTGTTCAACGGCTGTCTGCATCAGACGAACACATGGGCGCATCCAGGTACTCTGACTGCTGACTGCATATACACACACTGGGTCAATGTGCACACATTGCGCACTGAGTCACTGCTGTCACACTCCACACTGAGTCAGTGCGTCCACACCCGACACTGGGTCAGTGCGTCCACACTCTCTCACTGGGTCACTGCAGTCACACTCCACACTGAGTCAGTGCGTCCACACCCGACACTGGGTCAGTGCGTCCACACTCTCTCACTGGGTCACTGCAGTCACACTCCACACTGGGTCACTGCAGTCATATGCCACAATGGGTCACTGCTGTCACACTCCACACTGGGTCACTGCTGCCACACTCACACTGGGTCACTGCTATCACAATCCACACTGGGTCACTGCTGACACACACCACACTGGGTCACAGCTGTCATACTCCACACTGGGTAACTGCTGTCACACTCTACACTGGGTCACTGCTGTCACACACACACTGGGTCACAGCTGTCATACTCCACACTGGGTAACTGCTGTCACACTCTACACTGGCCACACTGGGTAACTGCTGTCACACTCTACACTGGGTCACTGCTGTCACACACACACTGGGTCACTGCTGTCATACTCCACACTGGGTAACTGCTGTCACACTCACACTGGGTCAACTCTGTCAAACC
>NC_057727.1:6637699-6693453 GCF_004010195.1 Chiloscyllium plagiosum
GCTGTCACACTGGGTCACTGCTATCACACACACCCTGGGTCGCTGCTGTCACACCCTCTCTGAGTCACTGCTGTCACACTCCACACTGAGTCACTGCTGTCCCGCACACACTGGGTCACTGCTATCACACTCCACACTGGGTCACTGCTGTCACACTCACTCTGGGTCACTGTGTCCCCAATCTGCACTGGGACACTGTCTCCCCAATCTGCATTGGTCACTGCTGTCACGCTCCACACTGGGTCACTGCTGTCACATTCCACACTGGATCACTGCTGTCACACTCTGCACTGGGTCACTGCTGTCACGCTCCGCACTGGATAACTGCTGTCACATTCCACACTGGGTCACTGCTGTCACACTCCACAATGGGTCACTGCTGTCACACACACACTGGGTCACTGCTGTCACCCTCTGCACTGGGTCACTGCTGTCACATTCCACACTGGGTCACTGCTGTCATACTCCACACTGGGTCACTGCTGTCACCCTCTGCACTGGGTCACTGCTGTCACGCTCCGCACTGGGTCACTGCAGTCACCCTCTGCACTGGGTCACTGCTGTCACATTCCACACTGGATCACTGCTGTCGCACTCCACACTGGGTCACTGCTGTCACACACACACTGGGTCACTGCTGTCACCCTCTGCACTGGGTCACTGTTGTCACATTCCACACTGGGTCACTGCTGTCATACTCCACACTGGATCACTGCTGTCACGCTCCGCACTGGGTCACTGCAGTCACCCTCTGCACTGGGTCACTGCTGTCACATTCCACACTGGATCACTGCTGTCACACTCCACACTGGGCCACTGCTGTCACACACACACTGGGTCACTGCTGTCACCCTCTGCACTGCGTCACTGCTGTCACATTCCATAATGGATCACTGCTGTCACACTCTGCCCATGATCACTGCATCCACCATAAGACCATACGATATAGGAGTGGACGTAAGGCCTTTCAGCTGAGTGAGTCCACTCCACCATTTAACCATGGCTCATGGGCATTTCAACTTCACTTACCTGCACTCTCCCCATAGCTCTTAATTCCTTGGGAGATCAAGAATTTAACAAACTCTGCCTTGAAGATATTTAATGTACCGGTCTCCACTGCGCTCCATGGCAATGAATTCCACAGGCCCAGCACTCTGTGGCTGAAGAAATGTCTCCTCATTTCCGTTCTAAATTGACTTGCTCTAATTCTGAGGCTGTGCTCTCGGATCCTGGTCTCCCCGGCTAACGGAAACTACTTCCCAGTGTCCACCCTTTCTAAGCCATGCATTATGTTGTAAGTTTCTATTAGATCTCCCCTCAACTTCTAAGCTCTAATGAATATAGTTCCAGGATCCTCAGCCAATCATCGTATGTTCGGCCTACCATTCCTGGGGTCATCTGTGTGAATCTCTGCTGGACAAGCTCCACTGCCAGTATGTCCTTCCTGAGGTGTGGGGCCCAAAACTGGACACAGTATTCTAAATGGGGCCTAACCAGAGCTTTATAAAGTCTGAGAAGCACATCGCTGCTTTTACATTCCAACTCTCTTGAGATAAATGACATCATTACATTTGCTTTCTTAATCATGGACTCAAAATGCAAGTCAACCTTTAGGAAATCCTGGACAAGCACTCCCAGATCCCTTTGTACTTTGGCTTTCTGAATGTTCTCACCATTTCAAAAATGGTTCATGCCTGTATTGTTTTTACCAAAGTGCAAGACCTCACATTTGCTCACATTGAATTTCATCAGCCATTTCCTGGACCACTCTCCTAAACTGTCTAAATCTTTCTGCAACCTCCCCATCTTCTCAGTACTAGCTGCCTGTCCACCTAACTTCAGATCATCGGCAAACTTCACCAGAATGTCCCCAGTCCCTTCATCCAGATCATTAATATGTAAAGTGAACAGCTGTGGCCCCCAACACTGAACCCTGCGGGACACCAATTGTCACTAGCTGCCATTCCAAAAAACAACCTTTTATCCCAATTCTCTGCCTCTGTCAGACAGCCAATCCTCAATCCATGCCACTAGCTCACCTCGAACAGCATGGGCCCTCACCTTATTCAGCAGCCTCCCGTGAGGCACCTTATCAAAGGCCTTTTGGAAGTCTTGACAGATAATATCCACTGGGTTTCCCTGGTCTAACCTACGTGTTACCACTTCAAAGAATTCTAACAGGTTTGTCAGACACGACCCCCCCTTATTAAATCCATGTAGACTTGTTCTCATCCCACCTTATACGTCCAAGAATTTAGAACTCTCATTCTTAAGAATGGATTCTAGAATTTTACCAACAACCGAAGGCTAATCAGTTGATAATTTTCCATCTTTTGTCTTGATCCTTTCTTGAACAAGAGGGTTACAACACCCATTTTCCAATCATCTGGGACTTTCCCTGACTCCAATGACTTTTGAAAGATCACAGTCAATGCCTCCGCTATTTCGTTAGAACTCTAGGATGTAGCCCATCGGGGGCAGGAGATTTATCAATTTTTAGACCATTCAGCTTTTCTAGGATTTCCTCTTTTGTAATGGCTACCATACTCTGCCCCCTGATATTACTCATGTCTTCCACAGTGTAGACTGACACAAATACTTGTTAAGTTCTTCAGTTATTTCCTTATCTCCCAGCACTAGCCTTCCTGCATCAATTTGGAGCAGCCCAATGTCTACTTTTGCCTCTTGTTTGTTTCTTGTATATTGAAAGAAACTTTTACCATCATTTCTCATATTACTGGCGAGCTTACCTTCATATTTGATTCTCTCCTTCTTTATTTCTATCTTTGTTATCCTATGTTTGTTTTTGTAGTTTCCCAATCTTCTGATTTCCCAGTGCTCTTGGCCATTTTATAGGCTCTCTCTTTCTCTTTGATACATTTCCTGACTTCCTTTGTCCGTCATGGCCACCTAATCCCACACACACACATGCACACACACCCAGATAGCCTTTCTTTTCTTTGGGATGAACCTCTGTACTGTGTCCTCAATTACACTCAGAAACTCCTGCCATTGTTGCTCTACTGTCTTCCCTGCTATGCTCTGCTTCCAGCCAATTTTCATCAGTTCCTCTCTCATGACCCCGTAATTACCTTTATTTAACTGCACCACCATTAGTGAGTTTTGAGACTATTTGTACTCAGGTTGAGTTTCTGGATGTAGGATTACTCGCTGAGCTGGAAGGTTTGTTTCGGACGTTTCATCACCATACCACGTATCATCATCAGTGAGCCTCTGAATGAAGGTGGTGTAGCCCACTTTCTATTTATATGTTTGAGTCTCTTAAGGTTGTGGTGACATCATTTCAAAGAACGAAGAAAGTTTACAGCCCAGGATAAGGCCCTTTGGCCTTCCAAGCCTGAGCTGATCCAAATGTACCGTCTAAACCTGTCAGTCAATTCCTAAGTATCTGTATCCCTCTGCTTCCCACCCACTCATGCATTTGGCTAGACGCATCTTAAATGAATCTACTATGTCTGCCTCTACCACCTCTGCTGGCAATGCGTTCCAAATGCCCACCACCCTCTGTGTGAAGTACTTGCCGCGTGTATCCCCCTTAAACTTTCCACCTCTCACCTTGAAAGTGTGACCTCTCGTTATTGAATCCTTCACCCTAGGAAAAAGCTTGTCTCTATCCACCGTGTCTATACACTTCATGATTTTGTAAACCTCAATCATGTGCCCCCTCAATCTCCTTTTTTTCTAATCAAAATAAGCCTAACCTACTCAACCTTTCTTCATGGCTAGCACTTTCCATACCAGGCAACATCCTCGTAAACCTTCTCTGCACCCTCTCCAAAGCATCCACATCTTTTTGGTAATGTGGCGACCAGAACAGTACACAATATTCTAAATGCAGCCGAACCAATGTCTTGTAAAATTTTAACATGACTTGCCAACTCCTATACTCAAAACACCGTCCAATGAAAGCAAGCATACTATATGCCTTCCTGATCAATCTATCCACCTGTGCAGCAACCTTCAGGGTACAATGGACCTGCACTCCCAGATCTCTCTGCTCATCAACTTTTCCCAAGGCTCTTCCATTCATTGTATAACTTGCTCTAGAATTAGTCTTGCTTAAATGCATCACCTCACATTTTTCTGGATTGAAAACCATCTGCCACTTTTCCGCCCAACTCTCCAGTCTATCTATATCCTCCTGTATTCTCTGACAGTCCCTTATGCTGTCTGCTACTCCACCAATCTTTGTGTCATCTGCAAACTTGCTGATCATACCAACAGTGCCCTCTTCCAGATCATTTATGTATATTACAAACAACAGTGGCCCCAACACTGACCCCTGTGGAACACCACTGGTCACCTTTCTCCATTTCGAGAAACTCCCATCAACTACAACTCTCTGTCTCCTGTTGCTCAACCAGTTCTTTATCCACCTAGCTAGAACACCCTGCACACCATGTGACTTCACTTTCTCCATTAGTCTACCATGGGGAACCTTATCAAACGCCTTACTAAAGTCCATGTATATGACATCAACAGCCCTTCCTTCATCTATCAACTTGGTCGCTTCCTCGAAGAACTCTATTAAGTTGGTAAGGCACGATCTCCCCCACACAAAACCATGTTGCCTATCACTAATAAGCCCATTCTTTTCTAAATATAAATAGATCCTATCTCTCAGTACCTTCTCCAGCAACTTTCCCACCACTGACGTCAGGCTCACTGGTCTGTAGTTACCCAAAATATCCCTACTATCCTTCTTGTACAGGGGGACAACATGAGCAACCCTCTAGTCCTCTGGCACCTCACCTGTATTTAAGGATGTCACAAAGATATCTGTCAGGGCCCCAGCTATTTCCTCTCTCACTTCCCTCAGCAACGAGGGATAGATCCCATCTGGTCCTGGGGATTTGTCCACCTTAATAACCTCTAGCCTACCCAACACATCTTCCCTACTTATGTCAACGTGATTCAGACTAATAAAACTTCTATCTCTAATCTCAACATTTATCATGTTCCTCTCCTTAGTGAACACTGATGCAAAGTAATCATTCAGAATCTCACCCATTCTCTCAGGTTCAACACACAGCCTTACTTCGTTATCCTTTAGTGGACCAATCCTTTCTCTAGTTACCCGCTTGTTTCTTGTATAAGAATAAAATGCTTTGGAATTCCCCTTAATTCTGCTTGCTAAAGCAATTTCATGATGCCTTTTAGCCCACTTGATTCCTATGGTGATGTCATTTCCTGTACTTTTTCTCAGGCGGTGGTAAATGGGATCCAAGTCAACATGATTGTTAATAGAGTTTTGGATGGAATGCCATGCTTCTAGGAATTCTCGTGCATGTCTCTGTTCTATCCTAGGATGGATACGTTGTCCCCATCAAAATAGTGTCGTTCCTCATCCATATGTAAGGATACTAGTGAGAGTAGGTCATGCTTTTTTGTGGCTAGTTGATATTCATATATCCTGGTGCCTAATTTTCTGCCTGTTTGTCCAATGTATTCCTGAAGAAGGGCTTATGCCCAAAACGTCGATTCTCCTGCTCCTTGGATGTTGCCTGACCTGCTGTGCTTTTCCAGCAACACATTTTCAGCTCTTGTCCAACGTAGTGTCTGTTACAGTTCTTGCAAGGTATGTTGTAAATGACATTAGTTTTGCTTGTTATCTGTATCAGGTCTTTCAAGTTCATTTGCTGCTGTTTTAGTGTGTTGGTGGGTTTATGGGCTACCATGATGCCAAGGGGTCTGGCAGTCATTTCCGAGATGTCTTTGATGCAGGGGAGAGTGGCTGGGGTTTGTGGACGTGTTTTGTCTGCTTATTTGAGTTTGTTGCTGAGATATTGGCAGACTGTGTTCATTGAGTACTCATTCTTTTTGAATACACTGTGTAGTGGTTTTCCTCTGCTCTGCGTAGTCCCTCTGTGCTGCAGTGTGTGTTGGCTCATTGAAATAATGTTCTGATGCAGCTTCGTTTGTGGATGTTGGGATGATTGCTTCTGTAGTTCAGTATTTGGTCCGTATGTGTTGTTTTCCTGTAGACGTTGGTTTGAAGTTCCCCATTGGCTGTTTGCTCTACCATGATATCTAGGAATGGCAGTTTGTTGTTGTTTTCCTCCTCTTTAGTGAATTTTATGCCAGTAAGGGTATTACTAATGGTCTTGAAGGTGTCCTCTAATTGTTTTGTTTAGTGTCATCCACATAGCAGGCCCAAAGTTTGGGTTGGATGGTTGGCAGAGCTGTTTGCTCAAGTCTCTGCGTTACTGCCTCCGCTAATAACCCTGATATCAGAGATCCCATTGGGATTTTGTCTGTAGGTTTTGTTGTTGAAGGTGGAGTGGGTGGTAAGGCATAGGTCCACTAGCCTTACTATTATAGGTAGAGGAAGATGAAATAATGGTCTCCTTTGACATAACAGCCCTGTTCACATCCATCAACATCAACCTGACCAAGGAAACACTGACTAGAAGAACCAAAGACACATGCACCAAACTCCACCAACTTCATCAGCAAGGACAATATGATCAAGTTAGTATCGCCAAATGTATACTTTTCGGTAGAACACTGGTTCGAGTTCGGTTCAGGTGGAGACCGTCCCATTGGTACTGATTCCCCAGTTACAAAACTGATGCCAATGTCCCATGAAATGGAGTCTCTCTTTCCCACAATCCCTCAATCTCTTAGCCACCTGTTTACTTCCCTAATTTTCTTATCCTTATAACAATTAGCATGTGGCTCGGGCAGTAATCCAGAGATTATGACCCTTGAGGACCTGTTCTTCAATTTCCTTCCTCGAGTTTGATGCTCCTCAAACAGGGCCTCCAGCTTACCCTTGCCTATGTTGGGCCAACATGGGCCACCACAACTGGATCCTCCCCCTCCCGCTCCAATATCCTTTCAAGCCGGTCGGAGATGTCCCGCACCCTGGCACCGGGCAGACAACATATCATGTGGGACTCCTGATCCGGCTTGCAAAGGATACTATCTGTCCCCCTAAATATAGAATCCCTGATAACAAGTACTTGTCTTCTTGCTCCCCCCTCTTGAATGGCCTTCTGCATCGTGGTGCTGTGGTCAGCTGGCTCATCCTGTCCAGAGCCCTTTTCCTCATCCGCACAGGGATCAAACATCTCATACCTGTTGGACAAGGTCAATGGCTGAGGCTCCTCCACTCCTGAACTCAGAAGCTCCCTACTGCCTCACTTACAGTCACGCCCTGTTGTCCCTGAACACTTAATGAATTTGAATTAATTAATTTTCCAGATGTGACTGCCTCCTGAAACAAAGTGTCCAGGTAACTCTCCCCCTCCCGGATGTGCCGCAGTGTTTGAAGCTCAGATTCCAGATCATCAACTCTGATCCGGAGTTCTTCCAGCAACCAACACTTGCTGCAGATGTGGTCACTGCCGTTCACAATGGGATCAGCCAGCTCTCATATCATACAGCTGCAGCATATCGCCTGACCAGCCATCTCTACTTATTAATTAATTTATACAAATTTATGAGTCAAATAATTCCTAGTAATTAAAACGCAATGGAAAATGATTAAATAACATGCTTTACATCAGGTTTGTAACACTGGTAAGACGTTTGGTTCAAATGGTTCCTTTGTTAAGTATAATATACAATTTACTTAGCCACTTCCCATTCCCCTCCATCCAACTCGATCCATATATTTGTTCACTCTTCTCTCCCTCATGTGCTGAACTAGTTACTCTATACGATCCCTCTCAGCTATTCCCTGATGTAGTGGGTTTGGCATTCCACTGATCTTCAAGTAATTGTGTTTCTCCTGCTTGTTTTTTTTTGGAACTATGAGTGCCAATTGGTTATTTTTGGCATTTAGTTGCAATCTCTTCATTAAGAGGAAATGTCTTCTCAGTGTCTACCCTATCTGTTCTTTCCTGTTAGTTATGATCCCTCAGTTATAAAGTCATAGAGTCGCAGCACAGAAACAGCCCTTTCAGTCCAGTTCGTCCATGCTGACCAGATATCCTACATTAATCTAGTCCCATTTGCCAACATTTGGTCCATATCTCTCTAAACTCTTCCTATTCATATACCCATTCAGGTGCCTTTTAAGTGTTGTAATTGTACCTACCTCCACCACTTCCTTTGGCAACTTATTCCATACATGTACCACCATCTGCATGAAAAAGTTGTCCCTTAGGTCCCCTTTAAACATTTTCCCTTTCACCTTAAATCTATGCCCTCTAGTTTTGAACTCCTGTATCCTAGGAAAAAGACCCTGGCTATCGTTGCCCCTCATGATTTTATAAACCTCTATAAAGTCATCCCTCAGCCTCCGACGCTCAAGAGAAAATAGCCCCAGCCTTTTCAGCCTCTCCCTATAGCTCAAATCCTCTAAACCTGGCAACATTCTTGGAAATCTTTTCTCAACCCTTTCAATCTAAAAACTGTCATGAGAGATCATATTTTGTTTTGTTTTTGTTTTTAATGAGGGGTTCGTTCACTGAAACACTGAAACATATGTTGCATATTTAAGTTTAACAAAGAAACAAAAGTTTATTATGTAAAATAAATGAAGATAAAATGGAATACGCTAATTCAAATAACCCAATATGACAAAAAGTTTAAAGATTTAAAAACACATGGTAAAATATAATAACATTAGTTCCAAAATCACTCCTTTACATTACTCACACCGGAGAGATTTGCTTAATTTCACTCTAGTTTCAATTCCATACTTTGAGAATCTGATAACATCTTCTTGGAGCCTCCAGATAACTGAGCTTAGATTTTCTCTATTTCAAATAACTCCATCAGGTTTGTAACCAAGCACTTCTGGTATGGAAATTACAGACTAAACTGTTTATTCTAAGTTAACCTATTTCTTATCCTTTCAAAAACATTTTTATTTTTCATCAGGAGCAGATGTTTGGCCCATCTAACTTCTTCTAATGTTCTGCAAACTGAACTGAAACCCAAAACATTTCTCCAAGTTGAGCATGGTTCACTAATCAAAAGAAGCATAATCAATCTCTGAACTCTAAACCGAAAGCCTGGTATACAATTGTTTAGTTGTTTGTTTATAAACTCTCTCAATGAGACCAAATCCCCAACACATACCAGGAACACCCTGCTTCATTCTGTTCTTAAAATAAGTCATCATGGCTAAATAACACTTGCAAAGTAATCATTAAATCCCTTCAAACTCACGTGCCACTAGTTCAAAATCCAAACTTTAAAATAAATGAAGCTAAAATATACTTAAATCATGCATCATATATCACATCCTCCAGAAATGAACAAAAGTGTTTGATTTGTTTTTCTATGGTCCTGTTAACCAATATTTTATTAATTAATACATCCTTACCCCCAAGTCTCTTTGCTGCAATAATCAATTTAGAATGTGATTACCCAAAGCATATGTAGTGACTTTAATGTGACTACTTAAATAACACTTTCTCACTTAACTATAATAACAGTAATCATAACAATGCACCCTGCAGGGCTATTAATGTTTTATTTTGCATTCTTTGTATTGACTACCAACCCAATTTAGCAAATTTAGAAATTGTAATTTGAATCTGCAATGTAATTTATATATCGTGTGTGACCAGCACCAATATATATGGGACCACCTTTTGCCACTTTGCATAGCTATCCTTAGACCCACTCTCTGTTTTCTAACCCCTTCTATCCATTCTGTTTCCTTTCCCTAAGACCATAAGACATAGGAGTGGAAGTAAGGCCATTCGGCCCATCGAGTCCACTCCGCCATTCAATCATGGCTGATGGGCATTTCAACTCCACTTACCAGCATTCTCCCCGTAGCCCTTAATTCCTTGTGACATCAAGAAATTATCAATCTCTGCCTTGAAGACATTTAGCGTCCCGGCCTCCACTGCACTCTACGGCAATGAATTCCACAGGCCCACCACTCTCTGGCTGAAGAAATGTCTCCGCATTTCTATTCTGAATTGACGCCCTCTAATTCTAAGGCTGTGTCCATGGGTCCTAGTCTCCCCACCTAACGGAAACAATTTCCTAGCGTCCACCCTTTCCAAGCCATGTACTATCTTGTAAGTTTCTATTAGATCTCCCCTTAATCTCCTAAACTCCAATGAATACAATCCCAGGATCCTCAGCCGTTCCTCATATGTTAGACCTACCATTCCAGGGATCATCCGTGTGAATCTCCGCTGGACACGCTCCAGTGCCAGTATGTCCTTCCTGAGGTGTGGGGACCAAAACTGGACACAGTACTCCAAATGGGGCCTAACCAGAGCTTTATAAAGTCTCAGTAGCACATCGCTGCTTTTATATTCCAACCCTCTTGAGATAAATAACAACATTGCGTTCGCTTTCTTAATCACGGATTCAACCTGCATGTTTACCTTTAGAGAATCCTTGACTAGCACTCCCAGATCCCTCTGTACTTTGGCTTTATGAATTTTCTCCCCTGAATCCCCATGCTCTGATCTTACTTAAGGGTCTACCTTAATGTATCTTCAAACACACATTTTTTCCTGCCTTGGGGAGTAATGAAGGGATTACTTAGTCCAATGTATTGCATCAAGAAAACTTCTCCAATAGCTAACAAGCCCTGGTATTGCAGAGTACAAGAGGAACTTTCATGGAACACAGAAACTGATCGTAAAAGCTTCTCTAGTCATGTGAAGATAAAAAGATTAGGAAAAGTCAAACTTGCAGCCAGAACCAGGGGAAGTTATAACGGGAAACAAAAAAATGGCAGACCAATTAAAGACATGCTTTACTCCTGTCTTCACAAAACAGATACAAATAATGTTTCAAAATTATTGGGAAGGACAGAGTCAGGTGGGAGGGAGGAGAACTAAAGGAAATCAATACTAGTAGGGAAATGGTGTTTGAGAAACTGATGGGATTAAAGGCTGATAAATCCCCAGGGCCCAATGACCTTCATCCCAGTAAACGTATGGAACCAGTTCTACCGATAGTGGATACATTGGTGGTTTTCCTCTGAGATTCTACAGACTCTGCAACAGCTCCTACGGAATGGAGGGTAGCCAATGTAATCCCTTTATTTAAGGGGTGGCACAGTGGCACAGTAGTTAGCACTGCTGCCTCTCAGCGCCAGAGACCCGGGTTCAATTCCCAACTCAGGCGACTGACTGTGTGGAGTTTGCACATTCTCCCCATGTCTGCGTGGGTTTCCTCCAGGTGCTCCGGTTTCCTCCCACAGTCCAAAGCTGTGCAGGTCAGGTGAATTGGCCACGCTAAATTGCTCATAGTGTTAGGTAAAGGGGTAAATGTAGAGGAATGGGTGGGTTGCGCTTCGGCGGGTCGGTGTGGATTGGTTGGGCCGAAGGGCATGTTTCCACACTGTAAGTAATCCAATCTAATCTAAAACACTATATGAAAAGGGCGGTAAAGAGAATAGAAGGAAGTATAGACCAGTGAGTCTGATGTCAGTAGCTGTGAAAATGCTAGAGCTGAAAATGTGTTGCTGGTAAAGCGCAGCAGGTCAGGCAGCATCCAAGGAACAGGAGAATCGACTGGAGAATGCTAGAGTCCATTATGAAAGACTGATTAGCAGAGCACTTGGAAAACAGAGGCGAGATCAGACACAGTCAGTTTGGATTTACGAAAGGGAAATCATGCCTGGCAAATTTACTGGAATGTTTCGTGGATGTAACTTGTAGAGTTGATAACGGGCTGCCAGTGGATGTGCTTTACTGTGACATTCTGAAGGCTTTTGTTCAGGTTCTACATTGAGATTAACATTTAAATAAAGCTTGTGAGACTGGGTAGTATCCTGACATAGGATTCTGGATTAGTGGTGCTGGAAGAGCACAGCAGTTCAGGCAGCATCCAAGGAGCAGCGAAATCGACGTTTCGGGCAAAAGCCCTTCNNNCGTCGATTTCGCTGCTCCTTGGATGCTGCCTGAACTGCTGTGCTCTTCCAGCACCACTGATCCAGAATCTGGTTTCCAACATCTGCAGTCATTGTTTTTACCTAGTATCCTGACACAGATTGAAAACTGACTGCCAAGCAAGAGACAATGAGTGGGAATAAACAGGTCTTTTGTCGAGTGGTAACCAGTAACTAGTGCAGCATTACAGAGATTGGTGCTTGGAGCTCAACTATTCACTGTATATATCAATGATTTAGGTGAGGGAACCACATGTAATCTCTTCAGGGTTCTTCTGAGGAAGGGTCACTCGACCGGAAACTAAATTCTAATTTCTCTCCGCAGATGCTGCCAGACCTGCTGAGCTTTTCCGGTAATTTCTCTTTTTGTTTACAGTCTCTCCAAGTTTGGCACAAAGTCAGGTGGGAGAGGCATAGTCTGTGAAGACGATGAGATGCTTCCGTGAGATTTGGACAAGTTGAGTGGGTGGGCGAACTTGATTTGATTTGGTTATTGGCACGTGTTGAAATACAATGAAAAGTATTGTTTTGCTTGCCTTCTTGGCAAAGCATACTTTACATAAGTACATCAGGGTAATGTATGGCAGGGTGAGCGATAATGTAGATAAATGTGAGGTTCTCAGCAAAAAGTAGGATAATAATTATTAATTAGAAAGGATGTTCTGGCAATGGAGGGAGAGCAACAAAGGTTTCTCAACAAACACAGAGAATGCTGAAGAAACTCTGGCAGCTTCCGTGAGGAGAGAAATGGAGTCAACTCTGGTATGACCTGTTCAGAAAATTCACCAGATAGATTTCTGGATTGGCTAAACAGACCCAAGAAGAGAGAATGGATCCATGAGAATGTTTTTCAGTATATTTTAAAAGCATAAAGGGGATTGCATAGAAATAACATTTTAACAGGACTAGACAGGGTAAATATAGGAAAAATGTTCCCGATGACCGGGAGTCCAGGTCAAGAGGTCACAGTTGAGGGAAATGGGGTCAGCCATTTCATTTATAGAAATGGTTTGGATGTGAATTTTATGAGGTATGGTTAGTCAGTTTGCAGATGACACCAAAATCAGTGGTGTAGTGAACAATGACAAAGATCATCTCAGAGTATCTTGAACAGATGGTCAAATGGACCAAGGAGTGGCAAATGAAGTTTAATTTAGATAAGTGTGAGGTGTCCGCATTTTGGTCAGGCAAATCAGGGCAGTATTTAATGTAGGGTGCGAGGGAGTGTTGCTGAACAAAACGACTGTGGGGTGGACGGTAAGTGGAAAGTGGAGTTACAAGTAGACAGGGTATTGAAAAAGGCATTTGCTACGCTTGACTTTATTGGTCAGTGCATTGAGAATAGGATTGGAAGGTCATGTTGCAGATGTATAAGACATTGGTGAGGCCAGTTTTAGAATATTGTGTTCAATTCTGGTCTCCCTGCTATAGGAAAGATGTTATTAAATTTGAAAGACTTCAGAAAAGATTTACAAGGATGTTGCCAGGTTTGAAGGGTTTGAACTAAAGGGAGAGGTTGAATAGGCTGGGGCTGTTTTGCCTTGAGCATCGAAGGCTGAGGGGTGACTTTATTAAGGTTTATAAAATCATGTGGGGCATGAATAGGGTGAACAGCCAAGGTCTTTTTCCCAGGGTGGGGGAGTTCAAAACTAGAGGGCATAGGTTTAAGGTGAGAGGGGAAAGATATAAAAGGGACCTAAGAGGCAAAATTTTCACGCAGAGGGTGATGCATATATGGAATGAGCTAAAGGAAGTGCTGGAGGATGATACAATTGCAACATTTAAAAGGCACCTAGATGGGTATATGAATAGAAAGGGTTTAAAGAGATATGGGCCAAGTACTGGCAAATAGAATCATAGAGTCAGAGTCCTACAGCACGGAGACAGGTCTTTGGCCCAAAATTGTCCGCACAGACCAAAACATCCATCAATACTAACCCCATTTCCCCGCACTTGGCCTTTGTCCTTCTAAATCAATACAATACAACACATATACCCAATCCCCTCTATGCACTCTGATTGAGACTTCCTTGAAAATCTCTTGAAAGTTTGTCAAATAACCTAGTTTATTTAGGACATCTTGATGGCATGGGCAAGTTGGACCAAAAGGTGTATTTGCATGCTGTACAACTCTAAGAGGGGAAAATGCCTTTACACAGAAAGTGGTGAGCCTGTGGAATTCTTTACCACAGACAGTAGTTGAGGGCAGAACATCGAATGTTTTGAAGAAGGAATTGGTTATAATTTTTCAGGCTCAAGGGTTAAAAAGGGTACGGGGGAGACAGCGAGAATGGGGGACTGAGTTGGATGATCAACCATGAACACATTGAATGGCAGAGCATGTTTGAAGGGCTGAATGGCCTACTCCAGTTCCTATTTTCTATGTCTCATTGCATAGCAGCCCAGTTTAAAGTTGGAGGTCGCAAGACTGCTCCTCGGATGCTGTCTGACCTGCTGTGCTTTCCCAGCACCAATCTAATCTAGATTCTGGTTTCCAGCACCTGCGGTCATTGTTTTTACCTTTTTCCTACTGGATGAGGCAAGGGGTGATGTGTATGTGTTTCAGAGGGTGTGTTGGTCTCTATATGACTCCCCCATCACCATTCAACCCTCCCCCACCTTCTCCATTAATCCCAGTAAAACACCTTCCTCCATCTCCCCACCCCTCCACCCCCTCCAGCTTTTGGGTGAGAGAGTTCAGCTTGCATTCTTTCTTGTTCCTAACCTTCTGCATCCCCTGGAACACAAACCTTTCTGCAAGTAAACAAAAATTGGCAATTGGCACTTTCCAAGTTGAATGAAATATAGTGAGTTTAGCAGTTAAATTGGAGTTGAGATTTGCTTTAATTGGAAGAATGAATCATTTGTAAGTGATGCAGTAATGATGTTAATAAAAGGAGAAATGGCGATTACCACAGTGCTGGAGATAACTGGTGTAAATTGTTAATTAAAAATGTGCCATTGATGTTCCAAAATACTTGGTTTGCTGTTTTTTTATGTGCTGGATTGAAGTACTCAACATTTTATATTGAATCACAACAGAGCACACATTTCTGTAAGTTATCTTTCCATATTTAGTTTGTGAATGTTAGATTCATGCTGACCTTTTCAATGTTCTGTATGTCTCAAATTCTAATGATATGGGAAGTCTTTAGCAGATTGTGCATAATTTCTTTTCTGATTATTTCAGACAGTCATGGCCAATATAACACACTGGCTCCAAGTTACACAAGAGCAATGGCCTTGATGCCTTTAATTTTCTTGTTAGGTGCTGGGAGAGGTTTGTAGTTATTCCAAGATGGACTTTTCTGCTTGAAGCCCAGATTGACCACATTGTATAACCCATTATCATCTTCTTATGCTGGCATCTTGAAACATTGCTTTTTAAGCTAAAGATATGGAAGCTTTAGAGAGGGTGCAGAGGAGATTTACCAGGATGCTGCCTGGACTGGAGGGCATGTCTTATGAAAGAAGTCAAAACTCACACAACACCAGGTTATAGTCCAACAGGTTTATATTAAAATACTAGCTTTCTGCACCTCCACAGTACGGTGATGAAGAAAGGATGAGGGAGCTAGGGCTTTTCTCACTGGAGTGAAGAAGGATGAGAGGTGACTCGATAGAGGTGTACAAGATGTTGAGAAGCGTAGATAGAGTGAATAGTTGGAGACTTTTTCCCAGAGGGGAAATGTCAATCATAAAGGGGCATAATTTTAAGGTTATTGGAGGAAGGTTTAGGAGAGATGTCAGAGGTAGGTTCTTTACACAGAGAGCGGTGGATCTGTGGAAAGCATTGCCAGTGGTGGTAGTTAAGTCAGATACATTCGAGACATTTAAGCAACTCTTGGATAGGCACATGGAAGATAGTATAATGAAGGGTATGTAGGTTAGTCTGATCTTTGAGTAGGATAAAAGGCTGGCACAACATCGAGGGCTGAAAGGCCTAAACTGTGCTGTACTATTCTATGTTCCATGTTTTGTGAATTCCTTCTTCTGTATTGGCTGGTCCTTACCTGTGCAATCCTGTAGTGTTTCACAAATTACTTGTTAATGGTTTCACCATCTCTTTCTTGCAGTTGCTCTGTCAATCTCTTGTGATGACTTGTCAAATATACTCCCATCACAAGGAGAGAAACAGATTACAGGTGAAGCTTCTTTCATAGGGAGCACCTTCTCTTGCGTTTGATGTGATTTGATTTATTATCGTCACATGTACCCAGGTACATTGAAAAGTTTTGTTTTGCGAGCAATACAGGCAGATCATAATATGTAAAGGCACAAAGATCACAGGGTGATTGAACAGAGTGAGGAATACAAAGTTACTGCTGCATCGAAGGTGGACAAAAAGCAAGATCGGCATTAGATTTGAAATTTGAGAGGTCCATTCAGCAGTCTCATAACAGCAGGCAAAAAGCTGTTCTTGAACCTGTTGGTACATGTGTTTGAGCTTTTGCATCTTGTATTTGATGGAAGAGGTTAGGAGAGATTATAACCGGGGTAGGTGGGAGGGGTCTTTGATGATGTTGGCTGCCTTTTGTGTGGCAATGAGATGTGTGGATGGAGTCAATAGATGGGAGGTTGGCTTCCGTGATTGCCTGGGCTGTGTACACAGCTCTCTGTAGTTTCTTATGGTCCTGGGCAGAGCAGTTGCCACATCAAACCATAATGCAGCCAGATAGAATGCTTTTTTATGTGGATCTATTAAAATTGGTCAGGGTCCCTATGGCCATGCATATTTTGGGGAATATCAGGGAGATGACAGAAGGATAGCCAGGTTGATTATCAGCATCGTGCACCATCAGCACGTCTTCCAATGTCAATAAGCCCTAATGTGGGACTAGCGTACTGTGCTTCTGGATCATAGGAAGGGGCATTGCCCCTGTGACACAAGGCTGTCAAGAAGGGAGGTGGTGGTTTGGTGCTGATATCATCGGATTCATGAACCAGAGGTCCAGGCTAAAACCCTGGAAACATGGAATCAACTCCCTTCATAGCCGCTGGTGGGATTCACATTCAATTGAGTAACAAACACAGAGACTATCAAACCTCTCACAGACATGACAGTAATGCCAACTATCAATTGCTGTAAAAATCCATCTGATTCATTATTCTGGAGAGTAGATCTGCCAGCCTCTCGTGGTTTGGCCCCCATGGAATGCCCTGTAGGGTTGACCCTTTCCTGCCTGACAATCTCTAACAAACAATTGGGGATGATCAGCGAGATTGCTCTGAATACAGGCATGGTCAGCACTGGGCATTCTTCATTTGAAATTCAGGCCAATCAGGAAAGACTTTGCCAATCATTCCATGATCCAGGCCTGCCCCTACACGGAGTTTGTGGGATGAGAAAATGTTAGCAAGTCCCTTAAAACCAATGACCCAATCAAACAAAGCTCAATTTTCATGATGAATATGGGAGCAAAGGCCATGTTTAGATTTATGCTGGAAATGCAGATCCCTTTAAAGGTCAACGAGCAGATATTTTCTTCATGAACCCATTCAGAGATTTTTTTTTAATCTCATGGTTAATTTTTTTCCTCTATTTCCCCTACACTACCACCTAACTGCGGTAGTGCTTATAATTTCCCCTGCACCCATGTTGTGTGTGTGCAGGTATGAGACACAGTGAAGGACAACAGGTGTACAAATCTTTATTCAAACTCCATGACCAGGAAGAAAGGGGTCACCCATTGGCCAGTGACAAGCAGAGCTTTTCTCATCAAAGGGCAATGCTGCGTGATCAAAACGTCGAAGGGGAGGGCAGGGATTTCGGAGATGCTATTATATGGATTGTAACAAGGTCAGCCAGGTGAAGCTCATAGAATGTGAGTTCTCTGATTCGGGCTGTTAATCTGGTCCAGTCAGGGAGCCCTGGCTGACAGATAGAAACAGGAGTACCAGAGGTTCTGTTCACTGGTTCTGAGGAAGCCGGGCCAGTGTTAAATGTCTGTGTAAGTAAAGGGTGTCTTGGTGCTAGCAGCCGCAGAGTTATATCAGCTAGTATACATCTCCAGAGCAAGGTAGGACTTGAACCTAGGTCTCCTGCCTCAAAGGGTGGTACACTATTCCTGTACACTTTGACTAGGATAACACATCAATCCAAGGTCAAGCCAAACAGAGACACACACGAGAATTCCTAGAAGCATGGCATTCCAACTGGAACTCTATCAACAATCACATTGACTTGGATCCCATTTACCACCCTGTGAGAAAAACTACTGGAAGTGACATCACCAACACAAGGAGACCGCAACATACGAACAAAAAGCGGGACATAACACCAGCGCTTCACCGGACGCTCACTGATGATGTTACCTAGTATGGTGACGAAACGTCTGAAAATAACCTTCAGCTCAGCGAGCAAATTTACATCCAGAACCTCAACCTGAGCTGCAAATCTTCTCAAAACTCACTAACACTATTTCTGTGTCACAAGAGCCCATTAAAAGGTAGCTGGAACTACATTTCTAATCAATCTGTTATTACACACCTCTGGAGCAGGTGGGACATGAACTCAGTCCTCTCACTCCAGAGGAAGGGACTCGAACACTGCGCCACAAGAGGGCCTAAGGGACACATAGAACTGGTTGACTGGGAGCAGGGGATGCTCATTGGAATTTTATTTAGGTTCTCATAGCATTGCAGTGGTCAGTTAGTTCAGGTGGCTAGACTATAATGCCGATAACACTGAACTGCAGATGCTGGAATCCAAAGTAGACAGGCAGGAGGCTGGAAGAACGCAGCAAGGCAGGCAGCAGCAGGAGGTGGAGAAGTCAATATTTCAGATCTAATCCTTCTTCAAGACCTGAAGAAGGATAACACTGAGGCCAGCAGTTCAATCCCTGTTCTGGCTACGGTCTGAGGAAAGGACCCTAAATTAGAAATGTTAGCTCTATTTTGGCTCCACCGACCTGATGAGTTCTTCAATTTCAAAACTTCAGCTCCTGCATTCTTTGCTTAATATTGCTGGTAGCATTGTCAGACTTTACTTTTTTTTTGATAGAGTCCCTATCTCATAGCTAGGAGGCCAGTGTTCAAGTCTCACCTACCCCAAAGGTGTGTAATAACATCACTGAACTGAAAACTTTGGAAATAATAGCAAGAACGAGCTGGGCAAAAAAACTCTTTCCCAACTATCAATTGTGACTTGACAAAGTGGTACAACCTGTCTCCCTTCTGTTTGAAGGAGAAACCTAAATCCATCTTTGGTTTTTATGTTTCAGGGCTGCATATAAATCTATCACCCTGGAAAAGAATTCAGCAACCGCACAGCATCTGAAGAGGCATCACGCGGCTGGGGCAGCGCCTGGATAGGTTTCCCTCACCCAACTCGAGCTTAACTCATCGCAGTCAAATCGAAACTTCCAGGAATTGCTGGACAATCTCAGCAGGTCTCTGGCACCATTTGCGGAGAGAAAGAAGAGTTCATATTTCGGGTTCAGTGACCCTTCTTCACTTCTGGTGTATGCTATCAGACCTGCTAAGTTCCTCCAGCAATTTCTATTTTAATTTCGCATTTCCAGCATCCACAGTTCCTTGTCTTTTTCTTGAAACATCCAGCCCCATTGGAGAATTGTACCCCCACTTCTCCTTCTCCTACAAATGCTGCTGGTTTCTTTTTGAAAATACTTCGGAAACAACTTTTCTGTTTCCCTCCTTTTGTTGAAAGCAATTAAAATGTCTCCTGTCCAAGATGGGTAAGGCGAGCAAATTGCTGCCAATTAAGTCGACATCCACTTCATTAAAAAAGACTGGACTAAAGGAAGGTTGTAACAAACTTTTTGTACTGTGAACTTTGAGTAACTAAAGCTGTTTAATCTATTTATAAAGGTGAAATCACCAGAGTTTCGTTCCCCCATTACAGAGAGACAACAGGCAGCAACTGAACATTAGTGTCACAATACCTCAGGTAAGGGGAGAGATTAAGAAGGACAGTCCTTCATGGTAATCTCAGCCAGTGTGGGAATTGAACCCGTAACATTAGCATCACAAACCAGCCTTCCCGCTAACCGATTACCTTGTGGCACGCATCAATGCTGGGAAGCTAGGAATATGCACTTTCCTTATTATTAATCGCTTCTCAGGAACAAATGTAAAATCTTGTTCAGCAAACGAAAAGGGCTGGGTTTGACTGTATGGTCAAGGTTAGAGTGGTGCTGGAAAAGCACAGCAGGTGAGGCAGCATAACCTTTGCTTGCATGGTGTCCACCAAATATTCTTGAGGCTTTTAGGGAATGGTGGGCCCCACAGAGACTAGAGTGCATTAGTATTACATCAAACTCTGTTTCCATTGAACCACTGCAGTGTAGAAAGAGGCCATATAGCCCATTAAGCTTCAGCCAATCCCATGAAGAGCATTTTACCTTAACTCTACGTTAACCATGGCTAACTGACCCAGCCTGCACAATCCACCTCACCTGCACATTTTTGGATTGTGGGAGGAGACTGGAGCACTTGGAGGGAAACCATGCAGATACAGGGAGAACATGCAAACTCCACCAAGGGAGGAATCGAACCCAGGTCCCTGGTGCAGTGAGACAGCAGTACTAACCACTGAAACACTCTGCCCCTCTTGTTACTGTTATGCTGTGTGTTATTTAGTGTTGATTTAGTTAGACCATGAAGACTGGAGCATATTTCTCTCCCCCCAACCCCCCCTCGCTCACCACCAGCTCCATTTTGATTTCACCTCGATTCCCCCTCTTTTGGTTTGACTTTCTGTTATTGGGTAACAAACGGGTACTGATTGTAATTTGTTTCATTTGTGAATTTGGTGGATGGTTTATAAAATAAATAAAAGCTGAGTTCCTTCGTAGTTACATCCACCTCCTGGATGTCCTCGGAGAGAGAGCACACAATGCCCACTTCAGTGCCCACTAGCTCCCTTGAAGCTTTTCAGGATAGGTTAGCACCCATCTTCGACTGATTAGGTAACAATCCATCTTCCTGTTCTTGTTCCCGACAAGGTTGACTTCACACGTATCCACGTTACGTTTGCCCACTCACTCAACCTGTGTCCAAATCACACCGCAGCATCACTGTCCATCGTCCTCTCGGCTCACCACCTGACCCAGCAGCAACTCAGCGAATGGTCTACGCTCCCCTGAGTTAAAGCAGCCATGGGTTAACCTCACTCTAAGGACACTGGAGCAGAAAACGTACAGGGGTGTGGAATCTTTCAGGCACAGGAAACGGCAGGGAAGGTGGCGTGAGAGGAGATGTCTTGGAGACTCCCACCATCTTCCTGTCACCACGGCCTTTACCTTCTGGGTAGGAAGGCCTAGCTGCTGCCAGTTGAGGTCCTCAAGTGACAGGTTAACAACCACCTAAGGACCTCCTCACAACACCAGCCCCATTGATAATCTTCCCAACATAGAGGACAATGTCAGCCTTCCCAATTAGGAACCAGTGTGCCCTGCCTACTGCATTGTGGGAGTGCAGACTTGGATGTTTAGCTGGGGGTATGGCTTGCTCTGGGACTGTTCCAAACTCAGAGTGATCAGGGCCACAGGCAGTTGGAGCCACTGGAAGTCATCCTTCCCCTCTCTTACCTCCACACCTCCCTATCATGTCTCCGCCCTGTGAACCCCCCATTCTGTTTTTCAACATTTCCTTTTTGATGCAATCTGTTTAAATGGTGGCATGGTGGCTCAGTATATGGTACTATTACCTCACAGCCCCAGGGACCTGGGTTCGATTCCAGCCTCGGGTGACTGTCGGTATGGGTGTGATTTGGTTTTCGCCCACAATCCAAAGACATGCAGGTCAGGTGAATCGGCCATGCTAAATTGCCCATGGTGTTAGGTGCATTAGAGAGGGGGAAATGGGTCTGGGTGAGATACTCTTTGGAGAGTCGGTGTGGACTTGTTGGTCCAAAGGGCCTATTTCCACGCTGTAGGGAGTCTAATCTAATCCTTTAGGGGTGAGTTAATAATTGGTAATAAAGGTATGATGCATAAAATGTTTGCTTTTGATCTTCACTACGCTGGGAGATGTTTCAGTGTGATTTGGACAAGTTGAGTGAGTGGGCAAGCGTAATATGGATAAATGTGAGCTTATCCAATTTGGGAAGAAAGTGAGGTCTGCAGATGCTGGAGATCAGAGCTGAAAATGTGTTGCTGGAACAGCGCAGCAGGTCAGGCAGCATCCAGGGAACAGGAGAATCGACATTTTGGGCATAAGCCCTTCTTCAGGAATGAAGAAGGGCTTATGCCCAAAACGTCAATTCTCCTGTTCCCTGGATGCTGCCTGACCTGCTGCGCTGTTCCAGCAACACATTTTCAGCTATCCACTTTGGGAGCCAAGACAGAGGGTGGATTATTATCTGGATGGCAATCGATTGGGAAAGGGGAAGGGGCAATGAAACTCTGGATATCCTTATACACCAGTCGCTGAAAGTAAGCATGAAGGTTCGACAGACGGTAACGAGAGGATTCAAGCACAGGGGCAGGGATATCTTGCTGCAATTGTCCAGGGCCTTGGTGAGACCACAGAGAGTCATAGAGCATCTGGAATATTGTGTGCAGCTTTGGTTTGCTTATCTGAGGAAAGATCTATTGAGAGAAGGAATATCAGTCAAAATTGCCAGGTTGATTCCTGGGATTGCAGAATTGATTTATGAAGAGAGACCGGATTGATTAATGCTATTTTCACTGAGGTTTAGAAGAATAAGGGGTGACCTAATCGAAAACAATAAAATTTTAACAGGGGATGGGTATATGAACAGGAAGAGCTTGGAGGGATATGGGCCGGGTGCTGGCAGGTGGGACTAGATTGGGTTGGGATATCTGGTCGGCATGGACGGTTTGGACCGAAGGGTCTGTTTCCATGCTGTACATCTCTATGACTCTATGACTAGACAAAGTAAACACGGGGAGGATGCTCCTAATGATTAATGTGTCCAGAACCAGGGGTTTACAGTCTAAGGGTACAGGCGTAGGATTGAGACAAGGAGAAATTTCTTCATCCTATGAGGGGTAACCTGTGGAAATCTCTGCCACAGAAAGTGGTTAAGCCTGAAAGTATTCAAGAAGCATTTAGATATAGTTCATATTGAATGGTGGCACAGGCTTGAAGGAACAAATGACCTACGTGTGTTCCAGTTTTCTGTTTCCATGTTTCTAACATCGAAAGGAAACAGCGCAGATTTGGAAGCTGCCTGTTTTGATGCACTAACAGAAAAAAAATCCATCTACCTTTTGTTTGAACCATAGGAATTCAATAGTACGCTGCCCTGCACACATGACTGAACAAAATGCACATTGGAACAGGTAAATCTGGGGTCAGCAACAGAGTTTCTGTCATAGTACATATTCATTTTAAAATGCATTTATCTCAGATTCAATGAAACTAAGAAACACTAAGCTGTATCAATTAAGATGCTTTGAAGAATCTTGGCTCCTTTTAAAGCTATAATTAGTGTAATCTGGACACAGCATTCAGCCTCCAATAATGCATTTATAATCTCAATATTCAGTCAACTGTTACTGGTTTTATATTGGGAGAGGAAAACACTCAGAGAGCTGTACCTCACGTTCCTATGACCATCCCCCACCATGAACAACACGGTGAGCATAAAGATATGGGAACATTATCATTTCCCACTTCCCTCCCAAGCTGTAGCCATAAGATATAGGAGCAGTAGACCATTCAGCCCATCACGTCTACTCTGTCATTCAGTCACAACTGGTATATTTCTCAATTCCCTTACTCTAGCCTTCTCCCCATAATCCTTGATCCCGTCACGAATCTATCTTTGTCATAAATACATTCAATGACTTAGCTTCTGCAGCAATGAGTTCCATAGGGTCACTACCCTTTGGCTGAAGAAATTCCTCCTCATCTCAGTTCGAAAGGGCCATCTCTTCACCCTGAGGCTGTGCCCTCGGGTCCTAGTCTCTCCAACTCGTGGAAACATCTTCTCCAAGTTCACTCTATCCAGGCCTGACTTGGATATATATCAACATCCCTTCACTGCACTGAAATGCTGAAGTTTCAATTTAACGCCACTGGGAGAGCAGTGTTTGACCGTTTGATTGATTGGTGCTCGATTGTGTCTGGTATCTATCCTCTACGTGCGATTCGTCAAGACTGGGTGTAGTGACTGAGAAAGAGAAATTGAAAGTAGGCAAGCTGCTGTAGGTGTGAGAGAGAAAACGCTTTAAAGCATTGAATAAAATCCTTGGATATGTAGAGCCTGGAGTGTATTATCTCTTCATATCTCTAAGGCATGAAATACCATATGCGAACAACATCAGCTTAGGATTCCAATTCAGCCCTTGTCACTTTTATTTTTATCAATGTTGGTAATCCATGCCATCTCTGACAACATTGCCCCCAACCCAAAAACATATCTTTTTTTTTTAAGTTTTAAGTTGTAGGGCTCTTTTACATTTAACCTAGTGGTTTTATCACCTGGGAACTGCCCAGCACTGTAAGTTCCTTAAATCTAAGCCACCACTCTCTGGTAGACCAAAACCTGGGATAATTGGATTGCCGTATGAGGGAAGGTGAGAAAGACAAGGTTTTTATCCTCTGTATGTGGAGTGTAGTAGAGTCAGAGGTGACTTAATTGAACTATATAAGGTCCTGAGGAGGCTTGACCAGGTGGACATTGATAGAATGTTTCCTCTTGTGGGAAATTCTCAAACTAAAGGTCATTGTTTAAAAATAAGGAGGTGGCCATTAAAAATGAGCATGAGGAAATCTTTATTTACTCTCAGAGGGTTGTGAGTCTTTGGAATTCCTTTCCTCAAAAGGCAGCAGACGCAGAATCTTTCAATATTTTGAAGGCGGAGGGAGATAGATTCATGATGACCAAGGGAGATGAAGGATTGTTGGGGGATATGCAGAAATGTAGAGTTGAGGTTAAAATTAGATCAGCCATGATCATATTGAATGGGGGAACAGGCTTGAAGGGCTGAGTGAGGATTAGAGTGATGCTGGAAAAGCACAGAAGGTCAGGCAGCATCCGAGGAGCAGGAAAATCGATGTTTTGGACAAAAGCCCTTCATCAGGAATCGAGGTGATTCTTGATGAAGGGCTTTTGCCCAAAACGTCAATTTTCCTGCTCCTCAGATGCTGCCTGACCTGCTGTGCTTTTCCACTCATATCTTGACTCTAATCTCCACCATCTGCAGTACCCACTTCTGCCTTGAAGGGCTGAGTGTTCTCCTCTTATTCCTTGATTGCCTGTCCTTATGTGCCCTAACCCCTTGCCTTGCCTATCTTCCTCCTAACCCTCTCTCCCATCTTCCTCATGCCCTGCTGCTTTATGTACCCATCCTATCCTCCCTTTGCCCCAGTATTGGTGGTGGAGACTCACTTCTTTCAGCCCTACACCTTGGAATTCCTTCATTTTTGAACCTTCCAACTGCCCTCAGTCCGACAATCCGTCCTTAAAATCCCATCTCAGTAATATCCTTTTAGCTAGCCTTTTGTCCACACTTCACGGTTTCACTTTTTGTGGTTCAGTAACTGAACACGTCTTCTCTTGTCGTTTCTTTTTTGAAACACCTTGGGCTTTCTTTCTTTGTAATAACATGCAAGTTACTGTTGTTTGCACAGCACGAAGGCACATCGAGCAGCCAAAGGTCAGAAAGCTGTAGTTTTAGCTTTTGGCTGCAATTTTATTTGGAAACATACATTCACCAGACTCAGTGCTCGTCTGCTACTCAGTGCAGAGTGTGTTCAAGTGTACCAGCCCAATAACAAAAGGCCCAATGGTTAGCACTGCTGCCTCAAGGGACCTGGGTTCGATTCCAGCCTCAGACAATTGTCCTTGTGGAGTTTGCACATTCTCTCTGTGTGGGTTTCCTCCGGGTGCTACCACAGTCCAAAGATGTGCAGGTTAGGGTGGATTGGCCATGCTAAATTGTCCAAAGTGTCCAGGGATGTGCAGGCTAGGTGGGTTAGCCATGGAAATGCAGAGTGATAGGGTGAGTCTGGGAAGGATGCTCTTCAGAGGGTTGGTGTGGACTCAATGGGCTGAATGACCTGCTTCCACACTATCGGGATCCTATCAATTATAATTAGGTTCAGCTCAATTAATGCATTGGAAGAGGCAAGTGCAAATGAGTATTTAGGTATGGCTCTTACCTCTACACATTAATCAGTCAGTCTTCCAGGGTTGCCACTGGCCTTGTGAACGTTGGGTCTTTATTGTGTAAGCTAATTGTTCTGAAAGGGTTAATGCTAGAGATGGCATTAAGCCCCACCCTCCGCAATTTGATGGTGTCATAGGAGGGGAAGCACAGAATTTTAAAAGCGACAAACCCACCATCTTTATGAGGTCCTCATGAACTCACCACCAGTTACATCACTTGGGAGGGGCATAGTTCAGCTCAGTTGGTTGGACTGACGAGCTTGCACTACAAAATGATGCCAACAGTATGGGTTTAAATCCTGCACTGGCTGAGGTCACCATGAGGCATGATAACCCTCACAGTTAAACAACCCCACTCCTCTGTCTCTCTCGCTCTCTAATGAGGGCCCAGCAGGACTTTGCCATCGTGCAATAAATTGCATGCTGTTTAAGACACGTGCCTCATCATGTTAGACTACCTCATGTTACCTCTCACCAATGCAAGATAGAAGACACCCAATAGATGCCAAACTAAAAGGAGGGCAGTGGGCAACAAATGTACCTTCTGGTGACTCTACAGACAGCTAGCTCATACAACACGGTGTAAGCAGTGGTCACCTTTAGCCGCAACGTTGCAAGAGGTGTGACTTAGATCGGACCAGTCTGTGATGCCCTTTGCAGTTGAATAGCCCCCCCCCGATGCTCACTTAACGGGTTTATGCTTAAAGAGTGGATGCAGAGGAGTAGGAAATGGGGTGCCGCCCGTCTCAAAAGGACTGTGCAACTCAGCAGAGGGGCGCAGAGAAACCTAAGGGCAGAAGCGAACATTTTGAATTTGTCTGCAAATCGTTTGAGATTTTGCATTCTTGTATTTATCCTGACAAGACGAAAACCTTCAGCAACCTTCCTCTCAACCCAGCAAGATCGTGTAATGGTCCTTTCTGATTTCTCAGAAACATAGAATCTAGGAGCAGAAGTAGGCCATTCGGCCCTTCAAGCCTGCTTTGCTGGATAAATTGAATTAATTTGACAATACTGTGCCTTTGTGTCTCCAAGGGCTGGTGTTTTCTGGCTGATGGAACAAGGTGGGTTCCACTGGAGACTGTAATCCTGCTTCCCTCCTTATTCTGCTTGTCTTTGAGATCAGCCACAATCTTGTTGGTGTTGCATTGAGCAATGAAACACCAAGGGTAAAGGCAGGAATTTTGCTTTGTGAAGGATGAAAGCAGCTTGACACAAAGTGTTCTTTATTTTCAAAATAGCTGGTATGAGCCAACACTGCCCCCTAGTGCCTTGAAGAGTCTGGCTTTATGAGAAGGTTTTTCAGTTATTCCCCCATCATCGGGTGTCTGTGAGTTTCAGAAATATAGAGAAAGGTTGCGTGCAATTGCCTGAGAAATGCCTTAATATTGACTCCCACCACCCCACCAGGACGCATTACTGATTCTGGGATCATTTCATCAAACTGTAAAAGGTTCAGTACAGATTCTGAACTCCATTGGGAACCAGCATTTGGCTTTTACTGAGTATTTTTTCTCTCCTGAAGCTACAGAATTTTTAAAAATTCATTTTTGGGATTAGACAAAGCCAGTATTTACATCTGGCCCTACTTTCCCAGAGAGGACAGTGATGAAGCACTTTTAGTATCTCTGTCAGCTGTTTGCTTGTGGGAGAATCTAGGACCAGAGAGACTTGGGAGGTGTCCAGTTAAAGCAGAGGTGACGCAGATCTGTTTTGTCCTCTTAAAGGGCAGTGAATCTGTGACATCCTTTGCTGTCGGGGGCTATTGAGGCTGGCTCATTAAGTATATTCAGGGCTGAGATAGACAGACAGTAAGGGGAATCGAGGGTTATGGGGAAAAGGCAGATAAATGGAGGTGGGGATTATCAGATCAGCTATGATCCCATTGAATGGCGGAGCAGACTCGATGGGCTCAAAGAGTGTGGTGCTGGAAAAGTGCAGCACATCATGCAGCATCCGAGGAAACAGGAGGATCGACATTTCGGACATTAGAATGCGATGGGCTGAATAGGGGGTCTACTTCTGCTCCCACTCTTATGACTTCCATGTTAGGATCCCGACAGTGTGGAAACAGGCCATTCACCTCATGGAGTCTGCAACAATCCAGACCCACCCTACCCCCATTTTTCCCAGTTCCACGATGGGACAACTTCCCATGGCCAATCCGTCCTAACCTGCAATTCTTTGGAGGAAATCGGAACACCCTGCAGAAACCCACCCAGACACGGGGAGAATGTGCAAGGTCCACACAGCATGAGGCTGGAATTAAACCCAGGTTCCTGCTGCTGTAAGGCAGCATTGCTAACCACTGAGCCGTCATGCCAACCCTTTATCCACTGTATGAGACGATGGCTCCCACTTTGGTCTGTGCACAAGCAGGATCCTGACCTTCCCGTAGCTGGTCATTTTAACCCAGTGTCCTACTCACATGCCCATGTCTGTCCTCGGCATGCTGCAGTGTTCCAGTGAATCGCAGTGCAAACTGGAGGAACAACATCACATCTTTACAACCTTCTGGACTTAATATTGAGTTCAACACCTTCAGATTGTGAACCCACTCCCATTCCTTCCCTTTCGTTTCCGTCTCTCCCCTCCTCACATCCCACTTACTATCCTTTCCAGTCTGACAGTTAGACACACCATTGTTCTGCAGTTCTCACATTCCAATCATTTAACCTGAACGATTGACATCTGAACTATTGATATCTTTATTCCCAATTCCTCTGCCTCTTCTGCATCTGTTCCCAGGATGACCAATTCCATCTCAGAAAATCCCAGATGGCCTCCTTCTTCCATGAGCGCAACTTCCCTTCCCACGTGGTTGACGATGCCATTCCTGATGCAGGGCTTATGCCCGAAACATCGATTCTCCTGCACCTCGGATGCTGCCTGACCTGCTGTGCTTTCCCAGCACCACACTCTCGACCCCCACATCTTTTGTCTATCAGCACCCAAGGCCCCCATACTATAGCATAAATGCTGCCGCCACCCCCCCCCCCCTTCACATTTCACTTCAGCTCTAATGAAAAGTCATCCAGATGGGAAACGTTAGCTTGCTCTCTTTCTGTGGATGCTGGCTGACCACAGCATTGATTGTCTTCAGCTTCCACTTTGGTGTTGACTTTCTGTTCCCTAAAGCCAGAGGGACCTCTCCAGGAACACACGACCTTTGGCTAAATGTACAGAGACTCTGGGCCCCCAAGTGTTGTCCTCCTGACCCTCCCTGGTGAGGTCCTCATTGATGGCCACAACCTCTTCATTGGCCAGTCCTCAGCTGTACCCCTTCGTGGTGACATGTAGAAACTGCCTTCTTCATCACCCCAGGTGTACAATTGAGAGGGAACTCAAAGAGGGCTCATCCGCCTATAACAGGCAATGTGTAGATTCATGAGATGGAGCCCACCATGAGACCCTGTGAATCTCAGTTCCAGGCTGGTAGCCTCACTGCTTTGGGAAGAGTTGAAAGCTAATGGGATGAACACTTTCTAAATAATTAGAGTGGGACTCAGATTATACAATGATACATTACTTCACCGCCATCCCAGCACATTCTTCAACCCAGTCCATGCTGGGATGGCGGTGAAGTAATGTATCATTGTATAATCTGAGTCCCACTCTAATTATTTAGAAAGTGTTCATCCCATTAGCTTTCAACTCTTCCCAAAGCAGTGAGGCTACCAGCCTGGAACTGAGATTCACAGAGTCTCATGGTGGGCTCCATCTCATGAATCTACACATTGCCTGTTATAGGCGGATGAGTCCTCTTTGAGTTCCCTCTCAATTGTACACCTGGGGTGATGAAGAAGGCAGTTTCTACATGTCACCACGAAGGGGTACAGCTGAGGACTGGCCAATGGAGAGGTTGTGGCCATCAATGAGGCACTGACGCGTTCGACTCTCATTCTCAAACTGCCTCTCGCCAACAACGTGGATTGGAAACGAAAACCAAACCAGTACGCAGGAAGTGAGTAGCGCTCTGATTGCCTGCCCTCATACATTGACCTGTTAGACATGCCTGACCGAGAGACCAGTGCTCAGCAAGCTGGTACTTCCAGATAATCCTGTTGGACTATAACCTGGTGTTGTGTGATTTTTAACTTTGTCCACCCCAGCCCAACACCGGTACCTCCTCATCAGAGCTACTCCAGGCAGAGTCGAATGGTCGCAGTTAAGAGTCAATAATGTTGATGTGGAACTGATGTTGCAAGGTAGAGTGGATTTGATGGGCTAATTGGCCTACTTGTGCTCCTATGCTTCATAATACAGGATGGACTGGTTAAGGACAACAAGTTTCCTTCCTCAAAAGGCATCAACAGACATTATTTTATTCACTCATGGGATATGGGCATCGCTGGCTGGGCCAACATTTATTGCCCATCCCTAGTTACCCTTAAGAAGGTGGGGGTGAGCTGCCTTCTTGAATCACTGTACATCTGCTGTAGGTCGACCCACAATGCCATTCAAGAGGGAATTCTAGGATTTTGATCCAGTGACACTGACGGAACATCGATATATTTCCACATCAGGATGGTGAGTGGCTTGAAGGGGAACTTGCAGGGGGTGGTGTTCCCATGTATCTACTGCCCTTGTCCTTCTAGATGTGGATTTGGAAGGTGCTGTCTCAGGATCCTTGGTGGGCTCCTGTGGTGTATCTTGTAGATACTGCACACTGTTGCTACTGAGCATCGGTGGGTGGAGGACATGAACAGTTCAGCATGGATACAGAGCCAATCAGGAGAGCTGCTCTGTCCTGAAAGGCGCCGATGTGGTAAATGTTGTCAGAGCTATTTGTTTCCTGGTAGTGATGAGTATTCCATCACACTCCTGACATAAGACCACAAGAAACAGGATCAGGAGTAAGCCACACTGCCCCTCAATCCTGCCTCACCATTCATTAGGAAGATGGCTGATCTGACATTCCTCACATCCACTATCCTGCATTTTCCCCATAATCCTTGATGCCCCAACTGATCAAGAATCTATTTCAGCCTTAAATATACACAAAGACTCTGCCCTTACTCTGCCTATGTGTCTGGTACATGGTCGATAGACATTTGGGAATCTAAAGTTAAGTTTCTCACCACAGAGTTCCCAGTTTCTGATCTGCACTTGTAGCCACAGAATTTATCGGCTGGTCCATGTCATTTTCAGAGCAATGGTAACTCTCAGGATGTTTACAATGGAGCACTCAGCAATGACAAAGCCATTTACATTCAAAGGTAGATGGGAAGGCGCTCTCTCTCTGGAGGTGGACATTGAACTTGTTACATGAATATTATTTGTTCTTCACCAGCTTGAGTCTGAATGGTGTCAAGGCCTTTCAGAAAATAGGCCTGGGCTTTTCCAAGACAGAAGTAGAAAGTGCTGGAAAAGCTCAGCAGGGTCTGGCAGCACCTGTGGAGAGAAATCAGAGTTAGCGTTTCGGGTCGAGTGACCCTTTCTCAGGGGAAGGGTTCTGAGGAAGGTTCAATCAACCCAAAATGTTAGTTTTGATTTCTCTCCTCAGGTGCTGCCAGACCCTGCTGAGCTTTTCCAGCACTTTCTACTTCTGTCTTGGAAAAGCCCAGGCCTATTTTCCGAAAGGCCTTGACACCATTCTGCAGTTTCTTAGAGTCATAGAGTCATACAGCACAGAAACAGACCTTCAGTCAAACGCGTCCACGCTAATCAAATATCCTAAATTAATCCAGTCCCATTTGCCAACACTCATCCCATATCCCTCTAATCCCTTCCTATTCACATACTCATCCAGATGCCTTTTAAATGTTGTAATTGTACCAGCCTCCACCACTTCCTCTGGCAGCTCATTTCATACATGCACCACCCTCTGCGCGAAAAGGTTTCCCTCAGGTCCCTTTTAAATCTTTTCCCTCTCACCCTAAACCTATGGCCTTTAGTTCTGGACTCCTCCACCCCAGGGAAAAGACTTTGTCTATTTAGAGAAAGTGAGGACTGCAGATACTGGAGATTAGAATCAAAAGTCAAAAGATTAGAGAAAATCCTGATGAAGGGCTTTTGCCTGAAATGTCAATTTTCCTGGTCCTCGGATGCTGCCTGAACTGTTGTGCTTTTCCAGCAACACACTCTCAACCTTGTCTATTTACCCTATCCATGTCCCTCATAATTTTATAAACCCCTATAAGGTCACCCCTCAACCTCTGACGCTCCAGGGAAAACAGCCCCAGCCCATTCAGCCTCTCCCTATAGCTCATACCCTCCAACACTGGCAACATCCTTGTAAATCCTTTCGGAATCCTTTAAAGTTTCACAACATCCCTCCTGTACCATTTTTCCAGGTTCAGTTTGAGAATGGTGCTGCACATTCGGTAATCATCGGCAAACACTCCAGTTCGAACGTGCTGAAGGAGGGAAGGTCATTGATGCAGCAGCTGTTGATGTTTGGGTCTAGGACAACACCCTGAGCAACTCCTGCACATTCCCCCCGAAGCTGAGATGATTGAACTGCAATGATCACAAGCGTCTTCCTTTGTTCTCGGTACAACACTAACCGACACAGTGCTTTCTGGCTGAATCTCATTTATTTTTGTTTTGATGTCACATTCAGAATGGTTAGGTTCTCTTATGATGACATGCTACGTTTAAAAAATCTGGAACTTAGTAGAGTTAGAGATGACTAGATTTTCTTTTAGATTGGATTCCCAACAGTATGGAAACAGGACCTTCGGCCTAACAAGTCCACACCGACCCTCCAAAGAGTAACCCACCCAGGCCCATTGCCCCTACCCTATATTTACCCCTGACTAAAATGGCCATGGGAAATTTCCCATAGTGTCCAGGGATGTAGAGGCTAGGCAGGTTAGCCATGGGAAATGCAGGGTTGGGGTTGAGTGTCTGGATGTGATGCTCTTTGGGAGGGGTGGTCAATAGGCCAAATGGCCTGATTCTATTAGTCATGTAATGTTCTAGGGGGCCTCGGCTCAAGTTCTGCTTGGGGTGGCATGGCGGCTCAGTGGTTAGCACTGCTGCCTCACAGCGCCAGGAACCCAGGTTTGATTCCTGCCTCAGGTGACTACCTGTGTAGAACTTGCATATTCATCCTGTGTCTGCGTGTGTTTCCTCCAGGGTGCTCCGGTTTCAAAGGTGCTGCTACAATCCAAAAATGCCCAGGTTAGGTGAATTGGCCATGCTAAATTGCCCATGGTGTTAGGTGCATTAGTCAGACAGAAATGGGTCTGGGTGGGTTACTCTTCGGAGGGTAGGTGTAGACTTGTTGGGCTGAATGGTCTGTTTCCACACTAGATTGGAACACATAAAATTCCAAGGGTCTTCTTTTTAATTCATTCACAGCATGTTGGCACCTTTGGCCAGCCCAGCATTTATTGCCCATACCTAATTGCCCAGAGGGAATGAAGAGTCAACCACATTGCTGTGGGTCTGGAGTCACATGTAGGCCAGACCAGGTAAGGATGGCAGTTTCCTTCCCTGAACGACATTAGTGAACCAGATGGGTTTTTCCCCAGAAATTGACATTGGTGTCATGATCATCATTCAGCTCTTAATTCCATATTTTAAAAAATATTAACTTCAAGTTCTACCACTGCAATAGCAGAGCTTGAACAGAGGGCCCCTAGAACATTACATGATTAATAGCATCAGGCCATTTGGCCCATTGACCCTTGAAAGAGCATCATACTCAGAATCAAACCCAACCCTGAATTTCCCCATGGCTAACTCACCTGCCTTACACATCCCTGGACATTATGGGAAATTTCCCATGGCCAATCCACCCATGGACTTGAAAATCTGTTTCCCTCTCCACAGATGCTGACAGACCTGTTGAGTTTATCCAGCACTCTGTGTGTGTGTTTTGGATTCCCAGCATGCACAGTAATTTATTATGTTTAAATGGGTGTTGGTATATAGAGCATCAATATGTCCATCTTTGGACTGTGAGAGGAAACCAGAGCACCTGGAGGAAATCCACACAGACACAGGGAGAATGTGCAAACTCCACACAGACAGGCACCCAAGGGTGGAATCGAACCCAAGTTCCTGGTGCTGTGAGTTGGCAATGCTAACCAGTGAGCCACCGTGCTCTGCCTGAGTCTACGTATTAGCAGTGTAATGGTAGTACCATTAGGTCATCACCTCCATGAGTGAGGATACAGAAAGGAAGTTTTCCTGCCTATTTAAATGTCTAAAACTAGGCGTCACTGTTCAAAAATAAGGGGTATCCATTGAAACCGAGGTGAGGAAGGTACTGTTCTCTTCGGGGGTTGTGAGTCTCTGGAACATTTTTTCCTGAAAAGGTGGCAGAAGCAGAGTCTTTGAACATTCTTAAAACATAGATAGTTAGATTCTTGATAAACGAGGGACTGAAAGGTCACCAGGACTGTGGAGTTGAGGTTACAATGAGGTCAACCATGATCGAATTGAAAGGCGGAGCAGGTTTGAGGGGCTGAATGGTCTACTCCTGTTGTTCCGAACATATGGGTCCATAAATAGCAAACACAGAGCAAGTTGAAGAAACTCAATTGATCTGTGGAGAGAGAAATCAAGTTAACATTTTGAATGTCAGATGATTAAGTAGAGCCATATTGGAGTTGAAAATCTGTTTTTCTCTCCACAGATGCTGACAGACCTGCTGAGTTTATCCAGCACTCTCTGTGTGTGTTTTGGATTCCCAGCATGCACAGTAATTTATTATGTTCAAATGGGTGTTGGTATATAGAGCATCAATATGTCCTTCTCTGTCTCAATTGAAATGCTTTAGACAGAGTAAGGTGGAATGCAGTGGGTAATGTCCCTGCCTCTGAGTCAGAAGCTTTGGGTTCAGGTCTCACTGCAGTTCTTGATGTTGAGGGGAGGCCTATTTGTAATGCAGCCGAATCATGTCAGTGACAGGACAGATTGGAGGAAGAAATTCCTGGTTAATCCTGGGACAGAAAGGACATTGTAGCCGAGAGTGTGGTGCTGAAACAGCACAGCAGGTCAGGCAGCATCCGAAGAGCAGGAGAATTGACATTTCAGGCATAAGCCCTTCATCAGGAATAATGCCTGAAACATCAAATCTCCTGCTCCTCAGATGCTGCCTGACCTGCTGTGCTTTTCCAGCACCACACTCTCGACTCTGATCTCCAGTACCTGCAGTGCTCACTTTCTCCACAGAAAGGACATTATAGCCTCAGTCATCATTGTTCAAGCCAAAATGTGCCTGTTGACACTTATCCTGGATTCCCTGTAACACATCACCGCAAGATGACAAGGCAACTTGAACCACCCATTGAAAACTGGCTGTGACTAACTGCAAGCCCAAGAATTAGGATGTCCTAAATATCTCAAAACAGTCCCCATTATCAGCAATTCATTCTCCCAGGCTGAACTTTGCCACTCCTTTGCCTGTCTAACTGTTGTTCTCTCTAGGAGAAAGTGAGGATTACAGATGCTGGAGATCAGAGTCGAGAGTGTGGTGCTGGAAAAGCGCAGCAGGTCAGGCAGCATCCGAGCAGCAGGAGAATCGATGTTTCAGGCAAAAGCCCTTCATCAGGTTGTTCACTCTATTCAGGCTCCATTTCCACCAAAGGTTTGCCGTCCCCACACCCTCCCCCAACTCCCCACCCTCTCAGAACCCCTTCTCAAGCGGAAATACTAACTTTTCCCGAGGTACAATTAGTTCTGAGGACGGGTCACTGGACCTGAAACATTAACTCTGGCTTTCTCTCCACAGGCACTGCCAGGATGGCTGAGTTTTTAAAGCAAGTTTTGATTTTGTTTCTGATTTCCAGCATCCACAGCTCTTTTGTTTGAATAGAATATCCACTTTTGTGATCAAACTGGAAGAGATTTGATGAGTAAATGGTTGGAAATTTGTTGCATTACTGCAACTATTTACAGGTTGCAAGTATGTGAGATATTTCTTGCAGAGATCTTGGTGAGGCCACTTTTGGAAAACTGCATTCAATTCTGGTCTTCCTGCTATCGGAAGGATGTTGTGAAACTTGAAAGGGTTCAGAAAAGATTTACAAGGATGTTGCCAGGGTTGGAGGATTTGACCTATAGAGAGGGGCTGAACAGGCTGGGGCTGTTTTCCTTGGAGCATCGGAAGCTGAGGGGTGACCTTATAGAGGTTTATAAAATCATGAGAGGCATGGATAGGATAAATATACAGGGTCTTTTCCCCAGAGTAGGGGAGTCTAGAGGGCATAGGTTGAAGGTGAGAGGTGAAAGGTTTAAAAGGACCTGAGGAGCAATGTTTTCACACTGAGGGTGGAGTGTGTATGGAATGAGCTGCCAGAGGAAGTGGTGGAGGCTGGTACAATAACAGCATTTAAAAGGCACCTGGATGAGTATATGAATAGGAAGGGTTTGGAGGGATATGGGCCAAGTGCTGGCAAATGGGACTGGATTAATTGAGGATATGGTAAGGACTGCAGATGCTGGACATGGTAAGAATACAGAAGGACCGTGTGGGTGACAGACCTGGGGAGTCTCTTTAAGCCATGGAGTCACAGAGATGTACAGGAAAGAAGCAGACTCTTCAGACTAACTTGTCCGTATCCACCAGATATCCTAAGTTAATCTCGGTCGATAAAAAGTGGAGCTTGAAAGGGACAGAAGGTCTTGCACCACCGGAGGAGCAGGAAAGGTGACAGTTTGGTCTGAAACCCTTTGTGAGAAACGTCGACTCTCCTGCACCTCTGATGCTGCCTGACCTGCTTGGCCTTTCCAGCTCCACTTTTTATCGACCGCGATTCATTTAGGATATCTGGTCGGTATGAATGAGTTAGACTGAAGAGTCTGTTTCCGTTCTGTACATCTCTATGGTTCTACGCCTCGAAGAGACTCTCCAGGTCTGTCACCCGCATCCTCATTCCGTGCTCTCACCACATCCCCTGCCATTACCACAGTAACAGTGCTCAATCAATTCTTAACCTTCTCAGACAACACAAAGCAAGAGGCAGGGCACGTCTCCAAACTAACAGAGAATGTGAAAAGAAACCCTTGACTTATCCCTCTCAGGTAGACCACCAGTCCGTTACACAGATACATTGGCAACCACAACCTCCAAAGTAGGAGCTTAGAATCCCTACAGTGTGGGAGCAGGCCATTCGACCCATTGAATGCATACTGACCCTCTGAAGATCATCCCACCCAATTCCAATAACCCTGCACTTCTCATGGATAACCCACTCAGCCTGCACATCACTTCCTGAAGAAGGGCTCGTGCCCGAAACGTCGATTCTCCTGCACCTTTGATGCTGCCTGACCTGCTGCGCTTTTTCCAGCAACACATTTTCAGCTCTGATCTCCAGCATCTGCAGTCCTCACTTTCTCCATCACTGTATGGGGCAATTTATCATGGCCAGTCCACCTAACCTGAACATCTTTGGTCTGTGGGAGGAAGCCCACACGGACACAGGGAAAACATGCAAACTCCATACATACAGTCACCCGAGGCTGGAATCAAACCCGGGTCCCTGGCACTATGAGGCAGGAATACTACCTACTGAACTCTCATGCTGTCCCTGTAACTGTAGCTGTCATTTTCTAAAGTAATAGTGCTGTAAGGTTTAGCATTTGTGTGACACTATAAAATTTACATGGGTGAGAACATGTTTATTAATATATTTTTCACAAGCAGGGAGTTTGCTTTTGATAATCTATCCTGTGCTTCTTAATTGTTCAGTCCTTTTCATATATTGCCTGAACTAAGGATCTTTCACACAGTTTGGAAGCCATTGATTTCCACACCATCTGCTATCTGTACATTTTTTAATTTGCTCCGATACACAGTTTCAATGGGCTTCTGGCAATCTTGCTTGGCCACATCTATCAGCTCCCAATCTCTCTGAACCTCTCCAGTCCCTGAGCTGTGTCACGGATCAAAGCCAATCTTTTCTTTTGAATATGCAGCCTTTTACCTAACTATCAGCGCTTCTTCAACTCTGAATCAGTCTGATAACTTCAATGTACTGCTCTTTTTGCTGATTTCCTTTGCATATCTGTTGTGTAGCTAATAGTTGCTGACATTGGCAGTTGTTTGCTGAGCTTTTAGTTTGCCTGTACATCCAATCTCCACCTCACCTTCAGTCAGTCTTACCTCTTGGATTTCGAAGTCTGTCTTGCATACCGTAATTTGCTTTGTTTCAAACTAGAATTGCTTGAAGTCTTGACTTTATCCCTTTGAAGGATGGCTGCTTACTAACCCACAAGTTTAAGACAATCCCAAAGATTATCTTTTCAAGGGATTTTGCAAATTATATAGAACCTGGTGCACAGTATTGGGGCAATTCAGCCTGGATGGGGGCGTGGGTGGGAGGGGGAATCGGTTAGCTCAGTTGGTTGGAAGGCTGGTTTGTGATGCAGAGTGATGTCCACAGTGTGGTTTTACACCCTCTTACAGCTGAGGCCACTCTGACCTTTCTCAACTTTTCCCCTTGCATTGTGACCCTTAGGTTAAACCAACACCTAGTCATCTCTCTCTCTAACAAGAGAGAACATTCCAATGGTCTGGTGACTTAGTGACTTCACCTTTTACTTATTTGACCCAACTAACCCCTGCTGATGTTCATGCTACATATAACTCTCATCGATTCCTTCTCCCTCCTCTTAGCCTTTCAACATATCTACCTATTCCCTTTTTTTTATGTTCTCAATTCCTTTAGAAAGCCTCTAATTATGTGTGTTGCTTCCTTTAATCCTAACCATCGGGATATTCTCCTTTCTGTTTGAACTGGAAGAGGTTTGCTTAGTGAAGAATTAGAAATCTACTGCATTACTCCAAGTTTTTACAAGTTATATGACTGAAAAACCAAAAAACCTGCAGATACTGGAAACCAGAAATCGGAAATTGTTGGAAAAACCCTGTTGCCCTGGTAGGAACAGAATGTTCTTGAGATAACTGCTCAGAGGCCGGGACATGTGTAAAAACGTTGCCCCTCAGATTCCCCATTATTCTTTTCCCTCCAACCTTCAGCTGATGCCCTCTAGTCCATGATTCCCCAACCCTGGGAAAAAGACTGAGTGTGTTCACCCTATCCATGCCTCCCATGATCTAATACACTTCTTTAAGATGCCCCTTCACTCTCCTGAAGGAAATGTCCTAGCTTGTCCAACCTCTCCCTATAACTCAGACCGTTGAGTCCTGGCAACATCCTTGTCAACTTCTTCTATACTCTTTCCAGTTTAATAACATAATTCCTATCGCAAGGTGACTAAAACTATCCTAAAAAAATCCTAAACTAATCTAGTCCGATTGGCCAGCATTTGGCCCATATCCCTCTAAATCTTCCTATTCATATCCAGGTGCATTTTAATTGTTCCAGTCTCCACCACATCCTCTGGCAGCTCATTGCATACATGCACCACCCTCTGTGGGAAAAAGTTGCCCCTTAGGATCCTTTAAAATCTTTCCCCTCTCACCCTAAACCTACACCCTCTAGTTCCGGACTCCCACACTCCAGGGAAAAGACTTTGTCTATTCACCCTATCCATGTCCCACATCTTTCAACTGTGGAAGGAAGCTCGCTCAGACACAGGGAGAGCACCCCCAAAAACAAAAGCAGTGACCCAAGGCTGGCATTTAACCCAGGCCCCTAATATAGTAAAGCCTTAGTACTAACCATTGAGCCACCAATGGTTGACCTGCTGTGAGAGCTGAAATTTCTAAGTCCCTCTTGTACATTCCTTACACATCTTTGCATTTTCTCCAGTCCTTCCACACTCTTTCTCATTGCACAGTGACTGGAGAGGGACAGCAGTTCAGCAACATGGCTTGAGCTCTACCCATTGAAATAAATCCCTGTGTATTCTTAATCATTTTCAACAGTGAGATGAGATTCTCCCAAATATAACCTGGGATCACAGCACAGATATCCCCTGGAAGGAACTGAGCGAGTTTCCTCACTAGGGGCCACATTTTAATTTCCAATGTGTTTAGGTGTGGATGGCGGGGAGTGGTTTAACATTGGCACAGATGGTAATCGCTTGTAGCCCGCCAACTTCCGAATCTCAATGCCATGTGTGAGACTGCCTGCAGGCAGACCCCTCTGGAGAAGCAGGTTGGCACTTAGCAGAATGCTAATCATTCCATTAAAGTGACACCAACAAGGGATTTCAGCTTTAACCTTTGGTTCGTACATTTCCTAGGCCTCCTGGAACCTATCAGCAAAGGCGAGGTGTAAACATACATTTAGTGTCAAGGGGAAGGTGGGGTGGGGGAGTGTGTTAGGGTCTACTACCTGAGGCCAGGGGCACCACGTGGCTTCCTGTGTTTGGGTGAAGGGCTCGGGAACCCCTGGTGTTCTATTCGGAGGGTACCAGCTGCAGTGTTTGAGTATGAGGCTTACAAGAACTGCTGTGTCCGGGTAAAGGGTCAGGGTGCACCATGTTCGGTTTAAGGATCAGGGTGTACCTTGCTCAGGTCAAAGGGCATGGGTGCACTGTCCTCATATCAAACGGCAGGAGTACACTGTGCTCAGATCAAGGGGCATGAGTGCACTGTGCTCAGGTCAAAGGGCAGGGGTACACTGTTCGCAGGTGGAAGGGTTGTTGTGCTTGGGTCAAGGAGCAGGGACCATGTACCTGGGTCATGGGGCAGGGGATCCTGTGCTCTGTTAATGTGGAGGGGGGTCACCAGGGGTCCTGTAATCTCGCTCCCTGAACACAGCGACAATTGGAGTGAACAAAGAGCAAAGAACAAAACAAACTCCCAGCACAGAAACAGGCTCTTTGGCCCTCCAAGCCTGTGCCAATCTAGATCCTCGATTGAAACTGTTGCCTATTTTCTAAGGATCTGTTTCCCTCTGCTCCTGCCCATTCAAGTAGCTGTCTTGATACATCTTCAATGATGCAATTGTGCCCACCTCAACTATCTCCGCTGGCAACGCGTTCCAGGCACCCACCACCCTCTGCGTGAAAAACTTTCCACACATACCTCTCCTAAACGTTTCCCCTCTCATTTTGAACTCATGTCCCTTAATAATTGAGTCCCCACTCTGGGAAAAAAAAAACATCTTGCTATCCACACTGTCTATACCTCTCATGATTTTGTAGACCTCAATCAGGTCCCTCCTTAACCTCCATCTTTCTAATGAGTGGTGGGACGTTGGGGTCAATGTTAGGGGTGTTAGGGAATGGAACGTTGGGGTGGTGGGTGAATGTCAAAGTTGAAACATGCACAATTCTTAGGGGGTTTTACAGGGTTGTTTCCCATTGTCAGAGGAACTTAGACACTGTGAACACCTCCTTGAAATGGAGTGGCATTGACATCAATAATGGAGGGAGCTTGCAAACAACCGTTCCCATGACAACAAATTGTCCTTCAAACTGCGTCACATTCTGAATGCCAGATCTTGCTATAATTGCAGAATGTCCTGCACATATACCCGATGAGTTTTTTTTAAAGATTAGATTCCCTACAGTGTGGAAACAGGCCCTTCGGCCCAACCCGTCCACAACAACCCTCCAAAGAGTAACCCACCCAGACCCATTTCCCTCTGACTAATGCACATAGCACGATGGGCAATTTAGCATGGCCAATTCACCCGACCTGCATATCTTTGGACTGTGGGAGGAAATCAGAGCACCTGGAGGAAACCCACACAGACACGGGGACAGTGTGCAAACTCCACACAGACAGTCATCCAAGGCTGGAATCAAACCTAGGACCCTGGTGCTGTGAGGCAGCAGTGCTAACCACTGAGCCACCGTGCCACCCCAGTTTCAGATGGCGAATTGGCTGGTTTAGTCGTGGGAAGATCTGCCACAGAAATTCTCTTCTCTAAATGGACATCGTCCAGCATTGGCAGGGCAGCTAGGAATGGTGGTCGTGGTGCAATGGCAATGTCAGCGTATCTTGGCTTAATGTGCTAGGGATGTGGGCTTTAATCCTACTGTAGTAGATGGTGAAGTTTCAATTCAATCAGAAGCTCGCCCGATGGTGTTCATGTAACCATTACTGGCTTTTATAAGGACCTATCTGGTTGGCTGATGCCCTTTTGAGAAGGAAATCTGCCATTTTTGCTGGCCAGTCATGTTGCAGCTGTATAAAACTTTAGCTCAGCCATATCTGGAGCATGATGTGCAGTTCTGTACATCGCACTATGGGAAGGATCGGGAGGCTTTGGAAAGGGTGCAGAAGAGGTTGGCCAGGATGTTGCCTGGATTGGAGTGTGTTAGCTATAAGGAGCAGTTGGACAAACTTGGATTGCATTCGCTAGAGCATTAAAGACTGAGAGGTGAATTGATCGAAGTATATAAAATACTATATACTAAAGAGGCATAGATAGAGTCGATAGCCAGAGATTATTTCCCAGGGCAGAAATGACTAACACGAGGGGTCATAGTTTTAAGCTGGTTGGAGGAAAGTATAGAGGGGATGTCAGAGGCGGGTTCTTTACACAGAGAGTTGTGAGAGCATGGAATGCGTTGCCAGCAGCAGTTGTGGAAGCAAGGTCATTGGGGACATTTAAGAGACTGCTGGACATGCATATGGTCACAGAAATTTGAGGGTGCATACATGAGGATCAGTGGTCAGCACAATATTGTGGGCTGAAGGGCCTGTTCTGTGCTGTACTGTTCTATGTTCTATGTTCTAAAATTATGAGAGGCATAGATGGGGTGGATAGTCAGCGTCTTTATTCCAGGGGGTAGTGTCAAATACAAGGTTTAAAGTGAGGAGGGATAGTTTATAGAAGTTTTTTTTTAATGTAGAGTCTGATAGGTACATGGGACGTGCTGTTAGGGGGGTGATAGAAGCAGATACAATAGCAACCTTTCAGAGGCATTTAGACTGACACATGAACACGCAGAGATTATGGGGATATGGACCATGTGCAGGCAGGTAGGATTAGTTTAGAATAGCATCAGAGTTGGCACAGATATTGAAGGGTCCGTTCCTGTGCTTTGCTGTTCTATGTTCTATGTTCTTAACTGCCCTCTGGGCAATTAGGGGTGGGCAATAGATGTTGACCAAACCATTGACACCCATGCCCCATCATCAAAGAAAAATTATTACAATCTATTCAGATGACTGATTCGTTATTCAGTTATTTGGTCATGGTTCTGTTTTAGAATACGTTTTCAGGATGTGGTTGATAAGCAGTGTTGTAATGCGGTGAGTAGTGTCGCTGCCCCTGAGTCGTGTGGTATCACTGACTGTGAGGTGGATGAACACTGCAGCAGTGGGTAGATTCCCAGTCATTGAGGGCTCTTTGCTGCTGGAACTGAATTGATCTTCTATCAAGAACCATGAGTCTTGCTGATGTTTAACAGCATTCCCACATTAATAGATGTCCCACACAAAGCATCTCTCCACACTCTGCATTTAAAAACTTCTTCAATAAACTATCCCTCCTCACCTTAAACCTAGTATTTGACACTTCCACCTCTGGAATAAAGACTCTAACTATCCACCCTATCCAAGCCTGTCATAACTTTACATACTTCTATCAGGTCACCCCTCAGTCTTTAATGCTCTAGCGAATGCAATTCAACTGCCCCACATGCACACAGACTTAAATACATGAACAATCAGATTCATTAACAAGTGATTATTACTGACAGAATGCATCAAGAATAATGAACATGTTTAAAGATGAACAAACACTGTCGCCAGTCCAATGAAGTTGGATTGAAACTGAAAGCAGGTGGAACCTCCTCATTCTTTCTGCAGTTTGCAGGGTGTTAGAGAGATTTTGATGCAGAAACCATAGCACTGAGTCAGCTGAAATTACCAACTCCTCAGAAGGTAACCTGTCAGAGAACTAGACTGATTCCAAACCTGGGTCTGAACTTTACACAACGTCACCACCCAAAAGTTTGCATCCCTCCAAATATTCTGAGAAATGACATTTGGGGGTCATTAAGCAAATTTCACAACATTAGAATGAGTGAAGGCCATTAACTTCAGAATCTGTGAAAGCTGTCTCCGAGATACAGGAAACCACAGCTGGGGTGAGACTTTTAATGAAAATGTCATCGCCTTTGAAGGAAGGTGTGAGTCTGCCATCCGAGTGGGAATGCGCTGCATGTTGGAGATGTGCTAGCACAGCTTGAGCCCAGCTTTATTTAGCGAAGGGGCTGGATGGTTGAGTAAACCATCATCAAAGTCAGAGGCAGGTTGAGTGAAGGCAATGAAGAGAAGTTGCCCATGGTTGATGCAGGTGAAATTTTTTAAAAAATACACAACACCAGGTTATAGTCCAACTGTTGTGTGAGTTTTACTTTATCCGCCCCAGTCCATCACCAGCACCTCGTCAGCAGGTTAAATAAGGCAGGGTGAAGTAGGTAGAATTAATAAAAAGAGTAAAGAGTGAGGAAAGTCTCACTGAGCCTGAGAAAAGGTATTGTCCTGCTTTCAGTTAAAAATTGACACTTAAGGCTGGGAAAACCACTTTGCCTGAAATGTGCAAAATGGAGAAATCAAATAGCAATGGGGCCATTGTAACAATGACTCCCTCACAGACACTGTATTTCTTCACAAGGTTAGGAAACTGCAGAAGGTTGCAAAGAGAGACTGAGCTCTGGTGTGAATAAGATTTTTACGATAGAAAGAGCTTGCGTTTATCCACAAGATTGTAACAGGGTTAGACACAAAGAAAATGCATTCCTGTTAGCTGATAGTACAAGGAGCAGGGGAATAGATTTTAAGTTTCAGGTGAGTGATGTGGGGCAGGGAGCCTGGGGGGATGTGAGGAAGAACATTTTCTTTTATACAGAGGTTGGTAATGATGTGGAACCTGATGATGAGGACAGAGGTGGATACGGCAATAATAATCTCAAAATTGGAGAGGCACTTGAGGGAAGTAAACTTGCAGGACTATGAGAAAAGGCTCTGTGTACTCAAACGATATGTCTGATCGGCCATGAATTATGAATGTGAAGCTTGGTGCTTTGGGAACGTGGAAGAAATTGAAAAGGAACAGCTTTGAATTGTGAGCATTGGAAGGATCTGAAAGATAAGCTGAGTTAAGAAAAGAAGTAAGGAAGGAATACTAAATGAGACCATAAGAGCATAAGGTATAGGAGCCGACTGAGGCCATTCAGCCCATCAACTCTGCTCCACATTTAATCATGGCTGATATGTTTCTTAACCCCATTCTCCTGCCTTCTCCCTCGATCCCCTTACCAATTAAGATCCTATCTATATCTGTCTTAAATATATCAAAAGCCTTGGTCTCCAAAGCCATCTGCAGCAATGAGTTCAACAGTTTAACTACCCTCTGGTTGAAGAAATTCCCCTACATCTCAGTTCTAAACCATCCTGACTTCACTCTGAGGCTGTGCCCTCGGATCCTGGTCTCTAATGATAGTGGACACATCTCCCTCACGTCTACTCTATCCAAGACTCTCAGTATCCTGTAAGTTTCGAACAGATTCCCTCTCAACCTTCTAAACTCAATCAAGTACAGAACCAGAGTCCTCGACTGCTCCTCATATAACAAACCCTTCATCCCCATGATTATTCTTATAAACCTCCCCCCTGGTTCCCCTCCAATGGCAGCACATCCTTCCTTAGATACGGGGCCCAAAACTGCTTGCAATATTCCAAATGCAGTCTGTTCAGAGCTTTATACAGTACATTCTTCCTCTTCTATTCTAGCCCTCTTGAAATGAATGCTGACATTGCATTTTCCTTCCCAACTGCCAACTGCATGTTAACCTGAACTAGGACTCCTCGGTCCTTTTGTGCTTCAGATTTCCAAAGCCTTTCCCCATTTAGAAAATAGTCCATGCCTCTGTTCTTCTTACCAATGTGCATAACCTCATAATTTCTCACATTGTATTCCATCTGCCACTCCTTTGCCAACTTTCGTAGTCTGCCCATGGCCTTCTGCAGCCTCCACACCTTCTCAACACTACCTGTCCCTCCACCTACATTTGTGTCATCTGTAAACTAAGCAACAATGCCTTCAGTTTCTTCATCCAGATTGTTAATGTATAACGTGAATAGTTTGGTCCCAATACTGACCCCTGTGGAACTCTACTAGTCACTGGCTACCATCCTGAAAAAGACCCCTTTTTCTCCACTCAGTCAGCCAATCCTCCATCCATGACAGCACTTTGACTCTTACCTTATTTAGCAGCCTCCTGTGTGGCATCTTGCCAAAGGCCTTCTGGAAATCCAAATAGATCATGTCTGCGTGTCTAACTTTGTCTAACGTGTTTGTTACCTTCTCAAAGAATTCTAACAGATTTGACAGGCATAACCTCCCTTTGACAAAGCTGTGCTGACTCAGCTCTATTTTACCATGCACTTCTAATTACTCTGTAATATCATCCTTTATAATGGACTCTAAGATCTTACAATGACCAGGTCACGCTAACCGCCCTATGGTTTCCTGGCTTCTGCCTCCCTCCCTTCTTAAACATTAGCCATTTTCCAGTTCTCAGGTGCCCTCCCTGACTCCAGTGATTCCTAAACGACCACCACCAATGCCTACACAATCTCCTCAGCTATCTCCTTCTGAACTCTGGGATGTAGTTCATTTGGTCTGGGTGATTTATTTACCATCACACCCCTCAGTTTTCCCAGGACCTTCTCCTCAATGGTAGCCACTACACTCACCTCTGCCCCTCAATTCTCTTGAAGTTTTGGTATATTGCTGGTGTCTCCCACCATGAGGACTGTTGCAAAGTACCTATTGTCATGACAAGGGGTAAACCCCTCTGCTAATTTAAAACTGCAACACAGAAAAGATTCACCCCGTACTATGATCTGTTCAAATTCGAGAGGTAAAGAACTATCCCAAAAGTCACCAGTTAAAGTAAAAGTTAACAACTTTTTTTAAGTCTGACAGACAATAATTAAATAACAACTACTTACAATTCCTTTCTCTAAACCTATCTTTTACCTTCCCCTCTATAATACTGGTCCAATAAAACTCCTTATTATGATTTACAAAAAACAGTCAGCTTTATCGAGTGTCCTCTGTAGATTTTCCTCTGTCTTTTTTTTTCTTCTTAGGGGTTCTGCTTTACAGTTCTTTGATAGATACAGGTCCCTTTAAGACAGCAGAACTTTCTGCAAGCTGTCTCTCACTAATTATTGTTGCACGCTGTCCTTTGCCTGGGGAGCTGTTCAAAATGTTCTGAAATTCTATACCCCAAAGCATCGCATCATTTCATTGGTTTAGTGTTGTCCAAAATCTTATTTTTTTTAAACTTGGTTGGATTTTGGTAACTTGGGCACAATTTAAACTGATTGACTGAATTTGAATTTGTTTTTGTATCCTGACAACACATCTCTTAGCTGTTTCGACCAAATGTTACACTGTTACTTTGTGCCAGACTCTCTGTTCTTCGCTAAGTCCTTGCTAGCTTTTCAACTCTTTAAAGGTACAGTACCCCTTATACCTTCATAACACATTTCAGTTCCTCCATCATTTTTGTGTTCCCCATTATTACTTTTCCAGCTCATTTTCCAGAGATCCATTCTTGCCTCTCTCTTACCTTCTGTATATATATAATATATATATATATCAAACGATCTCGAGTAATCTTCTTTTTTTATTACTAGCCAGTTTGCCCTCACATTTCATCTTCACCCCACATTGCTTTTAATCTCCGCTGGTTTTTAAAAGCTTTCCAAACTTCTGTCTTCCCACTAACCTTTACCACATGCTTTTTCTTTTGCTTTTATGCTGTCCTTGACATCTCTTGTCAGCCATTGTTGCTACATCCAGCCCTTAGTACATTTCTTTTTCCTTGTGATAAGTTTCTACTCTGCCTCCCAATTTACTTTAGAAACTCCTGCCATTGCTGCTCCACCTTCAATCTGATACATCTCTATTAGATCGACCCTCAGCAATCTGTGGTCCAAAAAAAACAACCCAAACTTGACCAACCTCTCTTCAAGACTGCTCCTTCCCTGGCAACATCCTGGTGAACCTCCTCTGCGCCTCTCCTCTATCATTGTCTTCTGTCTTCATAAGGGGCACAAATTGTGTACCTGGCAAACAGATTTCTCCCTACTCATCACCTTTCCTCTCACCTTTATCTCATTCAGTATTCTCACAATATTTGTTAACCATGCGTTTGTAGAAGGCTGTACAATTCAACTTCAATTTTACTTCCAAATGGCATTCCACTTTGAATAAATCCTTCTCTGCAAGAGAGCAAGGCCAGTTTGCCTGAAGCTGTTTTTTTGTATAGATATAGGAGCTGACAACTTTGGAGTGGGATGGAATACTCCCCACTTGCCTGGATGGGTTCAGCTCCAACAACACTCAAGAAGCTCAAGGTAAAAACAAGGACTGCAGATGCTGGAAACCAGATTCTAGATTAGAGTGGTGCTGGAAAAGCACAGCAGTTCAGGCAGCATCCAAGTGCTTTTCCAGCACCACTCTAATCTAGGCTCATGAAGCTCAACACTATCCAGCACCACTTAATTTGGCACCACGTCCACAAACGTCCATGACCTCCACCATTGATGCTCAGTAGCATCAGTGTGTACCATCCACGAGATGCGTTGTAACAATACACCGATACTTCCCATAGTCAGACACTCAGTCAAGTGCCTGGAAATGCCGTTTGTGTTACCTACACCGCATGGACTGCAGCGATTCGCCATCACCTTCTCCGAGGGTGAACAACAACACCCACATTCTGTAAATGAATCAACTAAGCCCCACCTTTAACATGCAAGTTCTCAAGTTCTGAGAATGGACAGTAAATACAGCACTGCTGCCTCACAGCGCCATGGACGTGGGTTTGATGCCACCCTTGGGTAACTGTGTGGAGTTTGCACGTTCTCCCTGAGTCTGCGTGCGGTTTCCTCCGGGTGCTCCGGTTTCCTCCCACAGTCCAAAGATGTGCAGGTCAGGTGAATTGGCTGTGCTAAATTACCCCACAGAATCCAGTGATGTGCAGGCTAGGTGAATCAACCATGGTTACACGTATGAGGTGGATCTGGGTGGGATGCTCTTCAGAGGCTCAGTACAGCCTCGATGGGTCAAATGGCTTCTACCTGCACTGCAGGGATTCCATGATCGTACGATACTGACCTGGAAAATTATGCCCATGTCATAAAAATGAATAAGTAATGTTTTATCTTTGCGAAGCAAAGATCTAATCACAATCAGCTGCAAATGTATAAACAGATATCGCATCTGAAATATTTATGTTTTTTAAAGCAAGGAGTTTAAAGAAAGGATTGAGGAAGACAATTATGTCAAGGAGTTGCTCAAAGGAAGTTTCTTTTGTCCGATGCCAATAGCAAAAAAAAATTTAGAATCCCATATCCTCATTGTGGAGGGATGGGAATGCAGGTGTCATTGACAGTGATGAGCTGGCTCAGGACTGACGGATCTCTTCAATCTATATCTTTCTTTTTTTCCTTTAATCTTAAATTATTCAAAACTGCACTGTTGCATGGCGACGAATGAAAGATGTTCACTATATTTTATCGTACTCTGACTGTAAAACACATGTGACAATAAAATCAAAATCAAATGATGTCATGTTCCATTCCAAGCACTCAATGAAGGTTATGTTAAAACATCAAGATAACATAATCCTTTCCAATATTAATTGAAAATGCAATATTATGAAAAGTATACTAAAATGCTAAAAGGAATTACAAGAAATTACAGGATTCCAGTGAGAAATTTTGACACAGCTTATTTAAATTAAATAGCAAACATATTTGTGTATAAGACTTCCTTAAAAATGTACATTTTTAAGGAACAATACATAACTTGGATGTTATCACTGTTTTCCTGAATTTAATCCAGATCAAAGGATCAGTCCGCCTCTTCAAAAGGAGATTAAAGCCATTAGCAATTCTAAGTTTTAAGAATAACAGAAGCCACTCTAAGCCTTGTTTTGCCATGACAAGATTTCAACTTTTTTCTTAATCATTCCAAGCCACGTACATCACTTCTCACTAGCAGCAAACCAGTTCAAATGGACGCTCACTCTGAGCTGCGATGAATACCACAGACTCCGGTTTCAGAGATTGCAAGTTCAGGACATGATCAAATGAGCCGGCACATTAATTTTCTCTCATTTCCGACAGTGAAAAATACACCGCGTCAAATAACCTCTCCATCAAAGTCAAGGAAGTATTATTAGCGATTGATCAAGACATAGGAAAGGGATTAAAAAGAGAGGTTTGCAGAACCACACTAAAAATAGCCAGAACATTCAAATATTGTTAATAATTCATGTATATGAAGACAAAACAAAATCAGCCAGGGATGTATCTGTCTTAATCTAAAATGTCTTCCTGTATTAGTAGGGTCTTTTTTCCTCTTTGTTTATTCACAGGATGAGGGCATCGCTGGCTAGGCCAGCATTTATTGCCCATTCCTAATTGCCCAGAGGGTAATTAAGAGTCACCCACATTGCTGTGGGTCTGGAGTCACATGTAGGCCAGACCAGGTAAGGATAGCAGTTTCCTTCCCTCAAGGACATTTGTGAACCAGATGAGTTTTTCCAACAGTCGGCTGATATCAACGTTTAACATTGTCTATCTCAATCTTCTCAGCAATGTTTAGAAGAACTTTCAATGTAAATCATAACCTTGAAAGGGTTGTGCATTTTGACAATCCCTTGACAAAGGCAACCGGGAGTTCTCTGCTCTTGCTATCGTTACCCATGATGAGAAGGTCAAGGTGGAGGGAGTGAGGGGGGGGGAGCGCGGTTGGGTAGCGGGTGGAGGTGGTGGATGGGGAGTTGATGCAAGACAATGTGCAGTCCAGAAACTTAGCAATGACACAACAGGCAAAAAAAGGCTGTCATCTCAAAGACCATGATGGTCTCATCGCCTTGGTGGCCCCAGTCACCGTGTCTTGATAAACTAACAAAGTATGGCCAGCAACCTACCAGGATCATATGGAGAATGAGGGCACCCATTAACAAAGTGACATGTGAGTTTCTGTCAGTGTCCCTGTGCCAAGTGCTGAGGTAATGAAGAACTAGTGATGGGGCCATAGCTGTGACCTAGGGAGTGCTGAGACAAGAATCTGGACACAAGTGATACATGGGTTTCTGTGTTTTTTTCTCTTTTTATTCAATTCAATTCTGGTTGCCACATTACAGGAAGGATGTGGAGGATTTGGAGAGGGCGCAGAAGAGGCTGCCTGGATTAGAGGGTTTGAGCTGTAAGGAGAGGCTGGGAAAACTCAGGTTGTTTTCTCTGGAGCAGCAGATGCTGAGGGGAGACTTGATAGAAGTCTGTAAAATGATGGGAGGTATAGATAGGGTTGACAGTCAGAATCCTTTTCACAGAGTTGAAATGTCTAAAACTAGGGGGCATGCATTTAAGGTGAGGGGGGGAAAGTTCAAACAGGATGTGAAGGGCAAGTATTTTAATCAGAGTGGTAGGAGCCTGGAATGTGCTGCCAGGGGTGGTGGAGGCAGATATGATAGGGAAATATAAAGAACTATTAGATAAGCATGTGAATATGCAAGGAATGGAGGGATGTGGACCAAGGGAAGGCAGAAGGGATTAGTTTAATTTGGCATCATGTTTAGCACAACAACATGGACAGAAGGGGCTGTTCATGTGTTGTACTATTCTGTGTTCTCCGTACCCATGCATGGAATTTGAGTGTCATTGGCTAGGCCCTGGAGAAGGTGATGCTGAGATGCGTTCTTGAGCTATTACAGTCCTTGAGGATAGAGCCACAGGGCTGTTAGGATGGGAGGTCCAGGATTTTGACCCAGCAACACTGATATAACAGCGATAAATTTCCAAGTCAGGATGGTGTGTCGCGGAGGAGAATTTACAGCTGTTCCTGTGCATCTGCTGCTCTTGTCCTTCTAGATGGTAGAGGTGAAGTTGAAGGAACCTTGGTGAGGTACAGCAGTATATCTTCTAGATAACAAACAGTACTGCTGAGCGTCGGTAGTGGAGGGAGTGGATGCATATGGATGTGGTGCCAATCAAGTGGGTTGCTTTGTCCTGGTTGGTGTTGAGCTTCTTGAGTGTTGTTGGAGCTGTGTCCATCCAAGCAAGTGAGGAGTATTCCATCACACTCCTGACTTGTGCCTTGTAGATGGTGGACAGGCTTTGGTGAGACACAAAATGCATTGAGGTGTCTTTGGACAACAGCACCTGTGACTGAGCGATCATTTTCACAAAATCCCCACTGTCCATTTGAAATGGGAAAGGGAATAGAAAGGTTGCCTTAAATATGGGTTGTGTCCTGTCTGGGGAACCACACTTTGCACAATCACCATTCTTGAGGTTAAAGAAGGAAACCATCAAATTTTGTAACTTGGAATGCTAGAACCATCATGGATCTTTTCAAATATGACCATGCTGAAAGATAAATTGAAGTAATGGAGACAGTGGCCTAGTTGTATTGTCATTGGATTAGTTATCCTGAATGCCAAACATATGCTCTGGTGACATAGACTCGGATCTCACCGGGGGGAGCGAGGGGGAAACAAAGGTCATCAGACATCATGGTGATCAGCTCAGTTGCTGTAAAAACTGACCTGGTTCACTAATTCCCTTCAGGAGAGGAAATCTGCTCTCCTTTCCAGGCCTGGCCTACGTATCGCTCAAGACCTATAGTGACATTAGTTTCTTGAGCATTGTTGGATCTCCACTCATTAGGCACGTGGAAAGGAGACCAGTAATTTGGTTGACTCTTAACTGCCTCCTGGGAAATTAGCGATGGGCAGTAAATGCTGCCCATGAGCCAGTGATACCCATATCCCATGAACAAAACAAATTTGCATTATGATCCATTTTCCTGGCAGTTAAAGGAAATGAGAGAAAGTTTATGGCACAGAAAAAGATGATATTGACCATCATGTCTGTGACTCCAGAGAAACAAGCCAACAGGCCCAATCTCACTTTGCTGCACTTAGTCCATCACCCCGTAAGTGATAGCACTTGATGCAATCCTCATCCTTTGAAATGAGTTCACATGTCCTAGGATCATCTGGGAAGTCAGGGAGGAGATTGCCGAGCCTTTGGCATTGATCTTTAAATCGTCATTGTCTGCTGGAATAGTGCCAGAAGACTGGAAGATAGCAACTGTGGTTCCCCTGTTCAAGAAGGGAAGTAGAAACAATCCTGGTAATTATAGACCAGTAAGCCTTACTTCAGTTGTTGGTAAAGTGTTGGAAAAGGTTATAAGAGATAGGATTAATAATCATCTAGAAAAGAATAATTTGATTAGGGACAGTCAGCACGGTTTTGTGAAGGGTAGGTCGTGCCTCACAAACCTTATTGAGTTCTTTGAGAAGGTGACCAAATAGGTAGATGAGAGTAAACCGGTTGATGCCGTGTATATGGATTTCAGCAAGGCGTTCGATAAAGTTCCCCACAGTAGGCTATTGTACAAAATGCGGAGGAATGGGATTGTGGGAGATATAACAGTTTGGATCAATAATTGGCTTGCTGAAAGAAGACAGAGGGTGGTGGTTGATGGGAAATGTTCATCCTGGAGTCCAGTTACCAGTGGTGTACCGCAAGGGTCGGTGTTGGGTCCACTGCTGTTCGTCATTTTTATAAATGACCTGGATGAGGTTTAGAAGGGTGGGTTAGTAAATTTGCAGACGACACTAAGGTCGGTGGAGTTGTGGATAGTGACGAAGGATGTTGTAGGTTACAACGTGACATAGATCAGCTGCAGAGCTGGGCTGAGAGGTGGCAAATGGAGTTTAATGTGGACAAGTGTGAGGTGATTCACTTTGGTCGGAGTAACCGGAATGCAAAGTACTGGACTAATGGTAAGATTCTTGGTAGTGTAGATGAGCAGTGAGATCTCGGTGTCCATGTACACAGATCCTTACCGAAGCCTGGAGGAAGAACACCTCATCTTCCACCTCGGAACACTTCAACCCTAGGACGTCAATGTGGACTTCACCAGATTCCTCATTTCCCCTTCCCCCACCTTACCCCAGTTCCACCTTCCAGCTCACCACCATTCTCATGACCTGTCCTACCTGCCAATCGTCCTTCCCACTTATTGGCTCCACCCTCTCCTCTGACCTATCACCTCCATCCACCTCTTGCACTCTTAGCTACATTCTCCCCAGCCCCGCCCCCTCCCACTTATCTCTCCACCCCTGACTTTGCCTAAACGTTGATTTTCCTGCTCCTCGGATTTACCGGCAGCCTGACCTGCTGTTGAGTGCTTTTGCAGCACCACTCTAATCTTGACTCTGATCTCCAGCATCTGCAGTCCTCACTTTCACCTGCCATCATGGCACGGTGGCACAGTGGTTAGCACTGTTGCCTCACAGCGCCAGAGACCTGGGTTCAATTCCCGCCTCAGGCGACTGACTGTGTGGTGTGGACTTGTTGGGCCGAAGGGCCTGTTTCCACACTGTAATGTAATCTGTAATCTAAAAAAAAATCTAATCACCTGACAAGCTTCATTAATACACCACAAATAACAATCAGTCTAAATTGAACTTAACCCTTTTTATCAAAAGAGACTGGAACCATTCAGTCATGAAGAAAGCTATATCTTCTGTTTAATTTACATGGTTTACAAAGTTAATCTATTCGAGATGAAAAAATAAATCAACTACAATTATCCAGATGGATAACAATAAAGCCAGACAAGGGAATACACAAATCAGCTATATTTTAGGCCAACCCAGGGCCTTTGAGAAGTACCATTGATGCTGTTTGCGATGGATTCTCCACATCAGTGGGAGGACAGGTATACTATCAGTGTCCTTGTAACAGCTAACAGCACCCACATCAAGGCCACAATCATTCAAAATCAACTCCGCTGGGCCGGACACCTGTTTAAGGTGCCTGAGTTCTGATGGCCAAAACAAATCTTCAGCTGTTCAAGGAAGACACTCATAGGGTCATAGCGATGTACAGCAGGGAAACAGACCCTTCGATCCAACTCGTCCATGCCGACCAGATATCCCAACATAATCCAATCCCATTTGCCAACACTTGGCCCATATCCCTCTGAACCCTTCCTATTCATATACCCATCTAGATGCCGTTTAAATGTTGTAATTGTACCAGTCTCCACCACTTCCTCTGGCAGCTCATTCTATAGATCAGCCACAGAAGCCATACCAATGACACAGAATTTCCTGCGTGGACATTTTCCAGGTTGCCCATCATACTTGTTAGCAAGTGATTGCTGACAGCAATAATACTTCAGGCAACTGCTTTGACGTTGTGGAGGAGATGGATTTGTGACCGGAATTGAAGAACCCTCCCTTCTTTCTCTCTCTCTCACTCACACCCCTTTGCTGTCTCAGACAGGACAAAAACCCAGTGATAAGCAAATTGGAGAAGCAACTGAACACCAAGACTTTTAAAATATATGCATAATATTCATAGCTATCATTGATTAAGAACATTGCAAACTAACCATGGTCACACATTAAAGCTACATTAAGGATAGCAAAGATGATTCTCGATAGGAGTGAGAGAGGCAGGGTAATTGTCATGGGGGACTTCAACTATCCAAATATTGACTGGGATCACTACAGTACGAGTACTATAGATGGGTCAGTTTTTGTCCAGTGTGTGCAGGAGGGCTTCCTGACACAGTATGTAGACAGGCCAACAAGGGGCGAAGCCACGTTAGATTTAGTATTGGGTAATGAGCCCGGCCAGGTGTTAGACTTGGAAGTAGGTGAGCACTTTGGAGACAGCAATCACAATTCTGTGAGGTTTACTTTAGTGATGGAAAGGGATAGGTGTACTCCACCAAGCAAGAGTCACAGCTGGGGGAAGGGAAATTACGATGCAATTAGAAAAGATTTAGAAAGCATAGAATGGGTAAGGAAACTGCAGGGGATGAGCACATGAAAAATGTGGAGCTTATTCAAGGAAAAGCTCCTGTATGTCCTACATAAGTATGTACCTGACAGGCAGGGAGGAAGCTGTAGAGCACGGGAGCC
>NC_057727.1:6695604-6702368 GCF_004010195.1 Chiloscyllium plagiosum
GGTATAAGACAGATGTCAGAGGTAGTTTCTTTACTCAGAGAGTAGTAAGGGTATGGAATGCTTTGCCTGCATCGGTAGTAGATTCGCCAAGTTTAAGTGCATTTAAGTCGTCATTTGACAGGCATATGGACGTACATGGAATAGTGTAGGTGGGATGGGCTTCAGATTAGTATGACAGTGCGGCGTAACATTGAGGGCCGAAGGGCCTGTACTGCGCTGTAATGTTCTATGTTCTATGTTCTATGATCTATGTTCTAACATTTCAGGAACATCTGAGGAATTTAAACTTCATATTCTTCCATCTTCCTTTGTGCAACCCTTTAGATGTTGTATGTGTGTGTCTGAGTGTGTGTGTGTGTTTGTGTATGAGTGTTTCCGTGCGCGATTGTTTGTGTGTGTGTGTGTATGTGTTGATTTGATTTGATTTATTATTGTCACATATGCATAGATACAGTGAAAAGTTTTGTTTTGCTTGCAGTACATAAAGATCACACCATACAAAGACTGAGGAATACAATGTTACAGCTGCAGAGAAGGAGCACAAAGACTGAGATCAACATGAACTTTAAAAATTGAGAGGTCCGTTCAGAATTCTCATCACAGCAGGGAAGAAGCTGTTCTTGAATCTGTTAGTACGTACATATAAACTTTAATGTCTTCTGCCTGATGGAAGAGGTTGGAAGTGAGTATTACCAGGGGGGAAAGGGGGTCTTTGATGATGTTGGTTACTTTCCCGAGGCAGTGGAAAGTGCAAATGGAACCATGGAAGGAAGGCTGGTTTGTATAATGGACTGGGCTGCGTTCATGGCTCTCTGTAGTTTCTTGCGGTCTTGGGCAGAGCAGTTGCCAAACCATGCTGTGACGTGTCCAGGCAGGATGCTTTCTATGGTGCGTCTATAAAAATTGGTAAGAGTCCCTGTGGATATGCTGAAATTCCTTAGACTCCTGATGAAGTAGAGACGTTGTTGTGACTCCTAGATCATTGTGTTGACATGTTTGAACCAGGTCAGATTGTTGCCGGTCATCACTCTCAAGAGCACAATGCTCTTGACCATCTTCACCTCAGCACCATTGATACAGTCAGGGGCATGACCTCCAGTCCACTTCCTGAGGTCAATGAGCAGCTCCTTCATTTTGCTGACATTGATGGAGAGATTGTTGTCATTACATCATAACACTAAGCACCCAACCTCTTACCTATATTCTGTCTCGTGGTGGTTTGAGATTTGCCCTACAATGGTGGTGTTGTCAGGGAGCTCGTGAATGGAGTTGGGATGGAATTTGACCGCACGGTCATGAGTGTAGTATAGTAGGGGGCTGAGTACACAGCCTTGCAGGGCAGCAGTGCTGAAGATTATGGTGGAGGAAGTGTTGTTACCTATTCTTACAGATTCCAGTTTATGGGTCAGGAAGTCAAGGATCCACCAACAAATCGGGGAGTCAAAACGTAGGTCTCAGAGTTCAGAGATGAATTTGTTTGGGATTATGGTGCTGAAGTAGGAGCTGTAGTCGATAAGTGGGTGTCTGCCGTAGGCATCCTTGATATCCAGATGTTCCAGGATTGACCGAGTTTTCACAAGATTTGTAGCTCAGGTTGAGGCCTAGGGTCAGGGATGAGTGTAGGGCCAGGGAGATGGTGTCTTCTGTGGACCTGTTGCGCCTGTTACACATATATGTGTTGATGCATATGTGTGTTTGTGTGTGAATACATGTAAGTGTATGAGTGAATGTGTGCGTGTGCACGTGTGTAAGAGCATGTGTGTGTCTCAGGATCAACAAGTAACCTAATTTATCTTCCTTTCACTCAAGAAAACCTTATTATTGGTTCCTTGTTGTTTCTGTCGAATTAGTCAAATGCACTTCAATGGAAATGAGGTAAAGCTGTGTGTTAAAAGGAGCATGAAATATTCGCTCTGGCTAACCAATGGGGTTAAAAAGTGGTGAGCTGATTCATCCCTTCTCTCCTTGTCATGACACATCACTCCACATGGCTGCATTTCCTCATTAATGATTCATAGAGTCAGAGAGATGTACAGCACAGAATCAGACCCTTCGGTCCAACTCGTCCATGCTGACCAGATATCCCAACTTAATCGAGTCCCATTTGCCAGCACCCAGCCCATATCCCTCCAAACCCTTCCTATTCAGTTAGATATGATGCAGAGCTGGGCTGAGGAGTGGCAGATGGAGTTCAACCCTGCCAAGTGTGAGGTTGTTCATTTTGGAAGGACAAATAAGAATGCGGAATACAGGGTTAACGGTAGGGTTCTTAGTAAGGTGGAGGAGCAGAGGGATCTTGGGGTCTATGTTCATAGATCTTTGAAAGTTACCACTCAGGTGGATAGAGCTTGTAAGAAGGCCTATGGTGTATTGGCGTTCATTAGCAGAGGGATTGAATTCAAGAGCCATGAGGAGATGTTGCAGCTGTATAGGACCTTGGTAAGGCCACATTTGGAGTACTGTGTGCAGTTCTGGTCACCTCACTTTAGGAAAGATGTGGAGGGTACAACAGAGTGTTACAAGGGGACATAAATTTAAGGTGAAGGGTGGAAGGTATAGGGGGGATGTCAGGGGTAGGTTCTTTACCCAGAGAGTGATGGGGGCATGGAATGCGCTGCCTGTGGGAGTGGCAGAGCCAGAATCATTGGCGACCTTTAAGCGGCAATTGGATGGGTACATGGATGGGTGCTTAAGCTGGGAAAAATGTTCGGCACAACATCGTGGGCCGAAGGGCCTGTTCTGTGCTGTATTGTTCTATGTTCTATGTTCTATGTTCTATGTTCATATACCCATTTAGATGCCTTTTAAATGTTGCAATTGTGCCAGCCTCCACCACTTCCTCTGGCAGCTCATTCCATACCCGTACCACCCTCTGTGTGAAAACGTTGCCCCTTCAGTCCCTTTTATATCTTTCCCCTCTCACCCTAAACCTATACCCTCAAGTTCTGGACTCCCCCAACCCAGGGAAAAGACTTTGTCTATTTACCCTATCCATGCCCCTCATGATTTTATAAACCTCTATAAGGTCACCCCTCAGCCTCCGACACTCCAGGGAAAACAGCCCCAGCCCATTGAGCCTCTCCCTATAGCTCAAATCCTCCAATCCTGGCCCATCCTTGTAAATCTTTTCAGAATCCTTTCAAGTTTCACAACATCCTTCCGACAGGAAGGAGACCAGAATTGCATGCAATTCTCCAAAAATGGCCTAACCAACGTCCTGTAGAGCCGCAACATGACCTCCCAACTGTTATACTCAATACTCTGACCAATAAAGGAAAGCATACCAAACGCCTTCCTCATAAGACCATAAGACCATAAGACATAGGAGCGGAAGTAAGGCTATCCGGCCCATCAAGTCCACTTCGCCATTCAATCATGGCTGATGGGCATTTCAACTCCACTTACCCGCATTCTCACTATCCTATCTACCTGTGACTCTACTTTCAAGGAGCTATGAACCTGCACTCCAAGGTTTCTTTGTTCAGCAACACTCCCTAGGACCTTACCATTAATTGTATAAGTCCTGCTAAAATTTGCTTTCCCAAAATGTAGCACTTCGCGTTTATCTAAATTAAACTCCATCTGCCTCTTCTCAGCCCATTGGCCCATCTGGTCAACATTCCATTGTAAATTGAGGTAACCTTCGTCTCTGTCCAGTACACCTCCAATTTTGGTGTCATCAGTAAATGTACTAACTATACCTCCTATGTTCATACCCAAATCACTTACATAAATGACAACATCCACATATGGAGTCACAGATAGGGAAATCAGTAAACCAGATAATCTTTTTTACCTCCAATGATCATCATCAGACTCTTGATGCCAGATGTGTTTTTAAACATTGAATTCAAATTCTACCATGGCAGGTTTTGAACGCTGGTCCCCCAAAGCATTACCTGGCTATCTGGATTAATAATCGAGCAGCAATACCACTAGGCCATTACAGACCCCATAACATAGATGCAGCAAAGTCAGCCTGTTCTTATATTCTTTCCCTCATCTACAGGGGCCAGTTCATTGGCCAGTCCGTTTGTGATGTCAGCTAATGTCCAATATTGAACATGAAATACCTACCAAAAAACAAAATATACTGCAACTCACAGGTAGCATCCATGGAGAGAGATCAAGCTCACATTTCGAGTCTAGATGACTTTTCATCAGGGCTGATATGGAGTGTGGTGGGGCAGCATTTACACAAGTTGGGATGTTGGAGTGCTGGGGGAGAAAGGATGTGGATTAAGTGATTGGAATGTGAGAATGGCAGAGCAGTGGTGTGTCTAACTGCCAGACTGGAAAGAATAGACAGTCTCAAAGGGGTAGGGGGGAGAGGAGAGAAAGTGACAGAGAATGTAACGGGCAAAGCTAAAAGAAAGGGAAGAAATGGGTTCACAATTTGAAGGTGTTGAACTCAATACTGAATCGCCTCCACACTTCACACCAGCTCTGAGGAAGAGTCATCACAACTCGAAATGTTAGCTCACTCTGTTTCCGCAGATGCTGCCTGACCCACTGTGATCTCCAGCATTTTTCCTTCCCAACACAGATTCCAGCCTCTGCAGTAATTTGTTCCTCAATAAAATGCCTAGTTTTGTTTCTGTCACTGTAAAAGACCAGGCAGTAGGACTTAAAAGGAATTTTATTTGCTCAAACCAGACAAGAGAGATGATTGGAAACTGAACACAGATTTTAGTTTGACAGCTTTTTTTACTTTCGGAGTCAACTCAGTACGGCTCAAGGTCATTTCTCCCCATTTTACTTTGGAATTTTGTGTCTCCTACATCCTGGATGTTTTCCATGCTTCTGAGCATTGTATGTTGAGCACCGGTCATACAACCCGAGATAATATTTGGCACAAGAAATGTATGCTGATTAATTAGCCCATACTTCTTGCGCACACATTTCTCAAGGAAGTGGAAGTATACGTTTGATTTATGAATTGTGAGATGCCTCTGACGACAACCACTATAGTATTCTCGAACGTCTTGTGTCTTCAGTATCAAGTCCGAGTCTGCCACATCACGTATGTTCTTGCCACATCCATAACACTTCTTAGGCTTATATCTCAGCTTGGAGAAGGAAACAACTTCAAAGGTCTTTTCCTGCTGTCCTGAAAGTCAAAGGGTAGGTCATCAATAATAGACTTGTCAATAGGATAGATTACAGGAATACACAGGAGTTATACCTCCCCAATCAACTCAACTATTCCACAAAGCCACTAGGCAAAAGCCTTTATTCCTGATGAAGGGCTTTTGCCCGAAGCGTCGATTTCAAATCTCCTTGGATGCTGCCTGAACTGCTGTGCTCTTCCAGCACCACTAATCCAGAAAAAAGTGAGTACTGCAGATGCTGGAAACCAGAGTCTAGATTAGAGTGGTGCTGGAAAAGCACAGCAGGCCAGGCAGCCTCCAAGGAGCAGGAAAATCGACGTTTCAGGCAGTCCTAATGAAGGGCATTTTTCCAGCACCACTCTAATCTAGACTCTATTCCACAAAGCCATTCATTTGCAGCACACACAACTCAGTTTGATTACATTTTCCCCTGTTGTACCCCTATTCTATCAATGCCATCTTCTTCCATCCACCTATTCAATCTTACCTTGAATGGTGACCACTGGCAGTGCTCTATGTGAGGAAATGTTCCTACCGTTGCTTAACCATTGAAAAAAAACACCTTCCTTCTTCTCGCTCCCATCTTTGTTGTATACTGCCTCAGGGTTATCGAAAAATACAGCACTGAGAAAAGCCCTTTGATCCATCGTACCTGTGCTGGTCAGAAACACCCATCTAACTATTCTCATCCCATTTTCCAGCACTTTGCCCACAGTCTTGTAATCACAAGTGCACAGCTACATGCATCTTAGATGTTATGAGCGTTTCTGAATCACATAAAATAGACGTCCATAGAATAGATTCCCTATTGTGCGGAAGCAAGTCATTCAGCCCAGCAAGTCCACACTGACCCTCTGAACATAGCGCCAGGGACCTGGATTCGATTCCAGTCTCGGGCGACTGTGTAGTATACGTGGACTAGCCGTGAGAAATACAGGGATAGGGTAGGGGGCTGAGTCTGGGTGGGATATTGTTCATAGAATCCGTACAGAGTGGAAACAGGTCCTTCGGCCTAACAAGTCCACACCCACCTTGCAAAGAGTATCCCACTCAGACCCATTCCTCTCCTTATTACTCTACATTTATTCCTGACTAATGCAACCAAGCTATACATCCCTGAACACTATGGACAATTTACCATGGTCAATCCACCCTAAGTTGAAAAATGTGCTGGAAAAACACAGCAGGCCAGGCAGCATCCGAGGAGCAGGAGAATCAAATTTTCGGGCATAAGCCCTTCTTCAGGAATGAGGCTACAGAGCCAACGGATCCTGCAGGGACTCCAGACTACATTCAGACCATCACAATTTGGACCTGAACAGGACGACCGGTACCGACACAAATTCAAAGCTTCTAGAAACAGTTCTCCTTCAGGATCCTCTGCTCCACACTCGCAGCCATGCACCATCACCTACATCCCTGCAGTTAGCCCTGCCAGAGTTCAGGGCCACATTCTCCCAGAGCTGCAAAAGGCCTCTGCTGTTCTTCACCTGTAGAAGAATCCACACACTGAACAAACACTTTTTCTACACCATACTGGACATCAAAGACCGTAAATACCAAAAACTTTCATGTACTTACCTCAACACTCTGGATTCCTCAACCATTCCAGAAACTTCTCCTGGCCTCCGGAACTGCTCGGATGCCATTAGC
>NC_057727.1:6704657-6722841 GCF_004010195.1 Chiloscyllium plagiosum
CCTCTCCTCCCTGACCTATCACCTTCATCCCCTCCCCCTCTCACCCATTGTACTCTATGCTACTTTCTCCCCACCCCCACCCTCCTCTAGCTTATCTCTCCACACTCCAGGCTCACTGCCTTTATTCCTGATGAAGGGCTTTTGCCCAAAACGTCAATTTCGAAGCTCCTTGGATGCTGCCTGAACTGCTGTGCTCTTCATTGCTGTGGGTCTGGAGTCACATGTAGATCAGCCTAGGTGAAGGTGGCAGATTTCCTTCCCTGAAGAACATGAACAAGCCAGGTGGAATTTTCCTGGCGTTTGTGGACATCATTAAATTCTTAATTGTGCCATCTGCTGGGGCATCCTGGGTCCCCAGAATCTCTGAATTAATAGGCTAAGTCTTAATACAACTGGATCATCATCTTCCCACTCATGACTGGACCTTGATGATATTGGTGAGTAGGATGAGCTTTCCCCTAACAATCACTTCATGTTATCACTAGACCTTAAATGTGGGACTTCTATTGAATTCAAATTCCATCATTTACTATAGTGGGATTTGAACCCATATCTTGAACCCATATTCCTGAAGAAGGGCTCATGCCCGAAACGTCGATTCTCCTGCTCCTTGGATGCTGCCTGACCTGCTGCGCTTTTCCAGCAACACATTTTCAGCTTTGAACCCATATCTACAGAACATTACTTGGATCTCAAGGGTTATAGCCTCGCAACAACACCACTAGGCTATCATCTCCCATACGTAATTAATTTAGTTTTTTGAGGTACTGCTACTTTACTACTGCAAAGACTGTATCATTTCATTTTTCTCTATTTATATTGGGAATTAAAATGGGAAAAGGATTGTTTTGAAACCAAAGTTGATGGAAAGGATGAATGCCCTTTTTGAAAGCAGGTTACCAATGCTCATTGTAAGTATTGTTTACACAGCTATCTGCTCAAGCAGTTGGTGGGGGTGTGGAGGAGTTGAGTCACAGACTAGGGAAGGTCTACAAAATAGATTTGACCAGCAACAAGTGTCTGATTGGTCAGTGGAGTGGCAACTGGCTGTCAATACCAAATATATTCTGTCTTCCAACTGCTACTTCACTGGCTCCCAGATAACTGAATGACTTGTCAGCGTGTTTGCTTGGTCAAAAACCATCAGACCTCAAGGAAGAAATGGGTTGTCTTATCTTCTGCAATTACCAGCCTGAGGAAAGTCGTTTTATTTCCCTCATTAGTTGTTATAATGATATATCCTTCTTTCTTCCCCTTGCTAGCCGTCCTGACCCATGTATCACTCTAACCATCATTTCCTTTGTTTTGAGCTACCATTTTGCTTTGAGACATCCTCAGAAAAATCTGGTCCCCATCATGATTGCAGTATCTGCAATTGCGCTGTGACCTGGACATTATGTCAAAGGACCATAAGCGAGGTGGTGGGGCATGAGATAAGACTCGACTTCTTTCCGTGACAGCAAGTTTAGTATCGAGTGCGCTTCACCTCACGAACCCAGTGGCCCAGATTCTCACTGTGTAAGAAGAGTTTTCAGACCGGTCGGGAGCTGGACTCTGATTGTTTGGGCCGTTGTCATGGAGAAGGTAACTCGGACAGTTACCTCTCTGAGTTGTTCCTTAAACTCAAAGAAGGCAAGTCAACTCTGATTGGTAGTCATGATTTGGAGATGCCGGTGTTGGACTGGGGTGTACAAAGTTAAAAATCACACAACACCCGGTTATAGTCCAACAGGTTTAATTGATAACCACCTGATGAAGGAGTGGCACTTCGAAAGCTAGTGCTTCCAACTAAAACTGTTGGACTCTAACCTGATGTTGTGTGATTTTTAACTCTGATTGGTTGTGGCATTGCCATAAGGAACCCTCCACCCACACATTTGTTTAATTGTAAAAGGCACATTGCCTGGAGATATTCTTTCTGTTAACCAAAACTGCAGAGGCTGGAAGTCAGCAACAAAAACTGAGACTGCTAGAAAAACTCAGCAGCTTCTGTTATTGTCCCACAGATGCTACCAGCTGAGCTTTTCCAGCAATCTATGGCTAGCACTGCTGTGTCACAGTGCCAGGGACCTGGGTACAGTTCCACCCTCATGTGACTGTTAGGGTGGTGTTTGCACATTCTCCCCGTGTCTGCATGGGTTTCCCCTGAGTGCTCTGTTTCCCTCCCACAGTTCGAAGATGCCACCCGAGGTCAATTGACCATAGTAAATTGCCTGTACTTTCCAGGATGTGCAGGCTAGGTGAGTTAGCCATGGGAAATATGGGGTTACAGGAGTTGGCCGGGTTTGGGAGGGGAAGTTGAGTCTGAGAGGGAGGATCTTCAGAGGGTCAATGTGGACTCGACGGGCTGAATGGCCTGCTTCCAAACTGTAGGGTTTCTACGATTCTATGATGCAAAACGATTAGGATGGCAACATTGGTCAAATGCAGCTCTTCTCATCACCTGTGCAACAATATAATTGACATATCATTGGAAAATTTTAAATGGAGCAGTTGTGAGATAAACATTGCGTAAACTTTTTGATGTGTACGCATCTTTAAGGGGATGTATGTTAACCTGCTGTCAAACATTACTGCCACTGACCATAGGATATGATGGAGGGACCACAATCTGCTGCCCCTCTGCAAACATTATTAGTTGACATCAAACCTTAGCATAGAATCGCCCAGCTAACTGTCCTTTCAATGTAGACTTATCTCGAAATAAAGAGGTCAAGTGCACGACCACTAAACTCCACACAGTCAGTAAGGAGTGAGACAGATTTTGAGTGAAGATGCAACTAAGAGAATTTGGAGGCAGTGTGGAAATTTGGGAAGAAAGGTGCTTTCTGCTTGTTTTTTTGCCTCGGAGTTGAGAAGGTTTTGGAAACAGGGTATATTGAAGTCCAGGATTAGAGGCCCTGGTCAAAAAGTGTGACATCACAGGAATACTGTAAGTTTCTTGGTTGGTAAAAATTACTTATTTGACTCGCTATGATCAGTTACTTTCAGATTGAAGGCAAATAGGGGAAATATTTACAGGTTAGGTGCATTAGTCAGGGATAAATGAAGTGTAATGGGTTTGGGTGGGATACTCTTCATCATTCCTGATGAAGGGTTCCTGCCCAAAATCTCAATTTACCTGCTCCTCGGATGCTACCTGACCTGCTGTGCATTTCCAGCATGACTCTAATCTCCAGCACCTGCAGTCCTCACTTTTGCCTACTCTTCCAAGGGTCAGTCTGGGCTTGTTGGTCTGAAGGGCCTGTTTCCACACTGTAGGGATTCTAACTGCAAAGTAGGAGTTCTTAAAAGAATCAAGTTAAGAATTAAGCAAATAAATTGAGATGCCGGGCCAGGCGATGTGTTGTACTTGCAGTATGTGGGAGCTGGTGGATTCTACTGTGGTTCATAATGGCCACATCTATGGCAAGTGTTGGCTGCTTCAGGAACTCCAGCCCAGAGTTGGTGAGCTGGAGTCTGAGCTTTGAAAAGTGCAACACATCAGGGAAGGGGGAGAGTTATCTGGATGCTGTGTTTCAGGAGGGAGTGACACCCCTTAGATTAACAACTACGAATTGGTCAGGGATGGGAGGGTGTGACTATGAGCGAGACAGGTAGAGGGATCCTGGAGGTAGTGCTGAAGGAGCCTCAGTCCTTGAGCTTATCCAACAGGTTTGGGATTCTTGTTTCTATGCGGATAAGAGTGGGGACTATAGAGAGGATAAATGAACTAACCATAACACCATGGTACAGGGAGCCATTCAAGAACGGGAGAAAAGAGAAATCTTGTTGTAATTGGGGACACTACAGTCGGGGGGATAGATAATGTCCTCTGTGGCCAGGATTGAGAACACCCCAAAGACTATGTGGTGCCCGGGTTCAGGATATCTCATCTGAGCTGCAGAGGAACCTGGAGTGGGAGAGGAAGGATCCAGTTGTTATGGTCCACATAGATACCAATGATATCGGTAGAAAGAGAGAAAAGGTTCTGCTGAGGGAATATGAGCAGCGAGGGGCTAAATTAGAAAACATAGCCAAAAGGATTGTGATCTATGGATCACTGCCTGAGCCACAAGCTCATTGGCAAAGAGTCAGCAATATTAAAGAGGTCAACACGTGGCTGAAAGATTGGGGTGAGAGAAATGAGTTTGAAGTCATGGGACATTGACACCAGTATTGGGAAAGGGAGGAACTGTACCAAAGGGACAGGCTTCACCTGAATCATGCTGGGACCGGAGTCCTGGGAAAGCTAGGGCTGTAGATAGAGCTTTACACTAAATAGTAGAGAGGGCTGGGTACAGTTGCATGGAAAATTATGGAAAAAATTCAAGTGAGGAAGGACTCAACACAGGTTATTAAGGTTTTCAGAATGAGTAGTAGGACTGAGAGTACAGTAAGTGTCAGGACTCTGATGTTAGGTACAGCAGCTAGGGGGACAACTATGAGAAGAGAACAGTTAACTCAGGACTGAGGATGTTGTACTAAGAGGGACCATGATTATCCGAAGGATACGGGCAAGGAGTATTTCATTCAGTTAATCGAATTCCGGAAAATCAAATGCCGGATAACATAGTTTAGCCGAGCATCGGGACCTTGCGATCTTGCTGGATAAACCAATATTCAGATAGGGGAATGCTAGATAATCAAGGCTCCTCTGTATATGCAGTGTATGAAACAAAGAAATGAGATTCTAGCACAGATTGAACTTGACAGTTACGATGTTGTAGGTATCACAGAGACCTGGCTGCAAGGGGATCAGGGCTAGGAACTAAATATCCAAGGATTCATGTCCTAATCAAGGAACAGGTAGGTGGGCAGAGAGGGAGGGTTGGCTTATTGGTAAGAAATGAAACTTAATCGATAGCAAGAAATGATAATGAGTCGGAAGACGTAGAATCTGTATGGGTAGAGTTGAGGAATCGCAAAGGGAAAAAGATCCTATGGGAATTGAGTACAGGCCTCCCAGCAGTAATCAGGGCGTGAGGAAGAAAATAAATCAGAAGATTGAATTGTAAGAAAGGCACTATTGCAATAACCATGGAAGACTTCAATATGAATAACTGGGAAAGTCAGGTGGTAGTTGATCCTAACAAAAGAAACTCAAGGAATGTCTACAGGATTTTGTTTTGGAGCAGCTTGTGGTGGAGCCCACTAGGGAACAGGCAATTCTGGATCTTGGTGATGTGTAATGAAGCAGATGTGATAAGGGAACTTAAGGTGAAGGAACCCCTAGGGAGCAGTGACCATAATATGATTGAATTCACCCTGCAGTTTGAGAGGGAGAAGCTGGAATCAGATGTAACTGTATTACAATTGAGTAAAGGGAACTACAAAGACATAAGGGAGGAGCTGGCCAGAGGTGATTGGAAGGGAGCCGAGCAGGGAAGATGGTGGAGCTGCAATGGTAATTTGAGAGGCAAAGTAGGAATTCATTCCAAGGAAGAAGGAACAGGAAAGGCAAGGTAACTATGGCTGATGAGAGAAGACAAGGACAGCAAAATAGCAAAGGAAAAGCATACAATATGGTGAAGATTAGTGGGAAGTCAGAGGACTGAGAAACCTTTAAAAACCAGCAGGGGATAGCTAAAAAGCAATAATGGGGGAGAAGATAAAATATAAGAATAAACTAGCTAGTAATATAAAAGAAGATTGCCAGAGTCTTCTTTTAGATATCTAAAAGGTAGGAGAGAGACAAGCTTGGACATTGGACCACTGGAAAATGAGGCTGGAGGAATAGTAATGGGGAACAAATTAATGACTGAGGAACTGAATAGGTACTTTGTGGCATTAGTCTTCGCCATAGAAGAAAGCAGTACCAAACCAGAACTTCAAGAGAGACAGAGGACAGAGCTGAGAGTCGTGGCTATCACTAAGAGAAGCTGCTGGGGAAGCTGAAAGGTCTAAAGGTGGATAAATCACCCAGACCAGGTGGACTACATCCTAGAGTTCTGATGGAGACAACTGAGGAGATTGTGGAGGCATTGGTGGTGATCTTTCATGAATCACTGGAGTCAGGGAGGGTCCCAGAGGACTGGAAAATGGCTAATGTAACAGTTTTGTCTAAGAAGGGAGGCAGGCAGGAAACAAGAAACTGTCGGCCAGTTAGCCTGATCTGTCATTGGTAAGATTTTAGAGATCTTTATTAAGGATGAGATTGTGGAGTACTTGGAAGTCCATGCAAAATGGGGTTGAGTCAGCACAGCTTCGGCAAGGGGAGGTCATGTCTGATATGTCTATTAGAATTCTTTGACGAGGTAATGAGCAAGTTAGACAAGGGAGAGCCAGTGGACGTTATATATTTGCATTGCCAGAAAAACTGGAAAGATGTCACACAGGAGGCTACTAACTAAGGCCCATAGTGTTAGGGGTAGGGTTCTGGCATGAATAGAGGATTGACAGACTGGCAGGAGACAGAGAGTAGAGACAAAGGGGTCTCTTTCAGGATGGCAGCTGTGACTAGTGGAATTCTGGAAGGGCCCTTGATGGAACCGCAATTATTCACATCATATGTTAACTATCTAGACGAAGGAACTGAGGGCATTGTTGCTAAGTTTGGAGATGACACAAAAATAGGTGGAGGGACAGGTAGTATTGAGGATACAGGAAAGTTGCAGAAGGATTTGGACAAGTAAAGAGATTGGGCAAAGAAGTGGTGGATGGAGTACAATGTGGGAAAGTGTGGGGTTTCACTTTATCAGGAAAAAGTGAGCCATAAACTATTTTCTAAATGGGGAAAGGTTTCACAAATCTGAAGCATAAAGGGAGTCCTAGTTCAGGATTCTCTTCAGGTTAACATGCAGGTTCAGTTGGCACTTAGGAAGGCAAATGCAATATTAGCATTCATTTCAAAAAGGCTACAATACAAAAGCAGAGACGTACTGCTGAGACTATATAAGGCTCTGGTCAGACTACATTTGGAATATTGTGAGCAGTTTTGGGCCCTGTATTGAAGGAGTTGGAGGGCTCATGAGGAGGTTCACAAGAATGATCCTGGGGATGAAGGGCTTGTCACATGAGGAGTGGTTGAGGACTCTGGGTCTGTACTCAATGGAGTTTAGAAGGATGAGGAGAATCTGATTGAAACTTGCAGAATACTGAGAGGCCTGGATAGCGTAGACATGAAGAAGACCTTTCCACCAGTAGGAGAGACGAGGACCCAAGGGCACAGCTGCACAGTGTCTGGACGCCTTGAGAACTGAGATGAGGAGAATTTCTTCAGCCAGGCGAAATTGCTGAAGAAGGCTGTGGAGCCACGTCATTGAGTGTATTCAAGACATGGATAGATAGGTTCTTGCTTGGTAAGGGGGTCAAGGGTTAAAGGGAGAAAGCAGGAGAGTAAGGTTGATAAATGTAGCAGCCATGGTCAAATGGTGGAGTACACATGATAGGCCAAATGGCCTAATTCGGCTCCTATATCTTATGGTCAAAGTTGGTGTAATATTGGCACATTTATACATCTGAAAGAAGAACATAATGTAACCTACATTTGGCAGTTCCACCTCAATTAACATTAATATGTTTCCCTTACCTGGTAATTCTTTATCTGTGTCCTTCTTGAATTTTTTTCCACACTTGCCTTTAGGTTTATTTAAAACATTATCAATTGACATAATATTAAGGCTGTAATCACTTTTGCTCATTGGCTTTCCTTTTAATACTTTCCTTTGGAATTCATGTAGTTTTCTGTATCGTTGCTTCACAAATTCTCTCTTCAGATCACTTAAGGTTGTCCCTGGGTCATTTTTGATATCAATACATAGATAATCAATATTCTGAAATTGTTTTGGTTTTTTGATGATTGGGAGCATATCATCAATAGCAAAACCTGAAACATAAAACAACATTTAACAGAAAAGTCAGAACAGATTTTCAGTGCAGACTCGAAAGAGATTGAGGTGAATGTTATCACTTTTCAATCCTGGTTTAGACCTAAAACAGATGGTTGAGCTACAATGATCAAGAATCAAGATAGTTTATAATAAAGGTAATAAGAAGGAGTTGGGAAGTCATGTTGAGATTGTACAGGACATTGGTGAGGCCTCTTCTGGAACACTGTGTCTGGTCCCCCAGTAATAGGAATGGTATTATTAAACTGGAGAGGGTTCAGAAAAGAGTTACCAGAATGTTGCTTGGAATGGAAGGTTAGAGTTATAAAGATAGGCCAGGACTCTTTTCACTGGAGCATAGGGAATTGAGAGGTGACTTTATAGAAGTTTATAAAATCATGAGGGGTATAAATAGTGTTACTGGTGGCTGTCTTTTCCCTAGGATGGGCGATTTCAAGACTGGTGGTACATTTTTAAATTGAGAGGAGAAAGATTTAAAAAAGACATGAGAGGCAAATGTTTTTACACATAGTATGCATGTGGAATGAACATCCTGACGAGGTGGTGGGCATGAGCACAATTACAACATTTAAAAGACATTTGGATAAGTATATAGAGTCATAGAAATGTACAGCATGGAAACAGACCCTTCGGTACAACCCGTCCATGCCGACCAGATATCCCAACCCAATCTAATCCCACCTGCCAGCTCCCGACCCATATCCCTCCAAGCCCTTCCTATTCATATACCTATCCAGATGCCTCTTAAATATTGCAATTGTACCAGCCTCCACCACTTCCTCTGGGAGCTCATTCCATACCCATTTGGAGGGATGGGGTCAGGAGCAGGCAAGTGGGACTAGTTAAGTTTGGGATTAGGTTCGGCATGGACTAGTTGGACCGAAGGGTCTGTTGCCATGCTCTACGACTCTTAAGAACCAAGAACTTGAGGCAGCTATCCATAGTTTGTTTCTTGAGCTATCTTCACCAGTTAGTAAGATCATGGGTATTCTTCCTCCTATAATTCCCAACAGTATCCATATATCTAAATTATCACCTGGTAAGACAAAACTTGAGTACTGCAGGGAGAAAAAGGACATGGTTTGTCAAGGTTTCCCATCTTGCATTCATCAGGACATTTTGCAAGAATCGAAATTTAAGAGAGCAACCAACATCTAATCTCTTTGAGAAGAGAGAACGTGATTGGCTGGCAAGTGGGCTCAGATGGTAGAGGTGCTTCCATGGAGCATGCACCAGTTGCTTCTGATTGACAGCTAACAGCCAAGCTTGTCTTAAATTTTAAATGAGGGAGGGGAGGTCTTGTCCCCACCTCTGGGTGAGAGGGTCTGGGTTCAAGTGCCACCTGCTCTGCAAATGTGTCTGAACAGTTTGATGAAGAATACATTTCACCAGGCAAGCTGTCTCTGATCGATCAGGGCACTGCCCTCAGATATGAAATAGCAAATATCTGTCACCTATTTTGTGAGCAGACCTTTCTGTCTGCTCACATCGGCGGAGAATTCAAAAGATTCATAATCTTTTGACCGAAATGTTTCCTCATCTGAGTCCCTAATTATCAACCCCTCATCTTAAGACAGTTCCCCACTTGTTCTAGATACCAAAGACAATGGAAACTGCCTCCCAGCATCTACCCTATCAAGCCTCTTAAAAAATTTATACTTTTCATCATCTTCACTTATATTTAAATCATCTTCTAAACAATGAAGAGTATCGTCAACGATGGCAACCATTCACTAACGAGTATGATTGTCCACGCCTAGGGAAATTCCATGTCACTGGTCATGGGTCCTGGTGGTCATTGTGCACCTGATAACCCCAGTTCTAGAGCCACAACTCCACTCATATGTTTAGCCAGTGCTTGCAGGAGGTGGAACTGGTCTCTGCCCTCAAGATCGTTGGCATGCTTTTCTCCAGTTCCTTCTCCATACTTTGTACTTCGCCAAAGAATGGTGTCCCTTCATACAGGAGATTCCTCCCAGTTAGTTTCTTCTGAACGAGGGTATCCTGTGCATTAATGTCTATGATGCATTTCTTGAGGGAGGCCTTCAGGGAGTCTTGGAAACACTTCCTTAGTTCTCCTCTTGTTCAGATGCCTTCCTTGAACAGCTGAAGATTTGCTTTGGCCATCAGAACTCAGGCACCTTAAACAGGTGTCCGGCCCAGCGGAGTTGGTTTTGAATGATTGTGGCCTTGATGCTGTTGCTGTTAGCTGCTATAAGGACACTGATGTTAGTATACCTGTCCTCCCGCTGATGCGGAGAATCCATCTCAAACAGCATCAGCGGTGCTCCGCAAGGGCCTTGCGTTGGTGTCTATAAGTTTCACAGCCATGCAGGAGAGTCAGAAGGATGACTGCATTATCCACAAGGATCCTGGTATGAGCACGGTTGTCACGGTCATTGAAGATTCTCATCCTTAGACATTCAAAGGTGGCCCTCGCAAATTGGATGCAAAGCTGAACGTCCACATCAATGTCAGCCTTAGATGAAAAGTAGCTTCTCTGGTAGTTTGGATTTCTCCATTGGTTTTAATGGAGAGATGTATCAGAATGTGTCCTGGTTGGGAAAGGACTTGAGTCTTCTTGAGGTTCAGGCTGCTACTAATTCTTTGGCATGCTTTCGTGAAATCGTTAAGCAATGCTTGAAGATTCTCTTCTATAGGGGTGGAGATGCACATATTGTCATGCACATAATGAAGCTCCCCAGGCAAAATCAGAGTCGTACGCTTCTTGCATTTCAACCAACTGAGGTTGAAAGGTTTTGCATAAGATTAAGAACCGTGGGATAAAGATATCAGAATATAGATCTAATTTATTCAATCTCTACTCCGGACAATCCTCTCACTCCAGAAATTACTTCAGTGAACCCTTGCTACTCTCCTTCTAAGGCAAATATTTCCTTTCTTAAGTAGGGAGACCCAAACTCTATACAGAACTCCAAATTTGGTACTACCTAAGTCCTATGTAATGACAGTAAGGTTCCTGTACTATTAAACACCAATCGCTTTGCAATTAAAGCTAATGTACCATATGCTTTCCCAGTTGTTTGTTGTACCTGTCAACTTTCAGTAATTTGGTTACAAGGAAGCTTGGATCTCTCAAGCTTCCCAATTTCTCATTTATTTAAAAATTCTAATGTTTTTGATTTTTTTCTACCAAGTGACTAACTTCAAATTTCTCCGTATTATATTCCATCTACCATATTTTTGCCCACTCAGTTAATTATCTGAAAAGTTTTGCAACTGCTTCGTATGCTATTCACAGTACACTTACCCAAACCAAAAAATATCATCAAAGTGAAATGTATCATGGTCAATCCTTCACCTAAGTCATTGATATAAATTCTCTGGATGTGAGACCCAAGCTCAGACGCTGTGGAACACCACTGGCTACAGTCACCCATCCCAAAAAATGAACTGTTTATCTCTACTCTTTGTTTTTCTCACCATTAACCGGCTCTCAATCCATGGTGATATATTAGCCTCATCCCATAACTTCTTATTGCACTCAACAATCTCTTCTGCAGTAGCTTACTTTTGAGATTCCAAATGTATTACATCCACTGATCGTCCCTTATCTACTTATTAGTTGAATCATCAAAAAAAAACTAACAAATTTGACAAATCTGCATTTCCTTCCATAAATTCATGCTGAAATGTATGATTTTCTGTGTGGTTCCCTTGTAAGACATTTCTAATTGTTGTTTGTACACAACTTGCATAATTGCTGAAAAAGAGGCACATTTTGTCAAAGTTTTCCATTTAATACAAATCAGAACATCTCACAAGAATATTTATTGATGCCAGATGACCTGACCTGAAGTTCTCTATTTTTCGTTTTCCCTTCATTGTTGAACAGCAGGGTCACCCTTCCTGCTTTCCAGGAACCATTCCAGAGTCCAGGAAATTCTGGAAGATCAAAAGCCAATACCGCTAAACTAAGAATTGGTGAATCAGATCAAAGATCCACAATGCTGTCACATCTAGTCATGATGGGTGGTGGGGAAGTAAAGAAAGGTAGGAGCTTCCTGAATTTTACCTTCTTCAATGTCGATGGAGTTGAGCACACAGTTCAAATGGCAAAGGTAAAATGTTTGCAATAGCCTTCAGATGACATCCTGGCTAGATGATTCAATTCATCACCTATGAAGGCTCTCAGATATGGTCAGTGCCATTTCTTACCCAGTTCATTTCATAACAAATCAAGAAACAGATAGGGGCACTGGATGTAGCAACGCTTACAAGCCATGTCAATGTTCCAGCAACAGTACTGAAGACCTGTACTCCAGAATTAGCTACGTCTCCATACAAACTGCTCGAGTACAGCTACAGCACTGACCTTTTCCCAGCAATGTGAATGATCACCCAATTATGCCCTGTTCACCAAAGCAGGACAAGTCCAATCCAGTTCATTGCCATCCCATTGGTCCAATATTGATAATTTGAAAGTGATAGAAAGTGTTGTTCACAGGACTATCAAACAACTGCATGCTCAACCATGCTCAACAAGACCATTGAATCCAATGGTGGGATGTGTTACTCATGAAGTCTACATCCTGTCCTCTTTTGAAACTCTAAGATGTAACTAACTATAGGCAACACAAACCAAAGCTATCCTGACATAAGTAAACAATTGAATATGTGTTCCACTGCTAAAGGTTATGAAAAATCTGCCTGGGAGTCACAAGAAAGTTCTTGAATCCACCTCTTATAGAGTCATAGAGCATGGAAACAGATCCTTTGGTCTAACTCGTCCACACCGACCAGATATCCTAAACTAATCTAGTCCCATTTGCCAGCACTTGACCTATTTTCCTCTAAACCCTTCCTATGCACACATCCAACCTGATGCATTTTGATAGTTGTTATTGCACCAAACCCACCACTTCCTCTGGCAACTCAGTCCATACACACACCACCCACTGTATGGAAAAGTTGCCCCTCGGGTCTCTTTTAAATCTTTCCCCTCTCACCGTAAACCTATGCCCTCTAGGTTTGGACTCTCCTACCCTGGGAAAAGGTTCCTGGCTATTCACCCTATCCATGCCATTCATGATTTTATAAGCCTCTATAAGGTCACCCTTCAGCTGCATCCCCTATCTCTTGTTGAAACCATACAAAGTAAGCATGCAATGGAATTAAGGAGAGACACCATTCCACAAATAAAATTCAGAATGTATAGACTATAAGACAGCCTAACCTAATACTTTGTGAAACCTATAATAGTTTGTAAATTATTCAAAATTTAATGAACTCAAGTGGACAACACATGATCAATAGACTTGAATATGAAATGCAGAGTGTAGTAGACCTTTCATTTTTATTTTGTGAATGAAGGTGACCTACAATTTGCAACATATTGTATTTATTTGTACACTGAAGAACAGGTATCCCCCGCTTTTCGAAAATTTGCTTTACGCAACTTCGCTTTTATGAAAGACCTACGTTAGTACCTCTTTTTGATAACCGAAAGAAATTCGAAAAGGATTTTCGCTTTTACAAAAAAAGAGTGAAATTTTTCCCATATAAATGAGTGCTTCTTCGTTTTACACCATTTCAGCTTACGAAAGGTTTCATTGGAACGCTGTACTTTCGGATACCAGGGGAAACCTGTATTGCAGTTTCTTTTATAATTATGAGAGCTTCGGAAATCTATTCCTTGACTTTGGCTAGCCGTTATAATCTGTTTTCCCTTTCTCTGTCGATTTCATTTTTTTTAATTAGTTTTCTGCGTTTTAAAGTCATTCTAAAGAAAACGCAAGCTACTCTAACTGGTTAGCTCAGTAAGCAGGTCAGCTGTTTTGTTTTAAAGGTAGAGCAATGACCAACACAATAGGTTCAATTCCTGCACCAGCATAAAGGACTCACCTTCTGAACTGTTCAACTTTTCCGTAGTGACCCACAGGTTAAACCACCAAACGCAATCTTTCTCTTATGAGATTGCAACCCTATGGTCTGGTAGGACCATGGTGACTTTACTTTTACATTTCAGTGAAAATAAAAAAACAACTAAGGACACAGTTATGTGAATTTCCACTAGATACTGATTTCCGCCTGCATGCTCTCATTTATTTAGCTCTCCAACAACATTTGCTTGAATGGGGGCTGCACGGTGGCTCAGTGGTTAGCACTACTGCCACACAGCACCAGTATCCCAGGTTCAATTCCAGCCTTGAGTGACTGTCTGTGTGGAGTTTGTACATTTTCCCTGTGTCTGTGTGAGCTCCCTCTATGTGCTCTGGTTTCCTCCCACAGTCCAAAGCTGTGCAGGTCAGGTGACTTGGCCATATTAAATTGTCCATAGGTGCATTAGTCAGAGGAGGGTGGGTTGCTCTTCAGAGGGTCGGTGTGGACCTGTTGGCCCAAAGAGCCTGTTTCCACACTGGAGGGAATCTAATCATTCCACATGTTCGTACTCTCTCAGTGACACAGGAGGTTTGACTAAGGTTACTAATGACAGAGAAAGGAGACTCTTGTGGTGAGTCTACCTTCAAGCCACATCAGCCCAGGTTCAAGTCATTGTTACTTCAGAGTTTTGTCTGAACAGGTTGTTTCATTAAAAAATATCTAGAAAAAAGATGATGATGAATAGATAGGAAAAGGCCTGTGCAAGTTGGAGGAAAGCAAGAAATTAAGCTGTCTCTCTCCTCCCATTTAACATGCAAAGTTTGGTACAGAGATACATTTGGCCTTGAGATTATATTGTGGGATAACAAAGCATTAAGTATTTAACATCATTGTTCACAATTTGTCTCTCTGCCTATTTTACTGGATCAAAACCCTGGAACCCCTTTCCCAACCACATGTAGCATACTTCCACCAGCTGGAACTCAACTTCCATCAGCTAAAGCCAAGGGAGGTGAGGGCCAAGCAGGATTAAGTAACAAAGAACAAGAGAGAAGAACACCACAGGAACAGGCCCTTTGGCCCTCCAAACCTGGGCCAATCATCATGCCCTAGCTAAACTAAAAAACAAAGCTTCTGCCCTTATTTGGTCCGTATCCCTCTACTCCCTCATTGTTCACGGAACCAACCAGCCTCTTAAATGATGCCAATGTGTCTATTTCCACCACCTCATCTGGCAGTGCGTTCCAGGCTCCTATATCTCTGTGTGAAAGCCTTCCCTCACACATCTCCCTTAAACTACCCACTCCCCCCCCCCCCCCCCCCCCTCACCTTGAATCTGTGTCCCCTTGCAATTGAAACTTCCACCCTGGGGAAGAAGTCTCTGACTGTCCACCCTGTCAATGCTTCTGTAATTTTGGAGACCTCTATCAGGCCTCCTCTCAGCTGTCATCTTTCCAGTGAAAACAATCGAAACTGGTTACCTGGCACTGTGAGGCAACAGGGCTAACCACTGAGCCACTGTGCCACTCTTAGAGGGTATCTAGAGGGTGATGGGGGACCCTCCAGTTTTCACTCTCTGCTCTGCACTTGGAGCAAAAAGTGGAAGGTTCCTTCCTTTATTTAGTATTTCTACCAAGCGTTCACCAATTAGTACAACTTCTTTCCTTAAGGGGCGCTGCATTTGGGGATAACGCGGTGGCTCAGTGGGTTAGCACTACCACCTCATAAGCACCAGGGAACCTGGGTTCAATCCCAACCTCAGGTGACTGTCTGTGTGGAGTTTGCACATTCTCCCCGTGTCTGCGTGGGTTTCCTTGCACAGTCCAAAGATGCCCAGCTTGGGTGGATTGGCTGTGCTAGTGTCCAGGGATGTGTGGGCTAGCCATGGGAAATGCAGCACTGTAGGGATGAGGTGGGTCTGGATTGAATGCTCTTTGGAGTGTTGGAATGGGCTGAATGGTCTGCTTCTACACTGCAGGAATTCCACGCACTTAGTTGAGCAACTCTTTTGCTTATAATAGATCTTTCTAATTTGGTTAACATTTTCTGACAGGCAATTTCACATTTTTACTTGGCCCAGCTCATCTACTTGCTATACTGTCAAAACGTCTCGTAATTACCTTTAGTATTATTAGGTCAAATTTTATCATTCATTTCCCTTTCAAGATTTAACTTGATTTTGTTACCTTGTTCTAATTCTGTCATCTAGCAAGTACTGGCAATGTTAAAGGAGCGACATAAATTATGATGGGGCACAACAGCTGAATGAGAAGATGTAAAACACTTATTCTGGAATAAGAGAATAACAAGATGTCCTCATTTAAAAGTTAAGATAGTACTAACAGAAAATGCTACTTTAAGTGAGACAACTTTAATTGAATTACAGTTTCCAATAGGAATCAATGTTAAATCTAGAGTTAGGTTCCTTCAGACATTTTCTTGCCAAAAGAAACCAAAGTACAAGTTGAAATACTGTACCATTCTTGGGTAACGTTGTGCATTCCTAATTGAAATAATTTTCAAAATAGAATGAAACATTGAATATAAACAAAAATAGTGTAGAAATTCAGTTTAGATAATAGTCACCAGTCTCTCTTAAACATCGGCTTTAATGGTTTTTGTCTCAATTCTCTTTGTCTCTTCAACTCTGCATTTTCCACTTTCTCTCTCTCTCTCTCCCTCACTTTGACATTTACACTTTGTCCCTCAACCTCTTTGACTTTTCCACTCTGTCTTGCTGCCTTTTCAGTCTGTCTCTGAATGTGAAACTTAGAATTATAGAGTCCTAGAGATGTACAGCACACAAACGGACCCTTCAGTCCAACTCGTCCATGCCAACCAGATATCCTAATCTAATCTCATCCCATTTGCTAGCACGTGGCCCATATCCCTCTAAATCCTTCCTATTCATATACACATCGAGATGCCTTTTAAATGCTGTGATTGTACCAGCCTCCACCACTTCCTCTGGCAGCTCATTCCATACACATGAATGAAAAACTTGCCCCTTAGGTCCCTTTTAAATTTTTCCCCTCTCATCTTAAACATGTGCCCTCTAGTTTTGAACTCTACCTACCATGGGGAAAAGATCTTGTGTATTTATTCTATCCATGTTCCTCATGATTTTATAACCCTCGATAAGAATACCCCTCAGCCTCTACAGGGAAAACGGCCCCAGCCTATTCAGCCTCTCCCTATAGCTCAAACCCTCCAACCCTGGCAACATCCTTATAAATCTTTTCTGAACACTTTCTCTCTCTCTGTCTCTCTCTCTCTTGCTCAAATGAGGGAGTACCTGAAAGTTTTCTACTGATGGAGGAGATCAAAAGGGATATTCATTCAAAGTTAGACTGGTCCTTCCTTACTGTTCTTCGTATCTTATTCATGTTACCTCTGTGATTCACAATGACCTACCTTTACAAAAATATTCCAGTGCTTTTCTGTAAGATCCACCTTCGAAATAGTTGGTGAAAGAAAGCATCTCATTTGTTATGTTCACATCGGGAAGTTCTTCTTCCATAGCATTTTGTAGCTTCTGGTGTAAAGGAGCAAGCCGCTTTATCCCTTCAGAGCCTCCCTTTACAGGTAACAGGCTGAGTTTCAGGAGAGCAGTGTAAGATAAAATCTGCAGACGGGCTTCTACACATCCTGGTACAATGTTCAGAATTTTACTTTCCATAGAATTAACAATTTTTCGAAATTTTAAGAGGAGGTTGATATTACTTTCAAATAATTCCTGAAATAGGTTTTCCAGAGCTTCAGTTCCTTTTTTCTGGATGGTATTAGCTTTAACTATTACAGTTTTAACTGAACAATCTGTGGATGAAAGCAGACAAAAAATGTACTTAGATAGCCTGGATTACACAACAGGTTTCTCCCCTGTTTGTTTACTATCTTAGCCTCAGCTGACAGAGTGTATTTTCTTTTCTAGACCTGAAATACTGAGTTGCTGCACTCTTTAAGGAGAAGGAACAGATCATAACTGGGATCTGGATATTCCAGAGTATTAGAATCCATGGATGTAGTGGTTGGGTCGATTGCCATTGGAAACAGAGGGTTATGGGAATAAGGTAGTGGGAATGTTCTTCGGAGGGTTGGCGTTAAGCCATTGGGCTAAATGGCCTGCTTCCACACTGTAGGCATTCCGAGATTCCATAATACTATGAGTTGACATTTTGGAAGGGGTCAAGAAAAGATGGAAAAGGAGCTGAGGTAACACTTAAGAACTTTCGAAAGCTGATTGGAGGCAGATGTTCGCCGGTAAAGGGACGGCTGGAAAATGGGAAGCCTTCAGAAATGAGATAACAAGAATCCAGAGAAAGTATATTCCTGTCAGGGTGAAAGGGGAAGCTGGTAGATATAGGGAATGCTGGATGACTAAAGAAATTGAGGGTTTGGTTAAGAAAAAGAAGGAAGCATATGCCAGGCATAGACAGGATAGATCAAGTAAATACTTAGAAGAATATAAAGAAAGAAGGAGTATACTTAAGAGGGAAATCAGGAGGGCAAAA